>NW_024070212.1:117269751-117385111 GCF_014754425.2 Oryx dammah
CACATGACCCAGGCCAGCCAATCAGCATCACCCAGCCTCCGAGACCCTGACTAGCTAGGGATAAGCACATGACCCAGGCTAGCCAATCAGCATCACCCAGCCTCTGAGACCCTGACTAGCTAGGGATAAGCACATGACCCAGGCTAGCCAATCAGCATCACCCAGCCTCTGAGATCCTGACTAGCTAGGGATGGTCACATGACCCAGGTTAGCCAATCAGCATCACCCAGCCTCTGAGAGCCTGAGTAGACAGCGGTGGTCACATGATCCAGGCCACCAACCTGAGTCCTATAGGGGGTTTAGAATTTTATTGAAAAAATTATTTTATGCCTGGCGTTATAATGGCCATCTTTGTTCAGCTGGAGAAACAGTCTACTTGAGAGTAATGCTTCACAAGGGAAAACAGCAGGGAGGGAGAGGGAGGTGGTTCCAATAGCCTCGTCTAACATCCTGGATCCAGCTATGCCTGAAGCTCAGCCACCCCTGACGAATTCCAATTCTGTACTCCAGTCAGGCGTCCTATTTCTTTCTCTTTTTTTCTTTAAAAATATTGGTATTTTAATCTCTATGTTTAGAATTTAGGGTTTTTTGCATTTTAAATTTATCTATTTTTAATTGAAGGATAATTGCTTTACAGTGTTGGTTTCTGTCAAGCATCAACATGAATCAGCCAGAGGTCCACATATGCTCCTCCCTCACGGACCTCCCTCCCACCTCCGTCCCCATCCCATCTTGTTTCTTTGAGCAGGCTTGCATACCAGGGAGGCCTGACCAGCAGGCCACCAGCCTCTCACGTAAGCCAGACTTGGAGCAGGTAGCTGGCTCCCTGGCCACCTAGTGATGGACAGCACAGTAAAGGGAAGCCCCCCCAGCCTCAGACACCCCCTCTGCTGGGGCACTGGTGCTTGGGAGAGCTGCACCATGCCCTGCAGTGTCCGCTTGGGGTCCCGGGGCTACAGGGAGCGGGTCGTGGCCAGGGACCACAACAGGTGGGCGCACCTTCTGGAAGGAAGAGTCATCCGCCTGAACGTGATTCCCCACAAGGCACCGCCACAGTGCTCGGGCCTGACCACTGCCCCGGATGACTCCACGGAGCAGCACGGTTTAAGTCGGTCTGCATGTACTGAACCTGGGAACAGGCCACAGCTTCCACTGGACATTTTCTTCAGGAGGCCCTCAGGTCCAGGAAAGTGCTGCACGTGTGCAAGGGTCAGCTCGGCTACCCTAGCACGGGGGGTCTGGCCTAAGATGCTGAGCAGACCCTGCCTGGCCACCTCCATCCACACCAGGGCAGCCTTTCAGGGCAGCGCCCGCCTTGCTTCCTGATTGGCCAACACTGGTCCCAGGCTGACCGGCTTCCCGCATCCATCCAGCTCTGTCGCACGCTTCTCGCCCCGCCACACACACACCTAACCACAAATACCACTCGACCACGCAGCCCTCAAGTCTGAGAGCCAGCCTGGGAATAGCGTGTGGGCTGAGGGGCAGTGGCTGTCCTGGGGCCTGTGACGTGGCCAGACCCGTGGACACCCGAGACTCCCGCTGACCTATTTTAGAAGCCAAAGTACATTAAACTCACCCCTCCTCTCCCGTTTCTCCACTCCCCTGTGAAATCTATTTTAAAAGATCAGAGTTTTCTTTACATCCACCTCTGAAATGTGCTGCAGGAGATAAATGGGCCATAAACAGACTAAGGTGGGGGAGGGGCGGTGGGCGAAACCAGGAGGATGTGCTCACTGGGGTGGGGCTGCGGGGGCTTCTGATCAGTCAGAGCCCCTGTGTTCACTGGAACCTCCATTCATTTCCTGGCCCAGGATGAAGGGGAAGCAGCATTCTGGGGGTCCTGGCTCCCACACCTGTCTCTGCATCAGGCTCCTCTGGGAGCTTCCGCGGTGGGTGGGACAGCCCCCTTGCCAGCAGACAGAGCCCAGCACCTGTGTGTCCCTGCCCTGCACCGGGGCTGCTGCCAGCCTCGGCCCAGAGCCCGGCCGAGCGAGCCTGTCCAGGTGACCGTCGGGGTGACCAAGCATCCACCTGGGACTGGAGTCTGAAGTCCAGACTGGCCTGCCCACAAACCCCAGTGCAGCCATCGCCCCACTGGCCGCCCCCCAGGGCCGGAGCCCCATTCCCTCCGGCCCGGAGGACTGGACGGCCGCAGCGTGGTGGCCCTGGCAGGGAGCTGCTTTGTCTCCTTGCCCCTCCACCAGAGTCCATCTGGCTCCTCCCGACCACCCCTTGGCCAGGAAGCCTAGTGTACCCCCTCTCCACCTCCCATCCCACCCAATCGAGGCCTGCCTAGAACCCGGGAACCCCTTAAACTCCAGCTGCCCTCCTCGAGGGAGGCCCTGGGGAAGCCAGGAAGGAGCCCACCGCCTCCTCCCAGACACACTCCTCCAGGCCGACCACCTGCCGCCGACCATCCCCACAGGCTGTCCGGGGTGAGGAGCACAGAGCAGCCCCGCCTGCTAGGGGGCGGAGAGTGCTGAGACTCAGAGCCTCCTGTTTCACTGATATCTTGAACTGAGACTCTCTCCGTCCCTTACACATTCACACACACACTGGTATTTTGAACTTCTGGGGTCCCAGAGCTCCCCTTGGACCCAGCCCCTGGCACGTGGCTCAGTCCATCCATCTGGTCCTCTGTCTCCTGCTGGGAAAGGATCCCCGCCTCGGCCCACCAGTGTCCCCCAGCCCCTGATTCTGCTGGGGTCCCGAGTCTTGGGGGATGCGTCGTGACACTTCCACTTTAGTTGAATCCCCATCTTGGCTCCTCCCTGCCTGGGCTGCCTTTTCCCGGAAGCCTTCCAGAAGAACTCCCCCGCACTGGAATGTCTCCCTTTGAACTCAGGAACTAGGGCTGCTCACGCCAACTGAGACTCTCTTTGTCCCTTACACACTCACACACACACACACGCACGCGCATGCACCACTTACACGTCTCTGAGCGAAGCACTCCTGCCGTGGCCAGTCCCGGAAGGAAGCCTCCAGCAGCTCCCAGCTAAGCTCCCTGGGCCTTCAACCGGCTCCCCCTCATAGGCCGTGAGCACCCTGCTTTCAGGCCCTACTCCCTCTCCTTTCCCTCCATGGGGGAGGAGCCTCAGAACCCCCGGGTGCCCCTCCAAGGCCTGGTGGTGGCCCATGGCTTGGAGAGAGCGGTGCCCTGAGCTGGGCGCTCTGGGCACTGAACTGGGGCCTTCACCAGCCAGTGTCGGGCGGCCTCTCGGGTGTCCTCCGTGGACACTTCCAGGTCCAGCCCCGAGCATCCAGCTGCAGTCACTGCCTAGGAGAACCTCCCATTACCTCCTGGCTTTGGGGACCAGATGCAGAGCTGTGCCAGGGGAGCTGGCGGGCCAGATGTGGCCTGCATGGTTTGCCCCCGTCCTTGGCCTGTACTCACAGGCCAAGCCGGACAGGCCTGGGCAGCAGCAGGAGATGTGTGTCATCTGTGTCCTGAGCTCGGTGGGAGATTCTGGGTCAGTCAGGGACAGCGCGAGCCTGCGGTGTGTGTGCGGCGGCCTGGAGGTTGGGGGCGGGGAAGGCCAGCAGCCGGGAGACTGAATAACCCAGACAGCCCGGGCAAGAAGGGATGGGGCAGAGGCCAGCCCAGGGGAGTCCGGGCTGCTTCTGCGATGGGACACCTGCCTTGTTGCAGGAGCCAAGCCTTTGCCACTGCCCCCGGCTGGTGCCCAAGGTCAGCTCCAGGGCCAGCTGAGTGCTGGCTGAGGTCAGCCCAAGCCTGAGCCTGCAGCCCTGGACCCTCAGACCCAGGGCCCTGCTGCCCAGCACCCGTGGGGGGCCTGGTCTGCAAAGTACCCACAGCTCTCGCAGCCTGAGACCCCAGGAGGACCAGCGAGGGGCGTGGGGCCCAGCAACCACTTGCCGGGCCAGCCTTTTCTCTCCCAACGAAACAGTCTCAGGCAGCGGAGGCAGGGGGGCTGGCCGGCTCATGCTCTGGGCCACACGGCCGCATCGGCTGTCTCCGGGCCAAGGGCAGACAGCAGCCTGGCCCAGGCCCATGCAGGGCCCTTCTGGGAATCGGAGCCGCGGTCTATTTTTGCTCTCTGACAACACAGCACAGGCAGCCGCTGTGACTTATCTCTGCCGCCCACGGGCACGGCCACAGAGACAGCTTTGTGCCCTCGGGCTCCGCGCACCCCCCCCAGGGACGGGTGAGGGAAGGGATTTAACGAGCCCCTTCCCCCACCCTGTGAGCCCAGGCACCTGAGTCAACAGCCCCTAGAAAGTCCCCAGGATCCCTGCCAGCCAGCCTCTTGACCTGAGATGTTTTTCCTGTGGGGCCCATGTAGGGTCCTAGCTTCCTCAGGCGCTGTCACCCAGTATTATCTGGGGGGCCTCCCAAGGCCACCCAGGTTCTCCCCAGCCCTGGGCAGGTGACGAACGTCAGCACAGAAATGAGAACTTGGAGGACGCCTTCCTGGACCCAGCTCTTGCTCCGCGGCCTTCTGCGACCAGCAGGAACCCTCTGCAGGTGCTGGGCGAGCCTGCTGGAGGCCAAGCAGCCCAGGCGCCAGCCGGCCGCCCTCCTCAGATGACATGGCCCTGTCCCCACGGCCCTCCAGGACCCCAGGTGACCAGATGGCCCCACTGAGGTCTCTGAGGGCTGCTGGCCCTCGGCTGCCACCTCCTGCCTGGACCGTCCCGGCCGGTCCCAGGGCTGCAGCCGAGGATGCCCCTGGAGACCCACGCGGGGGTCGGGACCCCAGGCAGGGCGGAGGACGCCACCCGGCGGCCCTCCGGGGCCCCAGGTGACCGGATGGCCCCACTGAGGTCTCTGAGGGCTGCAGCTGAGGATGCCACCTCCTGCCGGGACTGTCCCGGCCGGCCCCAGGGCTGCAGCCGAGGATGCCCCTGAAGACGCACGCGGGGGCTGTGGCCCCACAGAGGGCTCTGCAGCGAGCGTCCTGTCTGCTCATGTGATCAAACCCTGACCCGGGCCCCTCCTGTGCAGTTCCTCCGGAAGGGGTGGCCCTCGGGGGTCCGCAGCTTCCACCTTCTAAATCAGGTCTCGGATAGGAGAAGGGCGCTTCGTGTCAGGGGCCTCGAGACTTCCGTAAATGGAAAGCTGGCCGGGCAGTCTGGATTATTTTCTGCCTCCATGAACTGACCCTGGGAGAGGCAGCTCCCACTCCAGGCCCCAAAGCCGTCCTGGGGCCGGCGACATGCACTGCAGCAAACACAGACATGGGCACGCTCGCCAGTCTCGGAAGCTGGCACCCAGGACTAAGCTGATGGGCCAGGTCCCAGCGTGGCAAGCACCCTCCATACACCGCGGAGAGACCAGTTCACGTTGCAGGACACCATAGACACACGGTGACCTCATCTTCCTCACTTTTCTGGAAGTACTTTTACACAGGGTGTAATACACGCATGTTCAGAGCACAATCTGATAAGCCAGTAACTGGACATACCCCGTGATCACCACCACATTCAAGACAAGGCTCCAGAAAGTTCCCTCAGGCCCCACCCCCACAGGCAGCCCCTGTGGGTTTCAGACACCGCTCTTTAGCCCTGCCTCCTCTTGAACCTAATGTGCATAGTATTACGCAGAAGGCGATATTCTGTACCCTTCTTCCTCTTAAGTTTTGAACGCATACTCCATGTTCGTTGCCAAGTAATATTCCGCTGTGTGCCGATAGCACTGACTTTCTGTCCAATTTTCTGCTGAAGGGTATTCAAGGTTTTGTTTTTCTTTGCAGTTCTTAGCTATTATCAACAAAGCCACTATAAATGTTCTTTTACGGTCTTTTTTATGGACATGTATTTTCATTCCTCTGGAGTAAATGGAATTTCTGGGTCATAAAGCAGATGTATGATTAATTTTATAAGAAACAGCCAAGCAGTTTTCTAGAGTGACTGTGCAATTCTGCAGGGCCCCCAGCAGTACTGGAGAGGTCCCAGGTGAGAGCTCCCATCCTCACCTGGTAGGTGGTGTCACTGGTCTGTAATTCCAGCCACCTGGTGCATGGGAACCGCCATTTCCTTGTGGTTTTTATCACCTGTCCCTACTGACTAACGATGTCTAATGGTGCCGATTTTTATTATTGACTAGTAGGAATCATTAGATGTTTCAGACGAAAGTCCTTTGTTAGCTGTATGTAGTGAATCTTTCCTTCTAGTCTGCAGAATGCATCTTTAGCAGTGTCTTTTTATGAGCAGACGCTTATCATTTTAATGAAGACTAATTGGTCAGTTTTTCCTTTGGCTTTATTGCCTTTTGTGTCCTCCCTAAGAAACTCATCTCCTCTGTTTCCTTTTACTAGTTTTCCAGGTTAAGTCTTATATGCGATGCATGGGTCTGTGGTGCAGCTCAGAGCTTTTTGTGCAGTGAGAGGGGTGGGTTGGCATTGATATTTTTCTCCATCAGTTTATCTACTTGTTTCAATCATTTGTGAAGAAACTTCTTTCCTGATTGAAGTGCCTCAGCACCTCCTAGAAAATCAATTAACCGCAGTAGTTTCCCAACATCATAAAGCACTAAATGTCATTTAACTGTACACTTGGAAAGTGGTCTCTCTTATGTTATGTGGATTTCATCTCAGTTTAAAAAATTAATTTCATATATGATTGTTCTCTTCTGTCCTGTTGATGTAAATGTCTGTACTTCCACCAAATTCTCACCCTCCCAATTACTGCGCCTGTACTTTTAGTCTAGAAAGTAAGCAGTGTGGCTCCTCCAACTGTGTTATCTTTCAAGAGTACGTGCCTGTGTGGGATTCCTTGCATTTTCATATTCCTTTCAGAATTGAGTCAGCTTCTATAAATGACTCCAGATTTTGACTGGGAAGGGATCAATTTGGAGAGAATTAACATTTTAACAATTGCATGTCTTACAATCCCTAAACAGGGTGCGTGTCTGAACTTATTTACATCCTCAATTTCTCTCAGCTGTGTTTTATAGCTTTTAGCAGACAGATTTTAATGTACTTAAATTTATTCCTCTGTGTTATATATTGACACTACTATTGTAGTGAGAGTTTTAAATTTTATTTTTCTAAGACTTTGTTGCTAGTGTATGAAAATACAATGGCTTATTCATGTTGCCTTTGTATCCTATGAACTTCCCAAATTTATTTGTATCTAGAATAGGGTTTTTTTGTGGTTAATTTTTTTAGGATTTCCCATGTAAACAATGGTGATGTTTGTGAATAGAGACAGTTTTCCTTCCTTCATTCCAATATTCATAACTGTTTTGTCCTTGACTGCCCTCCAGTGCTGTCCAGGACCCACAGTACAATCTTTACAGAATTGGTGAAACCATACATTTTTGAACTATTCCAGATAGTCAGGGTAAACCGGTTGCTCAAAATTTCACTATTAGTATGAAAGTTGCTAGAAGAATTAGAATTTGTAGTGGAGTTGCAAGTTTCCATGGATGTCTTTTATCAGATTGAAGGCTTTTCCTCCCACTATTAGACTGTGAAAATTTTTATCATGCATGGATGTGAGTGTTCTCAAATGCTTTTTCTGCATCTATGAAGATAACTATGTTTTTTCCTTTTATCTGTTAATGTCCTGAGATGCACTGATTGCTTTCAAATGGTAAATTAACCTTGCATTCCTGTGATAAACCTCATTACGTCCTAATACATTGTTATTTTTATACATTCCTGCATTTGATGTTGTTTTTAAAAAGTAATTGTGCATTTCTGTTCAGGAGGATCAGTTCAGTTCAGTTCAGTCGCTCAGTCGTGTCCGACTCTTTGCGACCCCATGAATTGCACCATGCCAGGTCTCCCTGTCCATCACCAACACCCGGAGTTCACTCAAACTCATGCCCATCGAGTCGGTGATGCCATCCAGCCATCTCATCCTCTGTCATCCCCTTTTCCTCCTGCCCCCAATCCCTCCCAGCATCAGAGTCTTTTCCAATGAGTCAGCTCTTCAGGTGGCTGAAGTATTGCAGTTTCAGCCTCAGCATCAGTCCCTCGAATGAACACCCAGGAGTGATCTCCTTTAGGACCCAGGACTGATCTCCTTTAGGATGGACTGGTAGGATCTCCCTGCAGTCCAAGGGACTCTCAAGAGTCTTCTCCAACACCACAGTTCAAAAGCATCAATTCTTCTGTGCTCAGCCTTCTTCATAGTCCAACTCTCACATCCATACGTGACTACTGGAAAAACCATAACCTTGATTAGACGGACCATTGTTGACAAAGTAATGTCTCTGGTTTTAAATATGCTGTCTAGGTTGGTCATAACTTTTATTCGAAGAAGCAAGCGTCTTTTAATTTCATGGCTGCAATCACCATCTGCAGTAATTTTGGAGCCCAGAAAAATAAAGTCACCCACTGTTTCCACTGTTTCCCCATCTATTTACCATGAAGTGATGGGACTAGATGCCATGATCTTCGTTTTCTGAATGTTGAGCTTTAAGCCAACTTTTTCACTCTCCTCTTTCACTTTCATCAAGAGGCTTTTTAGTTCTTCACTTTTTACCATAAAGGTGGTGTCATCTGCATATCTGAGGTTATTGATATTTCTCCCGGCAATCTTGATTCCAGCTTGTGCTTCTTCCAGCCCAGCGTTTCTCATGATGTACTCTGCATAGAAGTTAAATAAGCAGGGTGACAATATTCAGCCTTGACGTACTCCTTTTCCCATTTGGAACCAGTCTATTGTTCCATGTCCAGTTCTAACTGTTGCTTCCTGACCTGCATACAGGTTTCTCGAGAGGCCAGTCAGGTGGTCTGGTATTCCCATCTCTTTCAGAATTTTCCACAGTTTCTTGTGATCCACACAGTCAAAGGCTTTGGCATAGTCAATAAAGCAGAAATAGATGTTTTTCTGGAACTCTCTCACTCTTTTGATGATCCAGTGGATGTTGGCAATTTGATCTCTGGTTCCTCTGCCTTTTCTAAAACCAGCTTGAACATGAGGGAGTTCACGGTTCACATATTGCTGAAGCCTGGCTTGGAGAATTTTGAGCATTACTTTATTACTTTACTCAAATTGAAGAAAGTAGGAAAAACCACTAGACCATTCAGGTATGACCTAAATCAAATCCCTTATGATTTTACAGTGGAAGTGAGAAATAGATTTAAGGGCCTAGATCTGATAGATGGAGTGCCTGATGAACTATGGAATGAGGTTTCTGACATTGTACAGGAGACAGGGATGAAGACAATCCCCGTGAAAAAGAAATGCAAAAAAGCAAAATGGCTGTCTGGGGAGGCCTTACAAATAGCTGTGAAAAGAAGAGAGGTGAAAAGCAAAGGAGAAAATGAAAGATATAAGCATCTGAATGCAGAGTTCCAGACAATAGCAACAAGAAATAAGAAAGCCTACTTCAGCAATCAATGCAAAGAAATAGAAGAAAACAACAGAATGGGAAAGACTAGAGATCTCTTCAAGAAAATTAGAGATACCAAGGGAACATTTCATGCAAAGATGGGCTCAATAAAGGACAGAAATGGTATGGACCTAACAGAAGCAGAAGATATTAAGAAGAGGTGGCAAGAATACACAGAAGAACTGTACAAAAAAGATCTTCATGACCCAGATAATCATGATAGTGTGATCACTCATCTAGAGCCAGACATCCTGGAATGTGAAGTCAAGTGGGCCTTAGAAAGCATCACTACAAACAAAGCTAGTGGAGGTGATGGAATTCCAGTAGAGCTCTTTCAAATCCTGAAAGAGGATGCTGTGAAAGTGCTGCACTCAATATGCCAGCAAATTTGGAAAATTCAGCAGTGGCCACAAGACTGGAAAAGGCAGTTTTCATTCCAATTCCAAAGAAAGGCAATGCCAAAGAATACTCAAACTACCGCACAATTGCATTCATCTCACATACTAGTAAAGTAATGCTCAAAATTCTCCAAGCCAGGCTTTAGCAATACGTGAACCGTGAACTCCCTCATGTTCAAGATGGTTTTAGAAAAGGCAGAGGAACCAGAGATCAAATTGCCAACATCCACTGGATCATGGAAAAAGCAAGAGAGTTCCAGAAAAACATCTATTTCTGCTCTATTGACTATGCCAAAGCCTTTGACTGTGTGGATCACAAGAAACTGTGGAAAATTCTGAAAGAGATGGGAATACCAGACCACCTGACCTGCCTCTTGAGAAATCTGTATGCAGGTCAGGAAGCAACAGTTAGAACTGGACATGGAACAACAGACTGGTTCCAAATAGGAAAAGGAGTACATCAAGGCTGTATATTGTCACCCTGCTCATTTAACTTCTATGCAGAGTACATCATGAGAAACACTGGACTGGAAGAAGCACAAGCTGGAATCAAGATTGCTGGGAGAAATATCAATAACCTCAGATATGCAGATGACACCACCCTTATGGCAGAAAGTGAAGAGGAACTAAAGAGCCTCTTGATGAAAGTGAAAGAGGAGAGTGAAAAAGTTGGCTTAAAGCTCAACATTCAGAAAATGAAGATCATGGCATCTAGTCCCATCACTTCATGGGAAATAGATGGGGAAACAGTAACAGAATTTATTTTGGGGGCTCCAAAATCATTGCAGATGGTGATTGCAGCCATGAAATTAAAAGACGCTTACTCCTTGGAAGAAAAGT
This sequence comes from Oryx dammah, assembly GCF_014754425.2. Lineage (NCBI taxonomy): Eukaryota > Metazoa > Chordata > Mammalia > Artiodactyla > Bovidae > Oryx > Oryx dammah. The sequence continues at coordinate 117,280,300 of NW_024070212.1, forward strand.
TATGACCAACCTAGACAGTATATTCAAAAGCAGAGACATTACTCTGCCAACTAAGGTCCGTCTAGTCAAGGCTATGGTTTTTCCAGTGGTCACGTGTGGATGTGAGAATTGGACTGTGAAGAAGGCTGAGCACAGAAGAACTGATGCTTTTGAACTGTGGTGTTGGAGAAGACTCTTGAGAGTCCCTTGGACTGCAAGGAGATCCAACCAGTCCATTCTGAAGGAGGTCAGCCCTGGGATATCTTTGGAAGGAATGATGCTAAAGCTGAAACTCCAGTACTTTGGCCACCTCATGAGAAGAGTTGACTCATTGGAAAAGACTCTGATGCTGGGAGGGATTGGGGGCAGGAGGAAAAGGGAACGATCGAGGATGAGATGGCTGGATGGCATCACTGACTTGATGGATGTGAGTCTGAGTGAACTTCGGGAGTTGGTGATGGACAGGGAGGCCTGGCGTGCTGCGATTCATGGGGTCGCAAAGAGTCGGACACGACTGAGCAACTGAACTGAACTTACTAGCATGTGAGATGAGTCCAGTTGTGCAGTAGTTTGAGCATTCTTTGGCATTGCCTTTCTTTGGGATTGGAATGAAAACTGACCTTTTCCAGTCCTGTGGCCACAGCTGAGTTTTCCAAACTTGCTGGCATATTGAGTGCAGCACTTTCACAGCATCCTCTTTCAGGATTTGAAACAGCTCAACTGGAATTCCATCACCTCCACTAGCTTTGTTCGTAGTGATGCTTTCTAAGGCCCACTTGACTTCACATTCCAGGATGTCTGGCTCTAGATGAGTGATCACACCATCGTGATTATCTGGGTTGTGAAGATATTTTTTGTACAGTTCTTTAGTGTGTTCTTGCCGCCTCTTCTTAATATCTTCTGCTTCTGTTAGGTCCAGACCATTTCTGTCCTTTATTGAGCCCACCTTTGCATGAAATGTTCCCTTGGTATCTCTAATTTTCTTGAAGAGATCTCTTGTCTTTCCCATTCTATTGTTTTCCTCTATTTCTTTGCATTGATCACTGAGGAAGTCTTTCTTATCTCTTCTTGCTATTCTTCGGAACTCTGCATTCAAATGGGTGTATCTTTCCTTTTCTCCTTTGCTTTTCCCTCCTCTTCTTTTCACAGCTATTTGTAAGGCCTCCCCAGACAGCCATTTTGCTTTTTTGCATTTCTTTTCCATGGGGATGGTCTTGATCCCTGTCTCCTGTACAATGTCACGAACCTCATTCCATAGTTCATCAGGCACTCTATCTATCAGATCTAGGCCCTTAAATCTATTTCTCACTTCCACTGTATAATCATAAGGGATTTGATTTAGGTCATACCTGAATGGTCTAGCGGTTTTCCCTACTTTCTTCAATTTAATTCTGAATTTGGTAATAAGGAGTTCATGATCTGAGCCACAGTCAGCTCCTGGTCTTGTTTTTGTTGACTGTATAGAGCTTCTCCATCTTTGGCTGCAAAGAATATAATCAATGTGATTTCAGTGTTGACCATCTGGTGATGTCCATGTGTAGAGTCTTCTCTTGTGTTGTTGGAAGAGGGTGTTTGCTATGACCAGTGCATTTTCTTGGCAAAACTCTATTAGTCTTTGTCCTGCTTCAATCCGCATTCCAAGGCCAAATTTGACTGTTACTCCAGGTGTTTCTTGACCTTCTACTTTTGCATTCCAGTCCCCTGTAATGAAAACGACAATCTTTTTTGGGTGTTACTTCTAAAAGGTCTTGTAGGTCTTCATAGAACCGTTCAACTTCAGCTTCTTCAGCGATGCTGGTCGGAGCATAGGCTTGGATCACCGTGACATTGAATGGTTTGCCTTAGAAATGAATGGAGATAATTCTGTTGTTTTTGAGACTGCATCCAAGTACTGCAATTTGGACTCTTTTGTTGACCATGATGGCGACTCCATTTCTTCTGAGGGATTCCCGCCCACAGTAGTAGATATAATGGTCATCTGAGTTAAATTCACCCATTCCAGTCCATCTTAGTTCGCCGATTCCTAGAATGTCAACATTCACTCTTGCCATCTTCTGTTTGATCACCTCCAGTTTGCCTTGATTCATAGACCTGACATTCCAGGTTCCTATGCAGTATTGCTCTTAACAGCACTGGACCTTGCTTCCATCACCAGTCACATCCACAGCTGGGTGTTGTTTTTGCTTTGGCTCCATCCCGTCATTCTTTCTGGAGTTATTTCTCCACTGATCTCCAGTAGTGTATTGGGCACCTACCAACCTGGGGAGTTCCTCTTTCAGTGTCCTATCTTTTTGCCTTTTCATACTGTTCATGGGGTTCTTAAGGCAAGAATACTGAAGTGGTTTCCGATTCCCTTCTCCAGGGGACCACATTCTGTCACTTCAAACATGTAGGGCTATTCATATTTTTTTCTTGTCTTCAAAGTGTCAGAGTGGGTAAATTATGTCATTGAAGGAATTGTTCTTATCTCTTAATTTGATGGGTAGGGAATTTGGGGTTGACGGCTTTTCATTCAATACTTCAAACATGTGGTTCCATTGTCTTCCGGCCTCCCTTGTTTCTGATAAGAAGTCAGCCATTGTTTTTCCTGTTTTCTCCTGACTGCATGAACTTTTTCTCTCTGCATTCAAGAGTCTCTCCTTATCATTAGCTTTCAGCAATTTGACTGTGCTGCATTTTCTTTGCATTTATCCAGTTTAAACCGCACTGATTTTGAATCTGTACATCTGTGATTTTTGCCGAATTTGTTGGGTTGGTTTTTTTTTTTTCATATATTCTGTCTATCCCATTCCCTACTTTCTTTTATTTTGTAACTCCAACTGCAACTCTTTTAGACTGCTTGATGACGTCCCACAGGTCTCTGAGGCACTGTTATTTTATTTTTCTTTCTACAAGTTCGGTCATTTTAAGAGTCCGCCTTCAGGTTTGCCTAGTTTTCTTCTCACAGCGCCAATCTTTCATTAAGCCCATCCAGCAATTTCTTCATCTTAGATATCACATCTTAGTATTAAAATATCTATTTGGTTGCTTTTATAGTCTCCTTTTTCTGTTGAACTTTCTTCCATCTATTCATTCATTTTGACCAATTTTCACAAAATGCCTTGGACAATAACACATTATTGACTGGGGAATTTTTGCATAAAGTAACAGCTATGGTGTTAACATAATATAATCAACAATGTGTTATTGACAATATTTTTAAGTGCTTTTCTGCTAATTTCAACATTTAGTGGAAATTGGATATACTTATATTAATTGCTTGCCTTTTGTTCATAGCTCATACTTTCTTGTTTCTTCACATGTCTAGTAGTTTTTGTTGTTTAGTGGATAATATTGACAATATGTTGTTCAGATTCTGGGATCTATTATCTTTCTCTGAAGATTATTTTAATTTTAATAAAAATCTAATTTACTACATAGCCACCTTGAACTTGCGGAGACTTCATTTAAATTCTTAGGATAAATCTATTTTGACATTAGCTTTAGGGAAAATTCTTAGTCCTGGGACATAGTCTTTGCTCCTTGGTTGTGACCTTTCTGGGATTCCAATGGAAAGTGTAATGTTTTTCCCAAGCCCCTGTAACTGGGCAGGCTTTCTGCTCTAAACTCTGACTCTTCTGGAGTGGGTAGCAGTTAAATTTTCTACTCTACTCTCCCATCTGTGACTTCCCACCAAACTCCTTCACAAATCCTCCATGTATCACCAAGGATCAAGGGAGGTTTGTACAAGATTTGGGGCCACCCCGTCTGTGGCCCCCTATATTCTTGCACTTCCCTCCTTAGTTTCCAACAGCTCTGGGGGCCCAAACGCCACCTTCTGACTCTTCAAGCCGATTACACAGCACTGTTGCTTGAGTTGCATGCGTCCTGCATGGTAGAGACTAGAGCGTGCCCTCAGCTTGAACATCTGCAGTTTCTATCTACTTTTAGGTTGTACTTCAATGCCTTGAAACACACTGGTCTTCTGTGTGCTTATTTGTTCAAAGTTTATTATCACTTTCTTAAGGAAAGTGAGTCCAATACAAGCTATTTCACCATTATCAGACTTCATTACTTTTCTCATAAGTATGTAGAATGGGATATCCTGGCTGGGTTTATGGACTCATCAGGTAAGATTCATTGTAAAAGGACCATTTGTGATTGAGGCACCACTTCTTTAACTGCCCCTCCCCCTCTTCTGACTCTAGTACCCTGAGGTCATTTCTATGCCTGCCTGTTGGGGACAGCTTCATCAGACAGTCGCAGGTTACTACACAGGACTCCTACCACAAGCTCTAATTTATGGGGCTGGAACCACCACAAGAGTAAGGTCACGCTGTCCACAATCAGGATTCTGAGCTGCAGAGATGTTTCTAATGGCCTTGAGAGCTGTACGGGAGCCAGATCTCAGCAGCGGATAAAGGGCCACAGGACAGCCTTGTGGGGAGGGAGCCGTGATCCTGGCCTTGGCCAGTGAACCAGAACCACCCTCTCCCCAACCCCAGCCTGTGCCCACAGCCCTGAGCAGGAGGAGGCGGGAAAGGACAGAGAACACAGCTCAGGAGGCCCAAGTGGGTCGTGTCTCTACTTCCCGGAGACCTGGTAGGAGGAGAGAAAGGAGAGCCTTGTGGGGGCAGAGAAGCTCGGCAAGGACCACAGGCTGAGGAGGGAAGGGGAGAGGAAGCCACGAACAGGACCCAGCACTAGGCAACACACGACTTCAGCAGAGACGGCAGTGGCTGCGGGCCCCCGAGCGGCACCAGGGCTGGTCGGGGGCCAGGGAGGGCAGCCTCAAGGAGCTCACAGTCCAGGAATTATGAAGACAGTTGGGGGAGCCCTCCGTGGCTGCCCACACGGCAGGAGGAGTCCGCGTCTCAGCTCTCACCCGGGGCTCCGAACGCAACTAGGCTACGGACAGCAACTTGGTCTCCAGAGGGGTAAGCCCGGGGCTCTCCGTTCTCCCAGGCCAGTGAGGTGGCTAAGAGAGAGGTGCACAGACACCAGGATTCAGAAAGTGTCCCAGAACATGCTGCTCAGGTGAAACGAACAAGAAATGGATGGAAATAAGGATTACAGGGAAGAGAAGATATGGTACAAAAAGCACGACAGCAGGGCCCCAAACCCGGAAATCACACATGAATGTCTAGATCATGAACACGCTTATGGAGTAGAGTGCAAATGTCAAAATCATTACTGCAAAACACATAATGAATAAGATACATTCACAAAATAAAGATCGAGAATATCACATTATTCAAACATAATATGAGACTTGGAAGTAGAAGAAAATTAAACAGGCTAACATCTCAGTTATTGATATAGTATTAATGCTGGCAGAGAAATAGAGCATAAATATGTGGGTTAACCCTTAAGGTAGCCACTCGTAGAAAAAAAGTCTCAAAATTCAAATAAAGAAAAGAGTAAGCAAGAAAAACCTCAGCAATATAACAAAAGAAATTAGTAATAATAATAATGTACTGAGTTGTTTCAAAGAGTTGTTCTGACTCTTTGCAACCCCATGGACTGTAGCCTGCCAGGCTCTTCTTTCCATGGGATTTCCCAGGCAAGAATAAGGGAGTGGGTTGCCATTTCCTTCTGCTGGGAATCTTCCCAACTCAGGGATTGAACCCATGTCTCTTTTGCCTCCTGCACTGGCAGGCGGGTTCTTTACTACTAGCTCCACCTGGGAAGCCCATATGATAATAATAATAAAGCAGAGGAATGTTAAGGAACAGGAAGTATAGTAAGAGATGATAAAGACACAACACAACCTTATTATAATAAAACCCAGAGCGAGGACCAACCATCCAGTGGGCCCAAAGATACAATCCAACATGCTGTTGTTTGGGAGTTGGAGATCAAACAAGACCAGGCTGAACCTGCAGAGCACTGCTGAGCCAGTCCCAGTGTGGAACCATGGTACAGCTCTCCCAGCGGGCACATGAGCTGGACCCATGGATCTCCCTACATAGACAGTGCAGCGTGAAGCTGTGAGGCAGGTAGAAGCCCAGTAGGGAAAGGACAAGGATGCAAGGAATACCAGAAGGTAAATGGTACAAGACCACCTGGAAATGTGTGTTGCTCACTCAGTCTTGTCTGACTCTCTTGCAATCCCACAGGCTGTAGCCCGCCAGGCTCCTCTGTCCATGGGATTCTCCAGGTAAGAATACTGGAGTGGGTAGCCATTCCCTTCTCCAGGGGATCTTCCCAACCCGGGGATGGAACCCAGGTCTCCTGCACTGCAGGCAGATCCTTTACCCTCTGAGCCACCAGGGAAATGTGTAAGAGGACACCAAAATGTTTCTTCATGCTTAGATTGGAATTCAGCAAGTCAGAGGCGCTTTCCACGGGCACTGAATGTTTCTGGGCAATTTACCCTCACCGGCTCTGACTTCACCTTCCTGTCTCTCAAAACCCTTCTTTCCGTTTTGGGCACATGGAGGCTGAGTTTCAGCGGCAACCCTCTCTTGAAAGGAAGACCACCCAGCCTGGGCAGGGGTCCGAGAGGTACTCAGAGACCTGGTCGTCAACACCTTGGCTGCTCAGGTGCAAAGGCTGAGGCCCAGGGAGGATGATTCTCCCAATGTCACGGGACAATCTCGGAGAGCCCAGCACTGTGATGCCTCCTCCCCTGGGTCCGGCCAGTTGCCTTTCTCTCCCTGGACCTGCAGAGGCTCCCGTGGGCATGGTTTCCCCCTCCTTCCCCAGAGGGCTGACCGAGGATGGTTCTGCACCTTCTGCCTAGCACCACCTGCTCAGGCCAGGTCCGCCTTCATTCCCACCTCACCCAGGCTGGCACCTGAACCCCGAGAGCAGAGTGGGCACAGAGCCCTCACTCGCTCCCTCTTGCCACCAGAAATTCTCAAAACATCCCCCATGATTCAGCTACTGAGGTTACTTTCAAATACATTTTATTCCCTGGAAAGACATCAGTAAGCCTGAAGAGCAAAGTGCAGACTCCAGGTATTCGTTGACAACACATGATGAAAGTTCTGCATCCAGGAAATAAAAAGAACTCAAGGTCAGAAAAAAGAAAAGTGGGCTAAGGTCTTGAAAGGGTGGCTTTGAGAACCAGGGGTGTTCAAGGGGTCAAGTGCACATGGAATGGCACCTGCTCTCACCCCATTGGTGCTCAGTAGCTAAGGCATATCCAACGCTTTTCGACCCCATGGACTGCAGCACACCAGGCTTCCCTGTCCTTTACCATCTCCCAGAGTTTGTTCAAACTCCTGTGCATTGAGTTGATGCCATCCATAGGGAAGAGCAAATTCAAACCAAACAAACGTAGAACAACTAAGACAAACAAACAAGCACAGCCCACACGGAGAAGCCGAGTGATCAGAACACCCCAATAGTGACAGAGCCTAAGGCATCACCACTGCTGTGGAGGACAGCTTGCAGGCCTCCACTTAGCTGCGATTTGCACGTTGCATGACTCAGCAATTGCGTGGGTGTGGATATTAATATTCCCCACACGAACGTGCATGTATATGCACTGGGGGCTGTTAACAACGAGTCAGCCACAGGAACCATAAAGCCCCCCAGTGGTAGCTGCCCAGGTCCATCTGGTCATGCACTGGAATATTATACAGCAATGAAAAACCAAAAACAACAGCTTAACACAGCAAGCACAAGCCTCAAAAGCACTGTGCTGCACAGGAGAAAGCTCACATGAAACAAAAATACATTCCGTGTTACTCATTTATGAGAAGTTTTAAAACAGGCCACAGTCCTCTCTGGGAATGGGGTGACTTTAGGAGGTGGAGGGAGCCTTCCAGGACACCAGAAAGGAAACAGGTCTGGAATCTGGGACTCTTTGCTGCAGTGCTAACACCTGGACACACTTCCCCTCAAGCAACAAAATACAAAGAAACTGTATAGGACTAAAAATAACTGCCTGTATCCTCAGTTAGGGAAATTCTGGACCCAAAAGATACAAACAAACCAAAAAAATCCGACCTCCTCTTTGGAGCAAAAGCAGGGTGTTGGGAGCAAAAGCAGGGTACTGTGCATACTCCCTGCGCTCAGCACCAACTAAAGGGGGGCGAAACACCCAAGCCACCCCACCAGCCCGACCCCAGGCCACAGAAGGAGCAAGCTCGCCCCGGCTCAGGGCAAGCAGACACCTGTTACTTGTTCTTACTCCTCCCGCTGCAGCCAGTCCCCCGTAAAGCCTTGTCTGAATTTTTTGTCCGCCCTCTGATCAATTTCTGTTGACTGGGGAGGGCGGAGAACTCTGGTCCGGAACCAAGGCTGCTGTCGGGACCTGGGTGCTATTATGCAAATACGTTATGTGGTGAACATCTGGTAAGTTGAAGCCTCTGCTCTGGGTGCCTCTGTGTGTGCAATCCACTTCAGAAACTTAAAATGAAAAGCTTGCCAACAACTGGGGGGAAAACTGATTTATACTCACAGCCGGGGAAGACTCTTGAATTCCCGTTTGAAAACATTGGCTAATCGGCTAATCCTTTTGAATTTGAAGCAGCAGCAGCAGCAGACCCCACCGTTCCGCTTGCAGAACACAACATCTGCCTGCAGCCTGGACTAACACCGTGCGCCCAGCATTTATTCAACCACAGGGCAGAGCCACACCGCAGACAGGGAATGACCGAGGACCCTCAGCTCCTCGAGGCCCCGGCGGGTCTGGCCTGCATCTGGGGTGGAGCTGGGGGCTGTTCAGTGTGACGGTGCCCACGAGAAGGGGGTGAGAAAGGAAAGAGCGACAGTGAGCCACTGAGGGACCCTACAGGCCTGTGGAGCCACTGCTCAGAGGCTCCAGCTTGTACGTGGGTGCGTCCCCCGGGCCCGCCGGCTGCCCCTGTCTCGTGCCCGGCTCTGCGCCTGCTGGCCGCCCCCTACTCTGCAGGGCTCCTGCTGCCCGGCTCGTGGGGGTGGGCTGGCAGGCTGGCAGTGCCATTATTGAACAGCCCAGTGAGATATGAGTTGAGCTTGGCTGCCCTGCAGTGATTGAAAGTCCGACTTGACGGGCCATTTGGAAGGAATCTAACCTGAGCCAAAGGACTTCAGGCTGGCAATGGCGAGTTTTCTGGTTAGGTGTCCCTGGCCCACCCTGGAGGGTTCCAGTCCCTCTGCTCTGAGGGGTGCATTTGTTTGGAAAAGGGTCCGCTGCTCAGGTTAACACAGGGCAGGGTGATGGCCGGATGGGAGGGAGAACAACCTCGAGCCCCCAGATCCGGGGCTGGTCCAGTGGCTGCCCCCACCGGCCTGCGTCACCTCCCAGCCCACACTGCCCAGAAGCTGACCTGGCCAGGTATTCGGGGAAGGCTCCCCTCCCAGACCAAGGCCATGGGGGCCACAAAGCAACCTGAGCCAGAGGTGACATGCATCCGCAGGCCCAGGTGAGTAGCAGGGAGAACTCTCAGGAGCCCCACCAGAATCGAGGAGGCCAGGCTGCAGCAGCAGCCCCCAGAAATCCTGGGGGCGGGTGCAGAAAGTGGGGCAGGCTGGAGGAGAGAAACCAAGGTGACCGGGGACCTGCGCTTGGTTCTCTGCACTTCCTGGCGGCCGTGAGTAACGCTGCAGCAAACGTGGGACGGCTGGGTGGATGAGGAAACACGGCGTGCGGAGGCAGGCTTAAAAGAGAAGGATGTCCTGCTGTCTGTGACGATGTGGGCGAACCCGGAGGACACCACAGCTGGTGAAATAAACCACATGAGACCCAGAGGGGAGACAGCACGATCTCACGTATCTGGAATCTGAAACAAAATTCAGAGGAGAATGGTGGTTGCCTGGGGGAGGAAAGATGGGGAGAGGTCGGCAAAAGGGTGGAGAGTTTGCTTCATCTGTGTGTGCTTGCACGTGTGTGCGTGTGCATGTCTGTGTGTACATGTGTGTGCATGCATGTGCATGTGGGTGCCTATGCGTGCACACACACGTTTGTGTGTATGTGCACACTAAGTCGTGTTTGACTCTTTGTGATCCCACGGACTGTAGCCCACCAGGCTCCTCTGTCCATGGGATTCTCCAGGCAAAAATACTGGAGTGGGTTCCCATTTCCTCCTCCAGGGGATCTTCCCGACCCAAGGATCGAACCTACATCTCCTGCATTGCAGGTGAATTCTTTAGCCCTGAAAGATGATGCTGTGAAAGTGCTGCACTCAATATGCCAGCAAATTTGAAAAACTCAGCAGTGGCCACAGGACTGGAAAAGGTCAGTTTTCATTCCAATCCCAAAGAAAGGCAATACAAAAGAATGCTCAAACTACCGCACAATTGCACTCATCTCACACGCTAGTAAAGCAATGCTCAAAATTCTCCAAGCCAGGCTTCAGCAATACGTGAACCGTGAACTTCCTGATGTTCAAGCTGCTTTTAGAAAAGGCAGAGGAACCAGAGATCAAATTGCCAACATCCATTGGATCATAAAAAAAGCAAAGAGAGTTCCAGAAAAACATCTATTTCTGCTTTATTGACTATGCCAAAGCCTTTGACTGTGTGGATCACAATAAACTGTGGAAAATTCTGAAAGAGATGGGAATACCAGACCACCTGACCTGCCTCTTGAGAAATCTGTATGCAGGCCAGGAAGCAACAGTTAGAACTGGACATGGAACAACAGACTGGTTCCAAATAGGAAAAGGAGTACATCAAGGCTGTATATTGTCACCCTGCTTATTTAACTTCTATGCAGAGTACATCATGAGAAACGCTGGACTGGAAGAAACGCAAGCTGGAATCAAGATTTCCGGGAGAAATATCAATAACCTCAGATATGCAGATGACACCACCCTTATGGCAGAAAGTGAAGAGGCACTAAAGAGCCTCTTGATGAAAGTGAAAGAGGAGAGTGAAAAAGTTGGCTTAAAGCTCAATATTCAGAAAACGAAGATCATGGCATCCGGTCCCATCACTGCATGGGAAATAGACGGGGAAACAGTGGAAACAGTGTCAGACTTTATTTTGGGGGGCTCCAAAATCACTGCAGATGATGATTGCAGCCATGAAATTAAAAGACGCTTACTCCTTGGAAGAAAAGTTATGACCAACCTAGATAGCATATTCAAAAGCAGAGACATTACTTTGCCGACTAAGGTCCGTCTAGTCAAGGCTATGGTTTTTCCTGTGGTCATGTGTGGATGTGAGAGTTGGACTATGAAGAAGGCTGAGCACAGAAGAATTGATGCTTTTGAACTGTAGTGTTGGAGAAGACTCTTGAGAGTCCCTTGGACTGCAAGGAGATCCAACCAGTCCATTCTGAGGGAGATCAGCCCTGGGATTTCTTTGGAAGGAATGATGCTGAAGCTGAAACTCCAGTACTTTGGCCACCTCATGCGAAGAATTGACTCATTGGAAAAGACTCTGATGCTGGGAAGGATTGGGGGTAGGAGGAGAAGGGAACAACAGAGAATGAGATGGCTGGATGGGATCACTGACTCGATGGACGTGAGTCTGAGTAAACTCCGGGAGTTGGTGATGGACAGGGAGGCCTGGCGTGCTGCGATTCATGGGGTCGCAAAGAGTCGGACACGACTGAGCGACTGAACTGAACTGAGCCACCAGGGAGGCCCTAAAGCGTCAGTACCTCCTTCTGAAGACTAGAAAAGGCGCGTAAGATCTCCCCTCACTGGCTGGTCGATGTTACTCACACGACGCACAGGAAAAGTATGTGCTCTGATCACACTTGCACAATCTAGCTAACTCGTGGTCTGCCAGTGAAGAGCATTCTCCTCGTGAGATGAATCACCTTGGCTTTGGTATTCCAGTGTTTTTATTCTTCTATAAAAGTCCTTCTGAATTCTATAAATGGTTTCGCAGCAAGTGTCCACCTCAGGGAGCCTCCCTGAGGTGGGTGGGATGAGCTGAGAGCCCCCCGTCTGGGGGTTGAGGAGGAAGGAGACAGCCCAGCCCGGGTGACCAGAGGAGGGCATCTTCCCAGTGGTCAGGGTGTGGGGAGTCGGAGGGGGTGAGTGGAGGGCGGCGTGGAGCAGGGGCTGAGCACAGGGCCAGGAGGGGACGTGTGCAGCCCACGGGTTGGGCTCCCAGTCCAGTGCTCAGGGCGAGCCACAGGCCCTCCCCACTCTTCCAAGCCCTGTCCTCCCATCTGACCCTTTGCTTCCTGAAGGCATCAAGCTGAGGGCGGGGGGCGCTTCCCCCGTGACCCCCTCTCAGCACCCAACCCCAAGGTGACCGCTCTCCATCACTGGCTCCTCCCACGTTAGACAACAAACCCAGGGCCCTCAGCTGCTCAGAGCCTGCCCGGGGGTTTGCACTTGTTCCTCCACACACAGACTGTGTGCCAGGCCCAGGGCTGGGGTGGGAGACACCTGGTTTCATGGTACAAGGACCTGGAGTGAGAATAGCTCTTTGCCATGTGGTGCCTTGGACCCCATGAACGACTGGCTCATGAGTCAATCAGTGAATGCTGTGGGCTGCGGGCCACCTTCCCTCTGCAGGGTTACACCTGGGGCTCCTGAGCCTGTCCAGAGGCTGGGTCAGAGCGTGCAGGGAGTCAGCAGAGAGGTCATAAGGGCTCACGGGCTCCCCAACCAGAAGGAAAGGGGAGGACGGGGATGCTCGGGGCCAAGCCCAGGACCTTCCACCAGGGCTCACGCTGCGGGCACAGGCAACCTCTCAGAAAATGCTCATGACCCTGGGTGCAGGTGACCACTGCCACATGCCCAGGGGCCCAGGGACTCTGACCAGCTTCGGCCTCTTGAATATTAACAACTGCCGGGCTGAGAAATATCCAGAAGTGGCTATTTCGGGTGAAGAGGTGGGTGGCAGGGCAGGCTAGGAAATATCTGTGAGGATTAAACAGAAGGTCAGCGTCCAGGCGACACGGACAGTCAGTTAGAAAAATCCTCAAAGGAACAGTGAGGAACCCGGCTGCAGGGGGGCTGGGGGGAAAGCTTGACGGGGAGGAAGGCCAGGGTCCAGGGGACACCGGCAAGAGGCGACCCTCCCAGGGACCCCGGACAATGTGGACGACGCAGTGGGAGCCGCCATCCTGGCCAGCCACGGGGCCGACCGCCGTGTAGACAGCCTCGGGCACAGGTGAGGCCAGACCTCTAAGACGACCGTCACGAGAAGACGGCCCTCACGCAGGTGTGCAGTGTGACCACCAGTGTGAGCTGAGACCTTGCTTGCGTGCACACGTCCTTCAGCGGGCGCGGAGGCACCGGCGTAAGCAAGCCCTCGGGGAAGGACGCTCCCTGCCGGGAGAGAGCGAGGCCGGGGGCAGGGGCCATCGCGGGTTTCGTCCTTCTGTCCCCGCCCGTGTGGATCCTGTTCGCAGCGAGCCGGGTCCCTCTGCGTGGGCGGCCCCAAGCCCGCTGGCCTGGCGCTGGGCGACTTGCCAGACAGCGGGTCTCTGCGTGGGCTGCAAGGTCCTTGCCACCCCTCACCCCCACCCCAAGGCAGACTCCAGGCCCCCCTGCCTGCTGATCACACACCTTGAAGCCTCCGAAGTGTCTCCATTCGGCCGTTTCCCCAGGGGCCTCCCCTAGACAGGCACTGGGAGGACAACTCCAGGCTGAAGGCTCCTGCCCCAACCTGCCCTGGAGGCTTGTCACTGTTCTAGGACGTGAAACACCTTCCAGCTCAGAAAGGGGAACGCCTCCTCTCAGTCCCGCCGACCCTGCACATGCGCCCTCCACCTCCCGCTGCCCTTTCCTGAGCCCTGACTCAGCCGGTTGTCATCACGCCCACAGCAGCCCCTTGCCGGGACCTGGAACAGTGGCCGCACCCCGGGCCCCCCCTCACAGGGTCTCCCGACAGAAGGAGGTGGCTTTGAGCTGAGGTTTTACTGTCCCTCAGAGTAAAAGCCTGCCACTGACTGCGGCAATGGCAGAATTCTCCATCAGAGTGACTGCTCATTCAAAGCCTTTTTATTTAAAGAAAGTCAAAGGAGGCCTACACGCCCCCCAGGACTAGAAGTTTCCACCCCCCCGCCACCCTCTCAGTGACCACAGGGTCAGGCCAGCTCCACCCAGCAGCCCCCGTCCCCCCCCACCCCCAGCTCTTGGCCATCATTTGTGGACTAAGAAACAGGTCTGGGCCCCAGGGGCCTTTCCTCCCGGAGGCCGTGGGCACCCAGCACCCGCCCGGCCCAGCCCTCAGTCTGAGGGCTCACACTCTCTCTCTCTCCCCCTTGTCTCATTTTCTGGGTGCCTCCAGGGGCTGGCCTACTGAGGACCCCAAGATGAATGGACCCAGCCAGGCCTCAAAAAGAACCTCCAGTCCCATGCAGACAGGGGCTGCCCAGGGAGACGTAAGGCTTCACCTCAGTGTCCAGGACCAGAGGGTCCACGGGGGACCTCCGGGTGGGTTGGGGTGGGGGGGGGGTCCAGGACGGGGCGGGTCAGCACTGGGGCTGGGAGCCCGGGGCTGGAGCTGCAGGTCTGTGGCAAGTCCTCTTGCAAAACCCTTAAAAAAAAAAAAAACTACCTTGGGTTGTTGTCATTTGATTAGCACACAGAAAGTAATCATTATGGTGTGAACTGTTTCTAACCGGAGCAATCTAACTCTTAGTGGAGAGTGGTATTTTCCAGGGTGGTCAAAATTCAAAGCCCCTTGGACTCGTGGCCACGATTAATGGAAGAGAAAGCTCAGGGGCCCCCACAGCCTCCCGGTGGAAGGTGGGCCTCCGCCGTCCTAACCAAGCACACCCACGTTTCACTGGGTTCCCATGACCCCGAGGGCTTCCAGAAACCACACTTCTCTCCAGCATCTTCCACCCACGCAGACGCCCCTTCTTTGGGTCTGTTTGTGACTTCTGCTCTGCCTGCTTTCACACCCGGGCATCACACAAAAGGCATCAGTGCACTGACGGCTGATCCCTGTCTAGACCTGCAAACCTCTCACCACGGCAGAGCAGCCACGGTCTGGGAGGGCACCTCGGCCGGCTGCCCTCGGCCCGCAGGGCTCTGGGGGGCCGGCTCTGCAGGGCTGTGGTGTGTGCCCGGGGCCCAGGCGAGGACACCCTGTCCCACTGCCTGTGCTCCTAGCCCTCCTGGTGGGCCGCGCTGGGGACAGCTGTGGTCTCAAGGGCTACCGGGCCCAGGGCCAGCTGTGGGGGACCCCTTCCAACTGCATCTCAGCATCTAGCTGCCCAGGGAGGCAGGGGCCATACCCGGGGCACAGCTCCTCCTGAATAAACTGAGTCATGGGTACTGCTGACCCATGGGGTTGTGCCCACACGGGTCTGGTCAGCTCTGCTCTCCAGTGACCTGAGCTCTGGACCTGCAGCCAGGCTGTCCTGAGCAGAGCTGGCCGTGAGGTCCGGTGATCTATTCTGGGACCCAGGCATGGAGGCCAGTCCTGGGGAAGGAGCCGCCATGCCCTCAGGCAGGGCCCTGTGTCCGGGCGCGAGGGCCCCGGTTAGGAGCGTGTTCCACCCACAAGGCAGGTGCGCAGGCAGCAGCTCTGGGACACGAGGCTGCTCTCGCATTCTTCCATGCGGCTGCCGCAGGGCCAGCTGCGGCTTCTGTCCGGGGCTCTGGTCTGTGAGTCTGGGTGGCAACACGGCCCGCTGCTCAGGAGCCCGCCCTGTCTCCGAGGCTCTGGCTGGAAACCAGAGACTGCAGCAGGTGCCGTGCGCCCTGGCCAGGCAGCAGCGTCTCCAAGAACCTGGCCGGGCAGCAGCGTCTCCAAGGACCAGAGCAGATCCCCAGGCCCCCAGCCCCACCCCTATTACCCCCAGTGACCCTCCCCAGGGTCTTCAGGAACTTTCTGGAAAGACCAGGGAGTCACAGTGCCCGCCGGGCTTTGAGAGACTGTCCCGTCACGCATTCTCACTTTCAAAGCCTGGGGACGCCGACCGCCGTGGGCAGGTCAGGTTTCCTCCTAAGTGGAGCTCGCTGGGCCCCGGGCCTGATAAGGAAGTGCTGCTGGGGGCTGCTGGCCCGGCCGGGTCCGGTTTCTCCCTGGAGATAGAGGCCCTTTGTCAGCCGGCTCTCCCACAGCGCTTCCCAGGGAGCAGGGGCCTCTGGGGGCCACAGCATCCCTACCCAGGCTGAGCAAGCCTCAGGGGCTTCAGAAAGATGAGCCAAGCAGGACAGATCTGGTTTGACTGGAAGCTGAGGAGGCGGTAAAGTGACCCTTGTTGGCCTCTGGAGGCAGCGAGGAGGAGGGGCCAAGGGCAAGGGTGCTGCTGGGCAGCAGCCCCGCTCCCAGCTGCCCAGGCCAGAGGTCCACGGTGAGCTCAGCCGGGAAGGCTGAGGGGTCTTCCCTTCCTCCTCGTAACCTCCCGCCTGCACAGCCAGGCACGGGCCTGGACAGGGAGTCTCAGCAAACACTGACTGGGGGAAGATTTTTTTTTTAAATGATTGCATTCCTAAGTGTGCAGCTCAGTGGCACGGAATACATTCGCAATATTGAGCAGACACCACCTCTTGTTGTCACTGAGCCAATAACTCGTGTCTCTTTGCAACCCCAGGGACTGCAGCACACCAGGCTTCTCTGTCCCTCACTATCTCCTGGAGTTTGCCCAAGTTCATGTCCATTGAGTAGATGATGCCATCCAACCATCTCATCCTCTGTCGTCCCCTGCTCCTCCTGCCCTCAATCTTCCCCAGCATTAGGGTCTTTTCCAATGAGTTGGCTTTTCGCATCAGGTAGACAAAGTATTGGAGCTTCAGCATCAGTCCTTCCAATGAATATTCAGGACTGATTTCCTTTAGGATGGACTGGTTGGATCTCCTTGCAGTCCAAGGGACTCTCAAGAG
Organism: Oryx dammah; assembly: GCF_014754425.2. Lineage (NCBI taxonomy): Eukaryota > Metazoa > Chordata > Mammalia > Artiodactyla > Bovidae > Oryx > Oryx dammah. Next base: position 117,296,943 of record NW_024070212.1, read on the forward strand.
TTTTCTCCAGTATCACAGTTCAAAAACATCAATTCTTTGGGGTTCAACCTCCTTTATGGTCCAACTCTCACATCCATACATGACTACTGGAAAAGTTGTAGCTTTGACTAGATGGACCTTTGTTGGCCAGGTGATGTCTTTGCTTTTTAATATGCTGTCTAGGTTTCTCATAGCTTTTCCTCCAAGAAGCAAGCATTTTTTCATTTCATGGCTGCAGTCACCATCTGCAGTGATTTTGGAGCCCAAGAAGAGAAAATCTGTTACTGCTTCCACTGTTTCCCTATCTTCTTGCCATGATGTGTTGGGACTGGATGCCATGATCTTAGTTTTCTGAATGTTGAGTTTTAAGCCACCTTGTTCACGCTCCTCTTTCACTTTCATCAAGAGGCTCTTTAGTTCCTCTTGGCTTTCTGCCATTAGAGTGATACCATCTACATATATGAAGTTATTCATATTTCTCCCAGCAGTCTTGATTCCAGCTTGTGCTTCATCCAGCCTAGCGTTTCTCATGATGTACTCTGCATATAAGTTAAATAAGCAGGGTGACAATATACAGCCTTGACGTACTCCTTTCCCGATTTGGAACCAGTCTGTTGTTCCATGTCCGGTTCTAACTGTTGCTTCCTGACCTGCATACAGATTTCTCAAAAGACAAGTAAGATGGTCTGGTAATTTCATCTCTTTCAGAATTTTCAACTGTTTGTTGTGTAAATTAGCATAGTCAATGAAGCAGAAGTAGATGCTTTTCTGGAATTCCTTTGCTTTCTCTATGATCCAGTAGATGTTGTCAATTTGATCTCTGGTTCCTCTGCCTTTTCTAAACCCAGTTTGTATGTCTGGAAGTTCTTGATTTAAGTACAGGTGAAGCCCTTCTTAAAGGATTTTGAGCACTACCTTGTTAATATGTGAAATGAGTGCATTGTCCAGTAGTGTGAACATTCTTTAGCATTGCCCTTCTTTTAGATTGCAATGAAAACTGACCGTTTTCAGTCCTATATTGAGTGCAGCACTTTAACAGCACCATCCTCTAGGATTTGAAATAGCTCAGCTGCAATTCTATCATCTCCACTAGCTTTGCTTGTAGTAATGCTTCCTAAGGCCCACTTGACTTCACAGTCCAGGCTATCTGGCTCTAGATGAATGAGTACACCATCATCGTTATCTGAGTCATTAAGCCCTTTTTTTGTGCAGTTTTTCTGTGCATTCTTGCCACCTCTTCTTAATCTCCTCTGCTTCTGTTAGGTCGTTACCATTTCTGTCCTTTGTCGAGCCCATCCTTGCATGAAATGTTCCCTTGGTATTTCCAATTTTCTTGAAGAGATCTCTAGTCTTTCCCATTCTATTGTTTTCCTCTTTCTTTGCATTGATCACTGAGGAAGGCTTTCTTATCTCTCCTTGCTGTTCTCTGGAACTCTGCATTCATTTGGGTGTATCTTTCCCTTTCTTCCATGCTCTTTGCTTTTCTTCTTTTCTCATCTATTTATAAGGTCTTCTCAGACAACCACGTTGCCTTCTTGCATTTCATTTTCTTGGGGATGGTTTTGGTCACGCTTCCTGTACGGTGTTATCAACCCCCGTCCATAGCTCTTCAGGCACTGTCTATCAGATCGAATCCCTTGAATCTATTTGTCACCTCCACTGTATAATCATAAGGGATTTGGTCTAGGTCATCCTTGAGTGGCCTAGTGGTCATTATCTACACGCAAACTTTCTTCATCGCACTCAGCAGAAACCGTTAGACAGGGACACCCCTGCTCCAGGCCCTGGTGCTTTCTAGTCTGCCTCCCGCCGCGATGAACTGGACTGTCCCAGACCTCGTGTGGATGGAATCGTATAGTGCTTGTCCTGCGTGTGGCTCATCTCGCTCAGCATAGCGTCCTCGGAGTCCGTCCTGGCTGGAGCAGGCAGAACTTCCTTGTCTGCTACACTGAGCACCGCTCCACCGCGTGGACGGACCTCTTCTCTGCTCTTCCGCCTCTCAGTGGACACCGGCCTTGCTTCCACCTGTCGGCCATTGTGAAGAAGGCTGCTCTGAACAGGGCTGTGCAGACGTCTCTTCGAGATCCTGCTTCCAGTCCGCTCAGGTGTACGCGCCCACAGCGGAATGGCTGGATCCTATGGGGATTCTATCGTTCACCTCTTAAGAAACTGCCCCACTCTTTTCAACAGTGGCTGCACCATCTTGGCGCCCTGCTGGCCACGTGGGAGTCTGGCAGCTTCTCCTTATCTCTGCCGACACGTGTTATCACTGGGGTTTGTGATGGTAGTGGTCCTAGTGGGTGTGAGGCAGCCTCTCAGCCGCCGTGGCTTTGATTAGTCTCCCTCGTGACTAATGATGCCAAGCATGTGTCCATCCCTGGCCATTTGTACGCCTTCCTTGGAGAAAGGTTGATTCCAGTCCTTTGAAGTGGCAGATTTTTTTTTTTTTGCTCAAATGTTTTGACTGACCAGGAGCCAGTATGGGCATTGCCCACCCCTCCGACAGTGTCCACCCCCCAGGACCACTTTCAGGAACTTGGCTAAGGACCAGTAGGGTGAGGGAAAGGGACGGGCCCCAGGTTCCCTGGCTTCTCAGTGGCGGTGGCGGCGGCGAGAACCTTCAGGCGGCGCTTTCTCACGGTTTGGGTTACAGCCTGAGCAGCCGGCGCGCGGATTAATTGGACGGATCAGAAATCACCCTGTTCTGTTTCTGCCTTTCACCTTGCTCTCCAGCGGGCACCTACTTCAGAGCCGCGAAGGACTCCCTCCGCCCCTCCTGGGACGGCGCCTTCTCACAGCTACTGAGCACCAATTAATTTGTCTCATTTACATGAAAAAGTGCAGAAGATGTCTTTCTACATAATTAACTATATTTTGCAAGTCATTAAAATTCTGAAGCCCTGCCCACAATAGCACCCTATTCACCAGCAGAGATAAGTGCCATTTCTGGTGGGGGGAGCTGGTGAGAATTGGGGCGGGGGGGGGGCAGCCAGACCCAACGAGCCACCTCGCTGATGCATATTCATGAGAAGGGGCCGGGCTAGCATCCTGCAGGGATCCTCTGTTTCCCACTGTTTGAAAAGGTTTGCTCAGGGCTGCCCTGCCAGGGGGACAGGGAGGGCCCGGGTGGGCCATGCCCCCTAAGAGCTCTGGCCAGGGTCTCACTGCCGGGGCAGCTGCTCCCTCCCCAGGTCAGTGAGAAAGACACCACTTGTCTTCTAGAAGCATCCGCGAGTGCCCAGTGTAGAGGACGGAGCCCAGGGCTCACAGTGAGGAGGGGTGGATGCCTTTCTCCCCACTCCTGAACCAAACGCACCCCCCACCCTGAGGAGCTGCCTCTGCCGATTCCAAGGAGAGGGACTTTGGCCCACGGGGAAAGCCCCTCTTGCTGGGACCCAGTCTGCAGTGGGGCACATCCCAGCACCCCTCTCTGCCAGGCCGTGACAGAACCCTCTGTGCCAGAGCCCCGTTTCGAAGCCCCATTTGCAGCCCAGAGGCCTCCTCCTCCATCTTGGCCTCCGTTTCCTCCTCCACAGGATGAAGCTGGCATCACCTCCTCTGCCGTCTTTCACAGAGCTCACACAGGAGGTGGACACCCCTCCCTGGGGATAGGGGCACAAAAGGAGCCCGAGAGGCAGGCAGCCACTGCCTGGCAGTAGCCGTCCAGTGACTCAAGCTCCCGTCATGACAGCTCTCATCATGGGAGGCCCAGCGCTCTGAATTCTGTTGGGTTGTTTCTGTCCACGTGGAATAAAGCAGGTGCCACAAGAGCAGGGGTCTGGCTGGCCCAGTGGCAAGCATCGGGTCAGGCTGCCCGGCACATCCCACCCGTGCAGACGGCCACGAGGAGCTGAGAGAATTACAGAAACCTGCAGGGAGGCAGGGCCCTGGGGGCTTGAGGGCTGTCTGCAGGGTGGCCTTCCACGGACCCAGGAGGGCGTCTGCCACAGGGTCAGGGCCCATAGGCTGGCCTGTGACCCCAAGGACCTTCACTCTGCACAGCGGATCGATGGCTGAGCCTCACCCGGGAAATTTCAGGAGTACAGTGGGGCTGGGGGCAGGCGGCCTTGCATGAACACGCCCCTCAGCTCTGGGTCCCAGAAAGCCGTGTCTTCAGGCACTCCAATTAGCTTAATTAAATCGTCCTGCCCTGGAGGGAGGCTGTCTCAGTCTAGAAAACAAAGATGGGAACTGAAATTCATCCCAGCAGTGAACACGGAAAACCCCTCAGCTTCACCCAGAGCCACAGAGTCCCCGTCAGCGTGATGGTGGCATCGGAGCTCCGGGCAGAGCGGGCCAGTTGCTGAGCGCCCAGATGCCAAGGAGCGCCCGTGAACACAGCCTCGGGGAGGCACGTCCAACAATGCGGCCACTACCCAGAGCCGCGGGCCTCTGCCCTTTGACCCGGAACTGCAGCTGCCGAAACCTCTTAGGAGAAGAAGGCAGAAAGACGCAGGCCAAGGATGCTGCATTTTCTCTCATTATCTCCATGTTTTTGTCACAAAAACTCCGTCCTGGAATTGTCCTCCAAGGCTTTAGAGCAGTCCGTGCTGCTGGGAAACCTGCCCAGAAGCAGAACAGGCGTAGGGAGGCCCCGAAGATCAAAAAGCCCTACATGTTCATACGTATCAATAGATCAACACGCGAGTGTGCTCGCTGCAAACCACCTCGAGCTCCGAGGGGCTGCAGACAGGCGCGGCCTCCACGGAGGTCGCAGGTCGGAGGTCGGAGGTCGGAGGTTGGGGCTGAGAGGGATCCGAGCGGGTGTGCTGGCCTGCTTCCTGGTTTTGACGCCTCCCTCCCTTCTTGCTTCTTACTTTCTGCCACGTCCACGCACTACCTTCCTCTGGTCAAGGAGGTGGGCGGAGTCCGCAAGGAGACAGCGCACGACTCCCAGAAGGCCCCTTCGGATGAGTTCAAGGAGCCCCGGCCCCGGCGCTGCGCAGCCTGCTCCAGCCAGCCCTCCGGCCGCGAAGCTCCTAACTTATTCAAGAGTCACTTACCTGTTTGTTCATCCCTCTTTTCGACAGACTAATGTGGACCCCAGGCGGGGCAGAACAGGACCCCGGGACCCCCTGTGCTCAGGTGACCAGGACTCCAGCCGGGATGGGAGGAGGCTTGGAGGAAGGCTCCCTGCCTCTCGGGGTCCTCTCGCTCCCCCGTCCCCAGGGAGGGGTGTCCACCTCCTCGGCACAAGCATCCTGGGCACTATGCCCTCCCGCCTCACCTGCCACCCCGACCGCCGTCCGTCACCCTTGAGTCTCCAGAGACCACTGCTCGCTGGGCAATGCTAATGGCCTGCCAGTTATCAGGGCTCTGAGGCCAGGTTAGAGACTTTCTCTCCAAGCAAGGAGCAAGAATTTCACCGGTGACATTGTCCACTTGCAGCTGAGAATGCTCGACCCCTAGCACATTTTGCCCTTTCTTCCTAGGCTGTCCTGCGATCTTATTAGGTAGCCAAGGCAATAGCCTAGGGCTCCTGAAAATGGCCAGCTGCCCCCACTGCCCTTGCCCCCATCGGAGCCCAGCACCCCACAGACCAGCTCCACTGCCCTGATGTCCCACTCTTAGAATGGGGCAGGGCTGGAGGATTCCAGAAAAAACATCTGCTTCTGCTTCATTAACTACACTAAAGCCTTTGTGCGGATCACAACAAATGGTGGAAAATTCTGAAAGAGATGAGAATACCAGACCACTTTACCTGCCTTCTGAGAAAGCTGTATGCAGGTCAAGAAGCAACAGTTAGAACCAGACATGCAACTAGACTGGTTCAAAATTGGGAAAGGAGTATGTCAAGTCTGTATATTGTCACCCTGCTTATTTACTTTATATACAGAGTACATCATGCGAAACACTGGGCTGGATGAAGCACAAGCTGGAATCAAGATTGCTGGGAGAAATATAAATAATCTCAGATATGCAGATGATACCAACCTAATGGCAGGAAGCAAAGAAGAATTAAAGAGCTGCTTGATGAAGGTGAAAGAGGAGAGTGAATAAGCTGGCTTAAAACTCAACATTCAAAAAACTAAGACCATGGCATCTGGTCCCATCCCTGTATGGCAAATGGATGGGGAAACAATGGAAACAGTGACAGACTTTATTTTCTTGGGTTCCAAAATCATTTCAGATGGTGACTACAGCCATGAAATTAAGATGCTTGCTCCTTGGAAGAAAAGCTATGATCAACCTAGACAGCATGTTAAAAAGCAGAGACTTTACTTTGCCAAAAAAAGGTCTGTCTAGTCAAAGCTATGATTTTTCCAGTAGTCATGTATGGATGTGACAGTTGGACCATAAGGAAGGCTGAGCCCCAAAGAATTGATGTTTTCAAAGTATGGTATTGGAGAAGACTCTTGAGAGTCCCTTGGACTCTGGAGACCAAACCAGTCCATCCTAAAGGAAACCAACCCTGAATACTCATTGGAAGGACCAATGCTGAAGCTGAAGCTCCAATACTTTGGCCACATGATGCGAGGAACTGACTCACTGGGAAAGACCCCAAAGCTGGGAAAGATTGAAGGCAGCAGAAGGGGACCACAGAGGATGAGGTGCTTGGATGGCGTCACTGACTCAATGGACGTGAGTCTGAGCAAACTCTGGGAGATGGTGAAGGACAGGGAGGCCTGGTGTGCTTTAGTCTGTGGAGTAGAAAGAGTAAGGCATGACTGAGTGACTGGACAAGAAGAGGCGAGACGCTCCAAGGGCCGTCAGAATCCACACCATAACGAGTTTCAAGAAACTACTGCTCGTCAAGTCAGACTGGTATCAAAGGACAATATCTACAGTGCACGTTGCTTCAGTCGCATCCGGCTCTTTGTGACCCCGTGGACTGTAGCCCACCGGGCTCCTCTGTCCATGGGATTTTCTAGGCAAGAATACTGGAGTGGGTGGCCATTTCCTTCTCCAGGGGACCTTCCCGACCCAGGGATCAAACCCACATATCTTATGTCTCCATCACTGACAGCGGGTTCTTTACCACGAGTGCCACCCGAGAAGCCTGAAGAATGCTAATAAAATGCTCCTCTCTTTTCCGATCCCACATCTGTGTGAGGGCAGCTTTTCTTCACATAGTTTAACCCAGGTCGCATACAGCAAGAGATTGAATGCAGAAGCTAAAAAACCCAACCATCTTCTACTAAAGTCATAGGCTAAAGAGACCTGGAAAAAAAAATCTGAACCTCTTTCTCCCTTGTTTTGTTTTGGGACATATAGACACTTTTTCATCAAGAATATTATTTGTGGTGACAAGTAGTAGATTTGTTCTCGTTAATTCCTAATGAATTGACAAGTAAAGATTTTAATTTTTTTTCCACTCTCATTTCCAGTGGGATAAATATGGTAGATAGAGCCCAATCACAAGCAGAGCACCCTGAGGTGATCTGGAGATCGGCTGAGAACACTTTTGAGAACTGCTGATCTAAAACCGTGAATCACTGGTTTCCAAACCCGCACATAATTGCATCCTGCCCACAGGCTGCTCAGTCATGTCTGGCAACGGACAGGAAGTCACCCCCACACGGGAAGACTGCCAGGTCACTGTCCCGTTCCCGTAATTGCGGGTACTTGTGACCTGCAAGGCAGTGTTCATTCCCACTAGCCAAGACCTTTACAAAGAACTTTTTTTTTTTTCATTTTCAAAGAGACACGTCATCATTATAGAAAATTTAGAAAATACAGAAAAGAAATGTAGAAAGCGAGTCCTACACTCTGGAGTAGAACAGTGGAGTCGGGTAGTAGGGACAGCGCTTTGTCATTTCCCCTCCGCCTTCAGTTCGGGCAGCCTTAGTCTGCTCGCTTCGGGCTGCTGCTGTTTCACAGCCCCTTGGGGAAGGCCTGGCCGTGACCATCTCAGGAAGCCCTTGGGTCCCCAGAACCTCGGGGTACAGCTTCACATGGCCCTTCTCTCCCCGCCTTTCACTGCTCAAGAGTCAAAGCAATGTTCCCTTGTCTGTGGGCCCTATGAGGGAGGCCTCATCCAAGACATCTCTGGAGCTCAGGGGTGCTCTCATCTCATCTGCGAGCCGGCCATCCAGCAGGTGGTCAGCCCAGGCCGCCTTTCAGCACACAGAGGCCGAGCGCCTCCTCGGGGTCTCTGAACTTGTCCTGGCATTCTGCCCTCACCGATCCCCGAGAAGCCCAAGTCCACGCTTCCCTCGCTGACCTCAGGAGCTCAGGTGACCTGCAGGCAGTCCTGACCCTCTTCCAGGAGCAGACGGGGCAGTGAGGGTCAGTGGGGGCTGTAACTGATTCCGAGAGTGGCCGTAACAAACTACCACGATCGGGGGAGCTAACAGGACTCACCCTCTCACGTTCAGAAGCCGGCAGTCTGAGATCCCGGCGTCGGCAGGGTGGGCTCCTCCTGCGGCCACCCAGGAGCGTTGTTCCGGGCCTCTCTCCTGGTTCCAGCGGCCGCAGGCAGTCCATGCGGTTCCTTGGCGGGTAGACTCCCCCGCTCCAGCTCTGCTGCATCCTCACGTGGCTTCTCCACCATGTGTGTCTGTCTCTGCTTCTCTTCTCATGCAGACACCAGGCGCTGTACTGCCTGCCCCCCAAGCCAGCGTGGCCTCACCTTGACTGTGATTACCTCTGCCAAGACCCTATTTCCAAACGGACTTCCATCCTGAGGTTCTGCGTGGATGTGGGTTAGGATGCTGCTCCACCCGTGGTGAGGAGGAGCTGTCTCTGGCCATCCCAGCCGCCTCCTTTGTGTCCAGTCGTAGGATCTACGCAGCATCAGGATGGGGCCTCTGCCCCTTGCACGCCTTCCCTGCCACCTCCCCACCCCGCACTCCCCTTGGTCTCCCCAGGACCAGAGCAGGGCCTCCTCACCACTGCTCCCTCTCACGCTCCGAGTCTCCAGGGCCTTTGTGTGTGGGGGTGGGGGGTGGGGGGGCAGGGTGGGTGGTGTTTGGAACCCTGGCTCTGGGTTCTGGGTCAGAGAACTCTCGGCCCAGCAGGCCTGTGAAGCAGACTTAACTCTGAGCTCTCAAAGGGCAGCCATCTGCTCCTCTGACCCAGTCCCGCCCATTGTGGCCCGTGAGGGCAGGGGTGGGTTCCTGGAGGCCTGGTTCTGGCTGCAGGTTTGGGCCACGCTCTCCAGGCCAGCAGCAGGAACAAACTGGCTATGTTGGCCACTGCCTGCCCCCCATCTGTGTGTCACCCCCGTTCACACCACGTGAGCTGGGGCAGAAGTCCACGCCATGGGGACTCCAGCTGTCACGGTTATAGCAGCTCTCACGCAGGAGGCGGGGAAGCTGGACGGGCTGTGGGAGCTCTCGGCCTGAAAGTGGAGACAACGCAGGGCCCCCAACATGCCTCGAGGAGCCCGCCCCCCACAGAACGGCCAGCTTCTGACGCTGCCCCTCAGCGCCGCCGTCCTCAGCCTGTCCTGGCTTCCATCTGGGACTGTGGGGCCCACCTGGTCCTCGGGAGGAGGAAGGGTGCAGGGGGGCCCCTATCCAAGCCCACAGGCCCCGTTTGAACACAGAGAGGACCCTGCTCTGGAGGACTCCCCCGAGTGCCCGGCTCAGGCCCCACCTGGCTGTCTTTCAGCCCCTGTCCCCTCCCTGGGCCTGGGGGTCGCCCCCCACCCCTTGAAGCAGATGACATGCCCCAGAGCCTGGGCTGGGTTGGAACAGACTCTCTGTTCTGAGAACCCACCTGCTCGGTCCAGCCCCGCCTACAGCAGCCCCGTTTCGGACCAGCGCTCATGGCACCCTGGGCTCCTCCCCATCCCTTATCCCAGGATTTAACAAAAGCAGCCAGGGCCTGGGCCGGGACACCTTCCAGCCAGACAGGTGAGTGGCAAGAATGACAAGCGCTTTATATGGTCCATCAAAAGGCCAGGAAGGAAAAACGCCTCAATCCAGGGAGGACTGTAGACGTGAATTAGCATTTTTAAAACAAAAGGCTAAGAAATGGTGGGGCCTCGCGACAGCCGAAGGCAGTGACGCGGCTCTTGTCCTCAGTCTTCACGCTTCTGAACCCTCCCAGTTCCCGCCCAGAGCCACACTGAAGAGCAACTGTAGATAATTAAAGATAAACACAAAAGAAAAAGTTCCACGTGCTTTGGGAAGGAACATGGGAGAGCATTTTTATGGCTTGGGGGTAGCAACGGCGTCCCTGGGAAAACCACAGCAACGCCGACAAAGCGTCGTCCAGAAAGGAAGCGGGGCTCGCACTGGCCGCTCTCTAAAGTGAGGCTGATTCTCCACTCCCAGGCGGCTGGGCTATTTCTTAAACTAACCACTCTGCTGAAAACAGCTAGAAAATCTAGATAATAAGCAGACGACCAGTTGTCTGGAGGCACGGGGGAGACACGCTAAGTTAGCAAGAAGAGATTCTAGAGAAAAGGCAAATTCAGAAACACGGCCCCAACTTCAGCACCTCTGGGCTCTGGGAACCTAGGCAGAGGTCCCAGTGCTGGGGCAGGACTGGAGAGACGGAGCCACTCCGTGTCCCTGTGAGGAGCTTCAGGGAGCAGACCGAGGACCCTGCACAGGCTCCCTGGAGGACCGTCTGGAAGCCCCAGTGCCCAGAAGGAGGCAGACCAGGCCTCTCAAAGACAGAAGTCCCCTTCAGCCCACAGTCCACACAGCATCAGGATAACTTACCAGAAGTAAACCCAAGTACCTGCCTAAGCAGAAGTAAGTCCTGTCTGCACAAAGTTAAAACCATCCGGAACTTCAGGTAAACTCAGTCATTTAAAAAATGCAAGGCCTCTCTCATTTTCTGAGATGGCCCACACTGTCTGTGGAGTGCGTTTCTCTCTAAATAAATCCACTTCTTAAAAAAAAAAAAAGCAGTATCTGGCATCTAATCAACAATCACCAGGGATAGCAGAAGACAAGTTCATTTGAAGAGCAACCAACAGAAAAACACAAACATTACGAGGAGACACTCAGGCGGCCTGCATATTATATTTGTCAGATAGGTGAAACTTTAAATAACTGATACGTTCAAGAAAATAGATGATGAGCGGCTGGAATGTATTTTAAAAGAGTCAAAGGGAGCTAAAATGTTTCTAGAACGGAAATGTTCAGTAACTGAAATTAAGAAATAAACAGGCGATTTAGCAGCCAATTAGATGGCCAGAGTTTATGGAGGCGTCCTCTGCCGGTTCACACAAGGACAGGACTGGCCCTGGATTCAAGGGCCTTCCTGGACTCTGCGCGGGCCTGGCCTCTCCCGTGTCCTCCTCCCTGAGCAGATCATGAGCCCAAGAACCAGGACTGCAGGCTGGTCCTCGCCTCGTCCCCGTGCCCAGAGCAGAGCCGCACGCAGAACAAGCATCAGACGAGTGCCTGCTGAGCAGAGACGGGTCTCAACACCCTAGAGCCCTGCACTCAGTGAGTGTCCCTGAAGACGCACTGAAGGAGACGAGGCTGTCGGAAATGTTCCTGAGCCTCTCGGCCCATCCACGTCTCCTTGCGCTATTTCTGGCAGCCCAACCCAGCACTGGCCTGTGCCCTCCTGGCTGGGGGTGGGGCCCAGCTGTTAGCAATGGCCCCGGGGAGGGGCAGCCGGATGCTGTGGTCAGGCTTCAGGAATGTTCAGCTGCCTCTGCTGGGCCCAGAACACAGAGGAGCTGCTGTCTGCATGTTTTAGGCAGCTCTGGACATGTACCCATCACATGGACCGAGCGCCCCCCTGCAGCCCTCAGAAGACCCTGAGCGGGTTCCCTGTGGGCAGAGCACTCCCTGGGGAGGACTCGCTCTGCGCGGGACGACTCTGTCTACCTGGGAGGACTCACTGTCTCTACCTGGGAGGACTCACTCTACCTGAGAGGACTCACTCTATCTGGGAGGACTCATTCTACCTGGGAGGACTCACTGTATCTGGGAGGACTCTCTCTCCACCCAGGAGGACTCTGTCTACCTGGGAGGACTCACTCTATCTGGAAGGACTTGCTCTACCTGGGAGGACTCTCTCTGTCTGGGAGGACTTGCTCTACCTGGGAGGACTCTCTCTGTCTGGAAGGACTCTCTCTGTCTGAGACGACTCTCTCTCTACATGAGAGGACTCACTCTACCTGGGAGGACTCACTCTACCTGGGAGGACTCTGTCTACCTGGAAGGACTTTCTCTCTCTACCTGGGAGGACTCTGTCTACCTGGGAGGACTCACTCTATCTGGAAGGACTCGCTCTACCTGGGAGGACTCTCTCTGTCTGGGAGGACTTGCTCTACCTGGGAGGACTCTCTCTGTCTGGAAGGACTCTCTGTCTGAGACGACTCTCTCTCTACATGAGAGGACTCACTCTACCTGGGAGGACTCACTCTACCTGGGAGTACTCGCTCTACCTGGGAGGACTCTCTCTGTCTGGGAGGACGCTCTGTCTGGGAGGACTCTCTCTCTCTACCTGAGAGGACTCACTCTACCTGGGAGGACTCACTCTACCTGGGAGGACTCACTCTACCTGGGAGGACTCACTCTATCTGGGAGGACTCACTCTATCTGGGAGGACTCACTGTCTCTATGTGGGAGAACTCTGTCTACTTGGGAGGAGTCTCTCTCTACCTGGGAGGACTCTCTCTATCTGGGAGGACTCACTCTACCTGGGAAGACTGCCTGTCTCTGCCTGGGAGCCCTGGGTGGCATCCTTCCCCCAGCCACTCCATGCTGGGGCTGTGTCCTGGAGAGCCCATTCTCTCTGCCTCCTTCCAGCATCCAGGACAGGGCAGGGGCCATTGATGAGGAGAGTGCAGAGATGGGCTTGGGGCCGTTCACCCACCAAGTCAAAGACTGTGGCCCGGGAGGAGGGGAGGAAGATTCCACGGCAGGAGTCACGGGGAAGGTCTGGAGAGGGGAGACTGGAGGGGATCCGCAGGAACTGAGGCACAGAAGGAATTGGGAAGGTGGCACCACGGAGCTGCCAGGTCACCTTGGGAGGTGGAAAACCCCCTTTCTTGGGCTCAAGAGAACCGTGTCAACACGCAAAGACAATTACTTCCCCACAGGAGTTTTCATTCCCTCTGGGTTGTCTGGATCTTGGGAAAGTGACCATCCTCCCCTGCTCCCCAGCTGCTGTCACCCAGTCCGGCCAGCCCCCCGCTTTGCAGAGCCCACCTTGCCCCCCGCCCCCGGTCCCTGAAGCTCATCGTCCGGGTCCTCCGTCATAGATCTCTATCTAAGAAGAGTCCAGCGCCCGGGGGTGGGCTTCTGGGGGCTGGGCTGCTCCCTATTGGGAGCACTGTCTCCGGGGTGTGGTCCCTTAACACAGGAGAAGACCCTACAAAGTTCCTCTCAGTGGAGCCCTTTCCGTGGGACAGGCGGTCTCTGAGCCCCTGTGGCCATTCTCTGTCTCAGCCACTGCCCCACCCTGGGGTGCACCATCAGAGCCCCCGGTGGCGGGGGAACCCCATGCTGGCATCAGACAGGACTGTGGCCCCAGTCCCCACTCAGCTCTTCACAATGTTGCCCTTCAGTTGGCAGATTTGGTGTTTGCAGTCAGGGCTCACGTAGGAAGTGGGGAGGAGATGAAGTCTGCGGGGGTGTCCCAGAAATCCCACAGCTAAGCATCTCTCCAGGGAGGGACTCTCCCACACGCTGAAGGAAGCACATCCACAAATGCTGACGATAGGGTATCACTGATTGTGAAAAATGGCCGCAGCACAAATGCCCACTGATAAGGAAGTGTGAGACGGGAAGACTCCTAGGAACAGCTGAGCGAGAGAAGCAAGCTGTGGGTGAGCGCTTAGAGGTGACTGTTCATGAGAACTAAAGCTGCGTGTATCAACACACACACACATGCCATCTGTACAGGCACAGACACGTCGCGTGGGAGCCCGCCGGGAAGGACGGCCAAGGGGTAAGGGCCCTGGGGAGGACGGCGAGGTAAGGAAGGGGTGCTCTGTTTAGACTCCCACCAGGAGGAGGTGTGTGCCTGCTTCATGGGGCTTGGGGTGGCGGGGAGTGGGGAGGAGGCGCTGGGCCTGGGGGAGTTCTCACCCAGCCTGAGAGAGCCAGCTGGAGGTGTGTCCCCATTCCCAACACCACTGGGAGGGGGCACGAAGACACCAGTGTTTCTTGCTTCTTTGAAATCTGCTAAACGTAGGTGTCAGGAAAGCAGCTGCGAGGAGCCTTCCCTGGCCCTGTGGAAACTCACTGCCCTGGGGCCCCGCACCCACGCAATCCCTCACACCCAGCAGATAGCAGGCATCTGTTCCGAGGCCTGGGAGACCCAGGGCAGAGAAAAGGCCCAACACGGGCCCAGACCCCTGCCTGCAGCCAGCGAGGGTGACAAGCCGGGTGCCCCATGCCGCCTGGGACGCCATGCGCCCCCGAGGTCCTGCCGATCCAGAGGGCCTCTGCTCACAGTGCATCAGGGCTGGGAGCATGGGGGCGCTCCGTTCTTAAGTCAGGCTGCCTCTGAAGACGGCACGCCCTTGATCTAGGAGCACGGCCGGCAGGGCCTCATACCCCGGGGCTGGATCGCAGCCTCGCCCTTCCGACAGGAGACTGTGAGGCTGCTGTGTGGTCACCAGGAACAGGAGCGAGCCCAGGTCCTCAGGCCTTGCCTCCCACACCAGCCGGGTGGGGAGCCTGCGTGGGGGTGGGTTTTCCTGACTTCCCATCAGAGACGGCCCAGCGTCACTTAGTTCCTCTGGGTCCAGAGACGAGCTGAAATGATGGAGTGGATTTTCAAACCAGACGGACCTCTCCACAAAGGGAGGAGCGGAGGGACCTTCTTGGACACGAGATCTCGGCAGGTTCGTCGGTGTGAATGCCAACGGGGAGACTGGTGGGGCCCCCACTGCCCAGGGCAGTGAAGACAAATTCTCCCCAGGCCCAGCCTCCCACTCCCAGGCCCAGGGCTGTGGAAGCCAGCAGGTGACATGATCAGACAGAGATCAGGCCACGTGCGAGGGGTGGACCCATGAGGGGTAACCCAAACCCTGGGTGCTGGGAGCAGAGGGGCATGTGGGGTGCTGTGGGGCTCACATCCACGAGGTGTGCAGGGCCCTACACACCCCCACGGTCTTCCACACGCTTTCCACACCTGGGTTGGACTCAGACTGGTGGAGACCATATGTGCCTGGGAGACAGGCCACCTGAGCCAGGGGGAGACAGAATCAGAAAGGTGAAAAGGATTTCTGCAAGGCCAGTGTGCACCAGGGTGGCACCGTGTCTGTCTGTGCACACGAGTGGGGATTGATCGACCCCCACAAGGCCTCCCTCACCCTGTGGCGTCGGGCAGTGACCCCCCACCCACGATCCCCCTCCCCTACTGCAACGGCACCGGCCACAGCAGCCACAGCAGGCCACACTCTCTGAACGCAGCCTGTGTCCACGCCTCTGGAGTCGCCTGACATCCCCACAGAAATCTCTGCTCACTTTCAGAGCGTTTCAGTGAAAGCTGGTGTGGAAAGAAAGGCCCCGCAGGTCTGTGGTTCGGCACCATGGAGCTCCCCGCTGACACCATGGCGGGAGCGGGGTGGGGCTGTGTACTGGGGCGGCCAGAGGGCGGGGGCCCCTCGCAGGAGAGAATCCACATCCCGGGAGGATTCTGCAACACTGAAGCATCTTCATTCTCTGATGTTGATCTTAAGGATATGACATTTCTGTGTCTAGTTCATGAGATGAAAGCGACAGTTTGGGTATAAATGAAATACTTGCAAGTCTAGTAACGTGAATGCAGGTGGGAAAGGGGCAGGGAGGGGGCAGATACTCAACAAAGTGAGTAGCTGGGAGTTTGGGTGAAGGGAAAGACCATCCAGTCCCCCTGTCATGGAAATGTCATCAGCCTGACAGTAAAAGCAGAGAAAACCAAGCTGGTAGGCAGTGTTAAATTTTGCTTTTTTCATTTAAAAGTAACAGGAATTGGCTTTTTCTTTTTATTATTGTTTGAAAAGGTCTTGTGCTCTTTGTCAAAGAAAATCAAACAACAAAAATTGGCCAAGAGAACAGTCTTTGTCCTCCGGCAAGCCCACCTGCCCCTGCAGTTGTTAGAGGGGCGTCCCTACAGGGAGGAAGGGGTGAGGCAGGTAATAATCACCCCCACTGTCTGCAAAGTTCTGCAGCAGAGCTGCTATCAAAGCAGCAATTTTAAGGAAAATGATGACTTTCCTCATTTTAACATTTTCTTCCTGTTTTTTTTAACGCCTTCCCTGTCTTCAGAACAGAGCTGATGCTGACTCTGGGAGTACTCATCTCCCAGGGCCGCCACAGCAAATGGCCACAAGGTGGGTGGCTGAGCACGACAGAAATGTAACCTGTTGCAGTCTAGAGCTTCCCTCCAGAGGCAGGGCCACCCCGGCTGGGGTCCCTGCAAGAGCCCCCCCCACCCCAGGCTGCTGCCCGGCGCCTTCCCAAGGCCACTCTTCACAGCCTCCTTGCATCCTGAATCCGCTCAACGGGTTTCTTGGTTCCGTCCAAATCACTTGGTCCTTCCTGTCCTGGGAAGCCTCTGCTAGTGACGTCGTGGCTCTGCTAATGGGTTGTCCGGTTCTGTGGTGAGAGTAAGCAGACAGGACGAACCCCCGGCCTGTGGCTGATGGACCCAGGAGCTGGACACCCAGGCTTGGCCCAGCACTGGTCCCTGAGATGCAAGTTTTCCAGGAGGGGCCGTTTGGAGCAATGTTGTTCCCAGGGACCTGGTCCCCCCTGGGGAGGTGGGAAGATGCAGCCAGCTAAGCAGGGCTCCCTGAAGCCCTGAAGAGGCCCTGCCAGGCCCTGGCAGGCACCGTGTCTTCTTCCTGTGCTGCTCTGGTCACCTGGCCCCTCCACCTGCAGAAGAGAGCATGAGAGATGAATGCAGAGGGAAAGCCCGCCGTCCTCCCAGCGTCACAGCCTCCACCAGCTCTTCCCTCTGGACTCAACTTGGGGGCAGTTCTGCCAGACCGGGACCAGGGGACAGCGGGGCCCACCTCAAAGGACAGTGAGGGGCCAGACGGCATGGACAGGCAGCCCCGCAAGCACGTCACCTTGCCCGTTGTCATAGCAACCCTGAGACGTTGAGCATCACTGTCCACAGGTCCCAGAGTAACAAGCGAACATCCACAACAGCAAGGGAAGGAAACTTCTGGAAACTCTCAGAGGCACTAGGTCACGTAACAAGAACAAAGATCACCCGGCAGCAAAGAGCTCATCCCCACCCTGATTTGGGAAGACTCCGGAGTAACCCCTGCCTCGGGCTGAGGAAGGTCTTTCTGAACCCCCGGCAGGACAGACGTCTCACAGGCAGCATCGCAAGCGGTCCTGAATGTCAGCTGTTTCACCTGAGGATGCCACTTGGGAGACAGTCTTCCACCACTTTAAAAGAGGCAATTCTATGTATTACAGACCAACCCTGAATCCCCACTCAACACTGAATAAAACACGAGAGACCCCTGTGTAGTGACAAGTTCTGTTTGGTTAGGAAATGTTAGCCCCACATCCTCTGGAAAACAGCCTGACTCTGACGCACAATTGCCAGGAAAACGGAGAGGCATCCGCGAGGCAGCAACACCCAAGCCTTGCACCCCTTTGCTGACACTTGGCACCCACCTGTCTGACAGTCACCTGTCTTTGACAATTACCTGCCTGGAGGGTAATTCAAGGTGTAGTTTTTCTTAAAATATTGTATTGCATTTTGACGCTAGTAATGCAGATTTTTCCCTATATAACCAAACACCAACTTTGTATTGAGAGATACATACTTTCTACCAATTGTTATTAAAATCCAAGAGGCATTTACCAGGAAAACACTAACCAGGGAGAGTCTGGGAGGTTGCCTTTATATAGTGCAATCAATCAATCCATCGAGCAGTAGCCTAGAGTGGAGAATAAAGACGTGTACACGAGTTCTCAGAGACTGTTCTCAGATCCTTTTTTAAAAGGAAATCACACAAAGATGTGGGCTTGCTTAATTGGTATTGACATACAATTTACATTTTAGAAAATCCTGTTTCAACATGTACTATTCACTGGCTATTAGTACGTTCATGCAACCACATTCATATGCCGGCTGAGCCATCAGGGAAACCCAAGGACACTGGAACGGGCATCCTATCCCCTCTCCAAGGGGTCTTCCCGACCCAGGAATCAAACTGGGGTCTCCTGCATTGCAGGCAGATTCTTTACCACTAATCTAGTTTCTGTTTCTAAAAATTGTCCTATTCTGGGCATTTCCAATAAAATGGAAATATACATACAGTATGTAGCCTTTATATATATCTTTTTTTCAGTTCACATAGTGTTTTTAAGCTTCATCTATGTTGTAGCACGTACACGGGGATAGCGGTGAATGTACCCCGTGGGCACTGGAGTGAAGGCCGGCTGCGGAAGAACTGAGCACAGCTGGGACTTCCCTGCAGGCCCAGTGGTTAGGACTTGTCGCCTTCACTGCTGGGACCCGGCGTTCCATCCCTGGTTGGGAAACTAAGACGCCTGCAAGCCTCGCGGTGCAGCCAAAGAAGAAACCTGAGCCCCCAAATTCTCCACAGGCAGCGGCACGGGAAGACAGCAGGGCCGGCAGAAATGCAGCCACAAGCAGGCATCGCACAGGGTGAGCGCCTCGTTCCCAGACACAGCATACCAGAGTGCAGGCGTCATCGGCAGACAGACAACAGCCAGGCGTTCAGCGTGAAAAGCCGCCCTCGTGGGAGCAAGGCACAGGCCTCGTAAGCCAGAGCCTGCTTCAAAGTGCCCGTCAACACGTCTTAACCGTGTGAACACCCTGCTGTCAGAGCAAAGCGGATGCTTTTTGCAACTCTAGGACTTTAATAGAAAACATGGGCAAACAAGAGAGAGAACAATAAAAGAAACATTTATGAGAGGCAATTCTAAAATCTATGTAAATTCAGTGCTAATCAATGGAACCCAAACAAAAGAGCACATTTTGTCTATCAACATTGCCAAGACTTTGAGAAACGATAGTGTTGGTGAGCTTCGGGTGAGAGATAAACTAATATTTGCGAAGTAAAGGGAGAATCAACTCAGTATTTCTAGAAAGCTAGTTGGCAGATGTGTAGAAAGAAACTTAAGTTGTTTGCATACCTTGTCCCAGAAATTCCGTTTCCAGAAATTAAGTTAAATAACAAGAAATTCAAGCACATGTATACAAAGATAATCTCCACCTCATTGTGTAAAACAACACAGACTCTATTGTGATCTTTGCGTCCATCAACAGGGCAGGTTGGACAAAACAGGACCTATCTGGGCACTCGAGTGTCCTCAGGCCACTAAAAATGGTTCAAGAACTTAGACAACACAGGAAAGGTTCTGAAGTCAGTTAACTGGAAAAAAAGCACAATTCTGAACAGCCTACAGTTTATGCTCTCAAGTCTACATACACACACACACACTCGCAGAAATATCGCATAGTGTGGACTACTTACACCAGCATTGAGAGGCTGGGTTAGATCTGGGCAGCCCCTGACACCCAGACCCCAGCGGCTTGCTCAGCCAAGAGCCCTCGTCCTTCACACCAGGGCCCACCATGGTTGGTGGAGAGGCTGGTCTGCGTCACCCTCCTTGGCAGCCGCCCAGGAAGCTGCCTCCATAGGAAACACGGCCAGTCGTCACAGAGCAGAGGGAAGGGGTGCTGCTGGCCCTTGGACACCTCTCAGAAGTGACCACGATCCTCCTGCTCGTGCTTGTTAGCCAAAGACAGCACGTGGCAGCCTCAGATTGGACAGGCTGGGGTGCACAGTCCTTCCACGGGAGTGTCTGTCTTGAAGACAGACGGACAGTAAGATGGTCACCTCCTCAGCCTTCACATTGCCTCCTCTGACTGGGGAAGGGTGGCCCGAGTGTGGCTGAGACCACCGGCTGTGCCCGACACGTTCCTCCTCGCCTCACCCCAGTGAGCAGCATCCTTCGCAGGCACGTGGCTGCCCAGAATAAACACTGGCTTTCCTGGCACCCCTACCACTGCTGGGGTGGGCGTGTGACTCTGTTCTGTCCCGAGGGTGTGAGTGGAAGTGCACATGGATGGTCCAGAGTGTGCCCTCTGAGAACAGGGCCCTGCCTGCCAGGGCCATCCAGCCGGACCCAACCCAGGGTATGCAGGGCAGGCATGAGTGGCCTCAGATCACGCAGGCAGAGGCAGCACCCAGAATGCAGGGGTGGAACAGGACCAGCTCCCTCCTGTCCCCAAGGAGCTGCAGCCTCCCTGGGCTGCCCATGAGACAGGCCAGTGTGCTGTCTGAACCCCTGAGATTCTGTGACATTGTTAAAGCTGCCACGCTTAACCTGGAGCATCTTATGGGTGGTGCGTAAGAGGTGAGCGTGACTCCGGGCGTCTCACCCACGGCTCAGGATGCATCGAGGACTCTGCTGACCCCACGGAGGCTTGGGGGTCACCCCGGGGAGAGCCTTTAGGGCCACCCTGGTTATTTTAGAACAAGCAGACTGACAGTGGGTGTGAGGAGGGCTGACCGAGAGGCCCAGAGGTTGGAAGAATGCCGCCCGTCCATCTGTGGCCCGCCCACACCTGGACCAGTGCTGAACAGAGCGGGGATCACGCCCTCGTGGGTGAGATGCCTCGTTCACCGTGTTCTGAGTCACCGAGATTGCAGGGTGTGGATAGCTACACACTTTCCCCTGTTGTTTCCTTGGTCCCGAATATGGTGCTGGTTTCCTGAGGCTTCCAGCCCTGCTCCCACCCTCCTGGCTCCCGGTGGCTGCCTGCTCAGGCTGCCCCCACTTCCTGTGGTCTTTCCCTGTGTGGGACCCACCCAGAGGGCGGTCCCCAGGAGCTCCCCGACGCCCTGTGTCCTCCAGCCCTGCCATGGACACCTGGCGCCGTCTCAGAGCTCCGGCTACATCCTCGTCTGCAGGTTGGGGGTGGGAGGAGCTTACAGCAGAACGGTCAGACGGGGTCCCCAGCCCCTACCTCCTTACACCTGGGGATACACCGCCCGGGGGGGCAGGCAGCTCAGGCCTTGCCTTCTGCTTGCGTGGGTGGTGATTGAAGTCGGTTGAACTACGGGTCCTCGGCACTGGAAACGGGGAGTGTGTCCATACAGACACGGCTAACATAAGGCTCCTGAGCCAAGATCAACCAGGATTAGGTGGGACCTCAGCCCAAGCGCCGAGAAGAGTGGGGCCGTAAGAATGCAGGGCGCTGAAGAGCTGGTGCCTTCAAACTTGGTGCTGGTGAAGACTTCTGAGAGTCCCGTGGGCTGAAAGGGGATCAGACCAGTCCATCCTAAAGGAGATCAGTCCTGAATCTACTTTGGAAGCACTGACACTGAAGCTGAAGCTCTAATACTTTGGCCGCCTGATGCGAAGAACTGACTCATTTGAAAAGACCCTGACGCTGGGAAAGACTGAAGGCGGGAGAAGGGGACGGCAGAGGATGAGATGGCTGGATGGCATCACCGACTCAATGGACGTGAGTTTGGGTGGACTCCGGGAGAGGGACACCTGGCATGCGGCAGTCCCCAGGGTTGCAGAGAGTCAGACACGACTTGGCAACTGAACAACAGCAACAGCTCAAGCACGGGTATCGTCACCTGAGAAGGAAGCGGAAATTCAGGGCTCCAGTTCCTGGAGGGAAGAAGCCACGTGGAGGCACAGGCGGAGGCAGAGGCTGGAGGGGCGTGACCACAAACCAGGGACACCTGGGGCCTCCTGGGGCCCCCAGGAGCAGAAAGGCGCCTCAGAGGGAGCTTGGGCCTGGGCCAGCCTGCCTCTTCTGGCCTCAGGGCTGTGAGAAGGCAGACTGTTAGGGAAGACCCCACCCATGCTGCTGTGTGCCGGCTGCCCAGGGCGGCCAGACACAGGGTGAGCTCGGCCTGCTCCCCAGGGCCCCGACAGGAAGTGCAAAGTCAGTCATGGGAGGCAGGACTCAGCCTGCTGAGGAGACCCGAAACCACCTGGCCTTCAGATGGGCTCATGATGCAGTCAGCTGGTCCCCATGGGGGTCCCCATCCAGCGTAGGCTCCAGGCCCCTCCCTGCAGGCAGCCTGGAGGTCCTGCAGGGGCTACAGCAGCGGGTGGAGGGTGGAGGCCACCGGAGGAAGGGTGTGCGGGACCCCCTCTAGTCTAACACATGTCTGTGTTACTGGATCAGGGCCTTCTGGCCCGAGAGCTGATTCTAAAGTCAGATGAGGAGGCTCATTGGCTGAGAAAAAGGAAGCTTCAGATGATGCCTGGAAGAAGCTCAAAGGTCTTCCCATCACAGGCGAGCCCAGCTCCCGCCAGGGCCACCCAGACTGGGGGTGGGGGTGGGAGTGGGGGCTGCTTTCCAGACCAGGGCTCGCCTCTGCCTCATTTCTCAGGCCGTCTTGGCCCCCCTTCCCTCCCCTGACATGCTGGGACCCGGGCCCACGCAGCAAACACCCGCATCCGTTTGAGAGAGTTAATTCTTGGGTAGGTTGATAAGGAGCCCAGGGCCCTCAAGGAGGAGAAAGGGACAGACTTTTTTTCCACCTTCTTTCCTCTTAGTCACAGAAGATGTTTTCTCTTTAAGCCCAGAGCTAATGATTACACAACAAAACTCCTCTTGCTCAAGGGTATGTTCTTCCTCAAGCTGAAGATTGGATGATTGAATAACAACCCTGTATCCTGCTCGAGGACATGTTTCTCCTTCTTAAACAGGAAGTTTCTGACTAATCCTGTTATCTTAAGATGTGTGGGAGTGGGTCTGCTAAGACCTTTCTATTGTTAGTAACCAGCTGAGAAAGTACATAAGGTCTTGGTAAGAGCAGAGGTCAGAAGCTTTCTCTGAGCTTTTTCAGTCTAATAAAACTCCTGCCACTGGAAGCTCTGAGGGCCTGAAGCCGTGTCTCTGGTCCCAAAGTGAAATTCTCTCCTTCGGAGACCATAAAACTCACGCTGTTCACCAGAAGCTGTCACATTCAGTGGTGACAGTGGTCTCGGACACAAGTCTGGCAAGGCAGTGCCTGGCCTCAACACCTCCAGCTCTTGGCCTGGGACCCCCAGTCTTGGATGAGGGTGCTGTCCAGGTGCCACCTCCCTTGAACCAAGTGCCAGCCCCAGCCAGGGGCCTGAGCAGGGCTCAGACACTCGGCCTTCCCAGGGGTGGTCAGTGCTGCTTCCGGGCAGGGCCGTCAGACACAGCGAGGGGCTCGGCGCAGGCCACCCCCACAAGGCTTCTTCCCTCTGGCCCGCGCAGCTGCAGATTCCAGAGGCAGGGCCTCTGCGGGTGCCAGGGAGGGTCACACGCTGGTCCCCGGCAGCATCTGCCCAGCCGTGTCTGCTTAAAGGGACCTTGTGGCCGCTGCCCGCCGGGAGCGAGGCTGGCTGATGTGGTCAGATGGCCCTCCTGGGACGGGTACGTAGGATGAATGGGACTCTGTGTGAGCAGGGCAGGGGCACCGGGCGGCCTCCTCCCAGCCCGCTTTCCACGCTCCCAGGCGAACGTGACCTTTCAGGGCTCTCTGACCCCAGGAGGAAGGAGACGTTCCCGCAGGGTGAGGCCAGCCCCAGGGCCACACTGGGCCAGTGTCTGCAGCTGTCTCCACCCCAGGCCTCCCAGTGATATGCGGGTGGGGACCTGGGACCTGGGACCTGGCCCGGGAGGCCCCTGGCTGCGGCCCCTCCCGCCCACTGTGGGGTCTGGTTTGTGAGGGCGAGTGAGAAGCCCTTGGCCTGCCAGCCCCAAGAGGAGGGAGCTTCCTGCCTGGCGGGACGGGTGGGGGTCCCCACCCCAGGTCAGCACCCAGCGCCTCTCAGGCTCCGAGCACCAGGCATTTCAGGGCAGGGCATGTCCAGATACCCACCAAAGCAAGGGGTCCCCACCCTCCACCAGAGAGAAGGCGGGCCCAGCCGGCACCAGAACAGGAGCCTGGCTGGAGAGAGGCCGGTGGGTCCAGGGAGGCCTGTCCTCTGTGCCTTGGCTTCCAACTCCCTGAAGGTCCTTTGCTCCACCCCAGGAAGGGCAGGCCCCCAGTCCTGACACTGCACCCCGCCATAGGCCGTGAGCCCTGAGATCCACACTGGGCCCCTGAGCTGTCACTGCCCGTGTGACAGGGACCCAGGGCGGGACAGAGTAGGAGCCCCCACCACTGGCCAGGGCCCACCCACACCCCGCCCCGCCCCCACCCCGCCCCTCCAGTCATGGCTCAAATGTCCAATTATTACAATGACTCTGAGCCCCAGTTTTAAACTTCGCCTCCCCAACACCCCTCTGGCACGGGCATCTCCAGGAGCCAGGCTGGTGGTGCCCCCCTCGGGAGTCAGGTCCCTGTCCCGGTTCCTACTGAGAACTGGACATGAGTCCAGCCCCGAAGTCATAGTTGGCGGGAGAGGACAGTGATGGGGGCAGACACAGCCCCTCTGCCTCCCCGCGGCTCCTGCTTCCACCCCCGCCAGGCCGCCCGCCTCCCCAGACCCTCCTTCCAGGCGCCACCAAGGGGCTGGGAGACAGGAGCCCTGCGGCCCGGCTGCCCAGGCTGGAGGTGCTCTGATGCCAGTCCCCCCGTTGGACCCTTGCTCTGCAAACCCTCGTCAAGGCCTGGTTTTGCTGCTGGGCCCCCGGGCATGTGTGGCTTGGAGACCTGGGAGCAGTACCCAGCGCCGCGGTGGTGGTCATTCTCCTCCTGGCCCTGGGAGGTCAGGGTCCCGGGAGGCTGGGGGCCGGCCTGGGGGACGAGCGAACCGGGAGGCAAGCGGGGGTACCCTGGGCACCCCCAGGAGGGCTCTGTGGAGCCGGAGGTGGCTGCTAGTCACCTCTGCCTGCGGGCCAGCCCCGTGGTTGCGAGGGGCACACAGAGGGTCCTCCTGTCTGGGAATACTGCCACCCCACCTGTGTCCCCATCAGCAGAGGGAGGCCGGGGACAGAGGGCCAGCACCCCCGGGGGTTGAGCCCCTCCTCCAGCCAGCAAAGAGGCTGAAGACCCCTAGCCAGGTTAGGGTTCGGGCCAACGAGGCCCGCCCCACCAGTGAGGACGCCGGTCTGGTAGGGATAGCGGTGATGGGGGTGGCAGCAAGTTCTCTGGGTCCCCCCCCCCCCGCCTCAGGAGAGGGCCAGGGAGGCCGGAAGCCACCTTCTACCCAAAACCCGGGCGGCCAGAGGCTACCACAGGCCAGCTGAGCCCAAGGCAGGGCTCAGTGTCAGGGGGCCCTGAAGCGACCCCAAAGTGAGAGCTGGACCATAAAGAAAGCTGAGCGCTGAAGAACTGATGCCTTTGAACTGTGGTGTTGAGAGTCCCTCGGACTGCAAGGAGATCCAACCAGTCCATCCTAAAGGAGATCAGTTCTGAGTGTTCATTGGAAGGACTGATGCTGAAGCTGAAGCTCCAATACTCTGGCCACCTGATGCGAAGAGCTGACTCACTGGAAAAGACCCTGATGCTGGGAAACATTGAAGGCGGGAGAAGGGGACGACAGAGGATGAGATGGCTGGATGGCATCTCCGACTCAGTGGACATGCATTTGAGTGGAGTCCGGGAGTTGGTGATGGACACGGAAGCCTGGCGTGCCGCAGTCCATGGGGTCGCAAAGAGTCAGACACGACTGAGCGACTGGACTGAACTGAAGTGTCCAGTCCAGTGGACGCTGGGCCTCCCATCCTGGGGCGTGGCCTCGCAGTCTCCCTTCCTCCTGGACCGACTCTGTCCCCCATCCCAGCCCCCTCACATCACCCCCTCGTGTGCCCCAATGTCAAGGGTCAGGTCTGCCCCTCCCTGTCTAGACTCACACTAGCTGCCCTGTGCACTCTTGTTTGACCAAACCAGCCCGTCTCATCTCCAGGAGCCCTCAGCATGGCAGTTTTAGGAAAAACACGGAGCATATTGGTCCAGACCGCAGGGCCATGCACCCCAGGCCTCTGGAGCCTGACCACAAAGCCCTGGAGGCCTCCTCCCCACACCCTCCCCCTGGGGACGGCAGCATCAGCCCCGGGAATGGTTGCCTGAACACCTGTGCACTTGTCTACAAAGGGAGAGACACAATAAAATGAAAAACCTGGTCAGAACGTTATAGAACGTGTACGCCCGACGATGCCGAGCAGCCAGCCATAGAGAGCTTTCAGGGTTAGGGCGAGCGTGAGGGTTGAGGAGGAGTCCTGGTGGAGCGACTTGCACGACTCCCAGGTCTGCCGGGAGGCCCAGGGCCAGAGACTAGAGTGCTGTGCGTGGGTGTCCCAGCTCCAGCCTCCGGGCCTCGCTTGCAGAGAGCCTCACAAAGCCCCTCACCTGGTCTGCACTTGCAGTCTTTCTTTTCTCTGAAAGAAGCGGGGCCCCTCAGCTTAGCCTGAGGCCCCCAGAAGCCAGCGGGAGGGGGTGACCCTCTCAGCCAGTGAGCCTGGCTGACAGCCGGGCTTCTGGGTGTGGCACTGAAAACGCAGCTCCAACGGGCTGAAGCAGCGGGGAAGTGACTGACTCGTGTTGCTGCGAAGCCCAGACGCAGAGTGGCCTCCGGTCAGGATCGCACAGGGCTGCTCTCGGTTCCTCTGCCGTCCTTTCTGTTTTGCTCCTCACGTGGTAATCTTTCAGGGGGCGTGAGGTCAGCCTCAGCTTTCCCCCTTGCCCTGGAAGCGGCACCGTCCACAAGAGCAGCCACTGGCCTCACTGGTTGCTGCAATGAGGCTTGTCAATTTAATGTGAGATGTGTGGGAAATAAAGTCCACGCCTGATTTTGAAGATGTAGTAAAAAGATGTAAAGTATCTTAGTCACAATTTTCAAATTGATTGCCTTTTGAAATAATAATTTTTAGTGTTCAAATCAGTCACTCAGTCATGCCTAACTCTTTGCAAACCCATAACCGCAGCACGGCAGGCCTCCCTGTCCATCACCAACTCGAGGAGTTCACTCAAACTCATGTCCTTTGAGTCAATGATGCCATCCAACCATCTCATCCTCTGTTATCCCCTTCTCCTCCTGCCTTCAGTATTTCCCAGCATCGAGGTCTTTTCCGAGGAGTCAGTTCTTCGCATCAGGTGGCCAAAGTATTGGAGTTTCAGCTTCAGCATCAGTCCTTCCAATGAATATTCAGGACTGATTTCCTTTAGGATGGACTGGTTGGATCTCCTTGCAGTCCAAGGGACTCTCAAGAGTCTTCTCCAACACCAGAATTTAAATAAAACATTAAGATTATTTTTGTCCATTCCTTTTTCCGTATTTTAATGTGATGACTAGAAAGCTGTCAATCACTCCTGTGGCTCTCATTCTGTTTCATGGGCTGCACTGGCCTGAGGCAAGAGGAAGAGAGTGTCACCTGTCTGGGCATAAACACAAGTAGGCCACACCCTCCACATTCTAACCTCAACCACTTATCAGGGCTGGAGGAATGGTCCGTTCCCCCCAGTCACTGTAGCAGGGCGAAGCCTGCGGCCAGCACACATCCAGAGCTGGAGGTGGGACTCTACCCGACCTGTGTGAGCACTGCACGGCAGGGCGAGGGCTGGACCCTGATGCGGGCTGGGGGCAGAGCGGATTCCAGCGAACCGCTCCTTCTCTGAGGCTGTCCTGTGGAATCAGAGCTGCCCTCATGACCTGCATGCCTGAGAGCAGGCGCCAGGAGAGACGTCCTGGGATGTGCAGGCTTACAGCTTCCACTGGAACTCTTGCAGTCCACCCACCCAGAAAGGTGGGGGGGCCCTGTGTGCGTGCTTCGTCAGTAGACTCCGGGGAACCCAGCCTTCCGATCCAGACAAGGCACCAGGCGAGCAGTTGATGATCTTGGACGTGTGGGCCCAGCTGAGCCTGCAGATGCCTCCAGCTCCTGCCGCTGGGAACGCGACCACAAGAGAAGCCCCTGTGCGGAGACGGAACAGCACGAACCCACAGAAGAACCACGTGCGGTAACAGCCCAGGGTTGTTTCAAGCCACCAAATTGTCTTTTCTACTTTTTTTATTGTGGTAAAATACACAGGATGCAATTCAGCACCTTAGTCCTTTTTAGGGCTTCCCAGGAGACTCAGACAGTAAAGAATCTGCCCGTGATGCGAGGGACTGGGGTTTGATCCCTGGCTCTGGAAGATCCCCTGGAGAAGGGAACGGCTACCCACTCCAGTGTTCTTGACTGGAGAATTCCATCAGTCCGTGGGTTGCAAAGAGTCGGACACGACTGAGCGGCTTTCACTTTCTGTAGCTTTTAGTGCAGTGACCCTGTCGTTTAGCCATCACCACCATCACCTCCAGAGCTCTTTCCATCTCGTAAAACTGAAACTCCCTGCCCAGCAGCCATCCTGCCACCCTCCCTTTATGGTTTGGTCTCAGCACCTCGTGTATGGGATCAGCCCGTACTGGTCTCTGGGACGGCTGATTCCACTTGGGTCCGCCATGCGGAAGCCTGTGTCACAGTTTCCTGACTCCGAAGGCTGAATAATGCTCCATTGTGTTTAGACCACGTTTTGCTTCTCCATCCACTTGTCAAGGGACACTTGGGTGGCTTCCACGTTTTAGCTATTGTGAATAATGCTATTATGACCATGGGTGTACAGATATCTCTTTGAGTCCCTGCTTTCAATTCTTTTGGCCCTTTCCCAGAAGCAGAATGGCTGCATCATATGTCTGTTCTATTTTTAATGTTTTGAGGACTACCATGCCATTTCCTATACCGGATGCACCATGCCACGTCCCCACCGACAGCGCACACGTGCTCCACTTTCCCCTGCCCTGTCTCAGTGGCAGAGGCCACCTGGGTGGGCATGAGGTGGTGTCTAACTGCAGTTCCTACTTAAACCCCTGGTAGTCAGTGAGGCTGAGCGTCTTCTCGTCTGCTTAGTGGCCACTGGAGTACCTTCTTTGGAGAAACGACTGTTCAATTCCTGGGTCCACTTTTTAGACTGGGTTCTTTGTTTTGTTGCTGTGGTTGAGTTTTAGGGGTTCTACGTATTAACCCTTTATCACATATAGGATTTGCAAATGTTTTGTCCCATTCTGTGGGTTACCGTTTTGCTCTGTTGATACCATATTTTGCTGCACAATTTTTTTAGACTTTCATGAAATCCAGTTTGTCTTTAATATTTTTTGTTTTTGCCATGCTCCTCCTGTCACATCTCACCACCACATGCTGTGTCATCAAGCTTCTGCACGACGATTTCTTCAAAGGGTTTTATAGCTTTAGGTCTTACATTTTGGTCTCTGAGCCATTTCGAGTTACTTTTTGTGTATAGTGTTAGGTAAGAGTCCAGTGTCATTCTTTTGTGAATATTCAGTATTCCTCACGTCGTTTGTTGAACAGATCATCTCTTCCCCCTTAAACAGCCTTGACATTCTTACCAAAATGTATTTGACCATGTATACGGATATGAGAGTTGGACCATAAAGATGACTGAGGGCCAAAGAATTGATGTTGTTGAACTGTGGTGCTGGAGAAGACTCTTTGAGAGTCCCTTGGACTGCAAGGAGATCCAACCAGTCCATCCCAAAGGAAATCAACCCTGAATATTTACTGGAAGGACTGATGCCGAAGCTGAAGCTCCAATACTTTGGCCACCTGATGTGAACAGCCAACTCATTGGAAAAGACCCTGATGCTGGGAAAGATTGAAGGCAGGAGGAGAAGCGGACAGAGGATGAGATGGTTGGATGGCATCACCAACTCAATGAACATGAGTCTGAACAAACTCTGGGAGATAGGGAAGGACAGGGAAGACTCCATGCTGCAGTCCATGGGGTCGCAAAGAGCCGGACATGACTTAGTGACTGAATGGGGCTTCCCTGCTGGCTCAGATGCTAAAGAATGTGCACAATGCAGGAGACCCGGGTTCGATCCCTGGGTCGGGAAGATCCCCTGGAGAAAGGACTGGCAACCCTCTCCAGTATTCTTGCCTGGAGAATCCCATGGATAGAGGAGCCTGACGGGCTACAGCTCATGGGGTTGCAAGGAGTCTGACATGACTGAACCAGTAACACTTTCACTTTCAGTGACTGAACAGTGTTCAGGGATCGCTCGTTTCTGGGCTCTCTGTCCTATTGCGTCGGTCTGTAAGCTGTCTTTGTGCCGACATTGCACTATTCTGACCACTGTAGCTTTATAGCAAGTTTTGAAAACAGGAATCGTTTAAGTCCCTTCGGTTCAGTTCAGTTGTTCAGGCACGTCCGACTCTTTGTGACCTCATGGACTGCAGCACGCCAGGCCTCCCTGTCCATCACCAGCTCCTGGAGTTAACTCAGGTCTGTTCAGATTCTCTATTTCTTTGTGATTTAGGCTCACTAGGTTTTGAGTTTCTAGGAATTGTTGCATTTCATCCAGGTTTTCCAATTTGTTACTGTTCATTTGTTCATAGCATGCTCTTATAATCCCTTTTATTCGTACAGAATCAGTAGGAATGTCTCCATTTTCATTTTTTATTTTTGTAATTTGAGTCCTCCCTCTTTTTCAATTCATCCAGCTAGCTAAAAATTGCCTATTTTTTAAGCTCTGAAAGGAACCAACCTTTAATTTTATTAATTTCCTCTATATTTTTCTATCTGTGATTTCATTGATCTCTGCTATAACCTTTATTATCATCTTACTGCTATTAGCTTTGGTTTGGTTTATTTTTCCCCTAGTTCTTCACATTGTAAAGTTAGATTTTTGATTTGAGGTCTTTCTTGTTTTTTCCCAATTGAATTGGGATGTTACCGGCGGAAACATTGTGTCAGTTTAAGGTGTACAACTGGACATGGAACAACAGACTGGTTCCAAATAGGAAAAGGAGTCCGTCAAGACTGTGTATTGTCACCCTGCTTATTTAACTTCTATGCAGAGTACATCATGAGAAACGCTGGGCTGGATGAAGCACAAGCTGGAATCAAGATTGCCGGGAGAAATAGCAATAACCTCAGATATGCAGATGACACCACCCTTATAGCAGAAAGTGAAGAAGAACTAAAGAGCCTCTTGATGAAAGTGAAAGAGGAGAGTGAAAAAGTTGGCTTAAAGCTCAACATTCAGAAAATTAAGATCACGGCATCTGGTCCCATCACTTCCTAGGAAATAGATGCAGAAACAGTGGAAACAGTGGCTGACTTTATTTTTCTGGGCTCCAAAATCACTGCGGATGGTGATTGCAGCCATGAAATTAAAAGATGCTTGCTCCTTGGAAGTAAAGCTATGACCAACCTACACAGCATATTAAAAAGCAGAGACGTTACTTTGCCAGCAAATGTCCATCTAGTCAAGGCTATAGTTTCTCCAGTGGTCATGTATGGATATGAGAGTTGGACTATACAGAAAGCTGAGTGCCTAAGAACTGATGCTTTTGAACTGTGGTGTTGGAGAAGACTCTTGAGAGTCCCTTGGACTACAAGGAGATCCAACCAGTCCATCCTAAAGGAAATCAGTCCTGAATATTCATTGAAAGGACTGATGTTGAAGTTGAATACTTTGGCCACCTGATGCGAAGAGCTGAGTCATTTGAAAAGACCCTGATGTTGGGAAAGATTGAGGCAGGAGGAAAAGGGGACGACAGAAGATGAGATGGTTGGATGGCATCACCGACACAATGGACATGGGTTTGGGTGGACTCCGGGAGTTGGTGATGGACAGGGGGGCCTGGCGTGCTGCGGTGCATGGGGTCGCAAAGAGTCAGACACAACTGAGCAACTGAACTGAACTGAACTGAACTGAACTGAACTGAAGATGTACAACATAATGATTTGACATATGCAAGTAATGAGAAATGACTGTCACACATTTAGTTAACCTCCTTCTCCTCACAGAGCCACAATTTTTTTTTTCTTGTGATGAGAACTTTTTCACATCTACTGGCTTGTGTGCTCAGTTGCTTCTGTTGTGTCCAACTCTTTGCGACCCCGTGGACTGTAGCCCACCAGGCCCCTCTGTCCGTGGGATTCTCCTGGCAAGAATACTGGAGTGGGTTGCCATTTCCTTCTCCAGGGGATCTTCCCAACCCACGTCTCCCACACTGCAGGTGGATTTTGACCACTGAGCCCCAGGGAAGCCCTTCTGCAGTCTTGGTGACTTTCAAGCATACACCGTGGAAGTGTTAAGTACAATCACTCACCGTGCAGTGCCCGACACTTCCAGAGCTTATTTATCTTGTAACTGGAAGTTTGTGCTTTGTGACCACTCTCATCATGCTCTCCAGCTCCCACCTCAGACCTTTGGCAACCACCACTCCTTGTGTCTAGGAGTTCAGATTTTTTTAGATTCCGTATGTAAAGGAGATCATACAGTCTTCACCTCTCTCTGCCTGATGTATTTCAGCCAGCATAACTCCCTCTAAGCCCATCCATATCATTGCATATGACAGTGTCTCCTTCTTCTATGGCTATATAATATTCGCTAAGTACACGCTTTTATCCAGTTGTCACTGGACGGCCACTGAGGTTGTTTCCGTGTCTTGGCTATTGTAACTAATGCTGCAGTAAACGTGGGGCGGAGGGTGCAGATATCTCCAGTGCAGTGACTTTGTTTCCTTTGGATATATCGCAGAAGCGGAACTGCTGGATCATAGGTAGCCCTGTTTTTAGTTCGAGGGGAAACCTCCACAGTGTTTTCCATAGTGGCTACACCAGTTTGTGTTCCCACCAACGATGTGTAAGGATTCCCTTTTCTCTACATCCTTGCCAGCGCTTACCTCCTCTCTGGCTCGTGATAACCTTTCTAAGGTGATGGCTCATTATGTTTCTTTGCATTTGTCCGAGGATAGTGACGCTGGGATCTGTCTTTTAACACAAGCATTTATGGCTATAAATGTCCCCGTTAGCACTGCTTTTGCTGCATCCTGTAAGCTTTTGCATGCCAGGCTTTCATTTTCTTCCATCTTTGAGTACTTTCTCGTTTCACTTGCGATTTCCTTTTTTGGATCTACTGGTTGTTTAAGTCTGAGTTGTTTAATTCCCACAATTTGTGGATGTTCCCGTCGACCTTCTGTTATTGATTCTAACTTCATCCCATCGTGGTCAGAGACGATGGTTTGTATAATGTCCATCTTTTAAAACCTACTGATTCTTAATTTGTGGCCTGACGGATGGTTTACCCTGGAAAGCGTCCCGTGAGCACTTGAGAAGAACGCGAATGCTGTTGTTGTTGGGTGGAGTGTTCTGTGTATGTCTGTCAGAGCTGCTTAGGTCCTTGTTAAGTCCTCTATTTCCTTACAAATCTTCTGTCCAGCTGTCCTATCCGTTATTGAGAGTGAGATGGTGAAGTGTGCAGCTACTATTGTATAACTGTCTATCTCTTCCTTCAGTGCTGATAGTTTTTGCATCTGACGTTTTATGGTCAGTCGGGAGCACAAGTGTTGATGAGTGTTGAATCTTCCTTCCTTACGGAGCTTTTGCTAACGTGTATTGTCCTTCTTCGTCTCTTGCAGTATTTGTGGTTCAGGGTTTAGAGACTGGCACTGGCATGACCACCCCTGCCCTCTGTCGGCTGCTGCTTGCACAGAATACCTTTCTCCATCCTTTTCCATTTTATTAATATTTGTGTCATTAGTCCTCAAGTGAGTCTCGTGTAGACAGCATATAGTCAAATCATGACTTTTTATTCATTCTGCCAGTCTCTGTGTTTTGGTTGGAGAGTTTAACCCATTTACGTGTAAAGCAATTATTGATAAAGAGGGACTTACTTTTGTCATTTTTCTATTTGCTTTCCACCTGACTTGGCGCTTTTTTTCCAGCCCATTTCCTGCCTGTGTGTGGTTGTGTTTTGTACTGAAACATTTCCATGGCCCCCTCATTTCTGAATGTTGCATTCTCAGCTCTGGCTTTGGCAGAACGTCATCCTTGAAGGGATCTCGGTGGGCAGGCGCACACAGGTCACAGAGAGCGGACTGTGTTACCTGTGAGTAACACCCAGGGTCTCGGACACTCCACTAAGGGCTCTGCATCAGTGGTGGCTTAATAGCCGAATGGACGCATTGTGTGATCAGGGAGTCTCACAGCACCAAAGTGCATACACCAGCCCCAAAGCTGCAAAGAGTCCAGTGAGCACACTGCCCCTTCCTATCACAACTGGCAGAATAATGCCTCCCACCAAGATGTGCACACCCCAGTCCCCAGAACCCTTGACTGTGTGACCGTCTGCATCAAAAGACTTGGCAGATGTGATCTAAGGGAAGGATCAGGAGAGCTGGATTATGAGGATGGGCCCAGTGTCGTCTCCAGGATCTTTCCAAGGGAAGGTGGGAAGTGGTGGGGGGGTCGGAGTCAGAAACGGAAGCCGGGGTGAGAAGGGGAGATGACGAAGCCGTGCCAGGGGCTTTGAAGACGACGGAGGCGGCCACAAGCCAAGGAACACAGGCGCCTCCAGAGGCCGGAAAAGGCGAGGGAGCGGCTTCTCCCCCGGCACCTACAGGAGGAAGGCCGCGCTGGAGACACCTTGCTTTGAGGACTTCTGACTTCAGAACTATAAGGCGATACACTTGCGCTGTTTGAGGTCACTGCGCTTGTGCCCACCTGTTACAGCAGCCACGGGAAACCTCTGCGTGAGGAGCGTCCTGCAGGTCACCTGACGGTGATGGTGACGGTGCCGAAGGAAAACCGGAGCCCTGAGGGCTCGAAAACTCTGCCGGCGGTGGAACCGCGGTGTCTCTTGGCTGCATTTCACGTGAGCACACGGTAACGAGAACTAGGTGGCACTGGGAGCTTCCGCATCTGCTGAGCCTCCGAGTGTGCAAGCTTCCTGCCCCTGGTACGGCCACATCTGTGCTGAATTACCTTCGTGAAAGAAAAAAAAAAGGCATGTGGGGACTGTGGCATGTTAATAGTAGCTTACAATTGAGATCGTTCCAGTCCATGCACCGCTCTGGAAAAGATGAATCGCAGCAGCACAGGGCTGGCTCTGGGGGACCATCCGTGCAGGCGGGCTCCCCCGAGCCGGCCTCGCTAGCCGCCGTGGTCCTGTCAGGCGCCTCCCACCGATGGGCCTGTGCAAACTGTTTGCGTCTTGTTAGAATCCAATCCGGCTTGGGTTTCTTTCTGCAAAGCCCTTGATGAAGACAAGCCGCGTCTGCTTCGTGTCAGCTGCTGTCTCTCTGTGTGTCTCTCCCCCACGACGTGGCCGCTCCTTTGTGGCTGAGCGCACGTGGATGGCTGCGCCCCGGACTGGGAGGCCAGAGACAGGTGGGGGCCATCCCCAGTGGGCATGTGAGGCTTAAGTGCTGAGCAGGAGCTCTGGGGGCACCAGGATGAACAGAGCAAAGAGGACTCACACTGAAATGAGACTCAAGAGGTGTTGCTCCCCTGCCTGCAGTTAAGGCGTGATTTCCAAGAGCCAAATTCTAAGTACCCTACCACCAGTAAAAGGCCTGCTTTGGGGATGAGTAATCAGGAGCTCTCGGCTCTTTAGAATAGGCTTTTTTCATTTCCCAAGGCTTCCCCCTTCCCCCACCCTGCTGGTATGCCCTTAAGAAGGGCATGTGAAGCCTGCTGGCCCCTGGCGTCCAGATGACACTGCTGGACTCGCCAGTAGCCCTGAGGAGCGACTATGGGAGGCTGCTACATAAGTGCATTCTTTGTGAAGTAGTGAGCCTACAGTCGAGGCAGGCATGCAAACAAAGGTGGGACACCCACACAGAACTGGCGGAGGCAGTGCAGGGTTGGTGGGCTGGAGACTCTGGCCACGTTCAGATGATGTGCATGGCCCCGTCTTGGCCTCTTGCCGGCAGGCAGCCTTCTCCACCTGAGCGCCACCATCCGGCTTCGTGCTGCAAGTGGCTGGGGCAAGCGTGTAACCAGGTCGCTGCGAGCTCAGCATCTTAATTCGGCATGACTTGAAGCCAGACCCCCCTTCCTGACAAGACTCAGAAATCACCCAGAGAACGGTTAACGTTTGTCTTCTCAGCGAAATTCATGCCCTTGCTTTACGACGGCTTGGAAAATTCGTGACAGCTCCTTTCTGCTCTCAAGACAGGAAGGTTTGTACTCTTTGCATTGATCACAGGACCTGCACCGGGGTCTCTAAGCATCGCCTCTGAGACCACGTGGTTCTCCACGTGAGTCAGGGGCCACAGTTACAAGTTCCAGCTAACTTGGTAGCAGATCCCAGAGCAGGGCCACCAGGGTCCTGAGCCCCAGGCTCACACACACGTACAGGAGCCTCCCAGGGTCCAGAAGAGGGAGAAGAGACCGAGGGTCAGAGAGGCCCCGGGGTTTGCTGTGCCCCGTGTAAGGCTGTGTGCGGATGGGTCCCGGCTCTCGGTCCGGGTGCACTGGCCTCTTGGGGGGCGTCCCAGAGGCCTCAACACAGACAGCGGTGCTGCAGGGACCAGCCACGGACGGGACGGGGCCCAGGTGCCCTGGCGGAGCATCCCTGGGACAAACAGGCCTGCCAGCTTCCCCTGCAGGCAGTGCCTGCTCTCTGCATCCACCGACCTTGTGAGCACGGGATAACCAAGCACGCTCTGAGAGGGAGGCGCAGAGCCCCACCTCTGACCTTGGGCACCCCACTTGGTGGGTTACTAGCTGGAAGACTTTGGGGAATCCCTGGTGGTCCCCAACCTCAGTTTCCCCAGGTATTGCCCACTCTCCAAGGATGCGAAGCTCCCTGGCAGCTGTGAGCTGTCAGCAGTGAAGCCAGCACCGTCCCTGCCTTATGCCCGGCAAGTGTAACCACAAGCCAGGGGCTGGGGGGTGTGTGGAGGGGGCAGTGGGCTAGGCCTTCAGTGGCCAGCCTCAGCCAGCACGGGCATAAGGCTGCCCAGGTTAGAGCCGCCTGGATGGACTCTCTGAATGAGGTGGGGGGACCCCAGACGATGGGAAGGAGGCCCCCCTCCCCCGCCCCTCCCGATCCTCCCCCGGCCTCCCAGCCCTGGGCCCTGGCGGCTTTGCTGGAGCCTTAGCACAGACCCTGACTTTCTCAAGCCCAGATCAACAGCACAGCCCTCTGCCTAAGCCCAGACGCCCGTCACGTGTGGAGCCACGATGCTGCGGCCCCCAGTCCAGATCAGCGCTGCCCCAGAGGCCCAGCCCTCCCAGGACACCTCCTCCTCCACGGGGGTCCTCATGCACAGCCCCGGGCCGCGGTCAGCCTCTGCTGTGGCCTGCTTGGTGCTGTGAGCGATCCCTTGTTCTAGGAAAACTGGGGTCCCCCGAGGGCAAG
This sequence comes from Oryx dammah, assembly GCF_014754425.2. Lineage (NCBI taxonomy): Eukaryota > Metazoa > Chordata > Mammalia > Artiodactyla > Bovidae > Oryx > Oryx dammah. Next base: position 117,333,812 of record NW_024070212.1, read on the forward strand.
CCCAGACACCCCCACTTTCCTTCCTCCCAGGGGTCCCACAAAGCCTCGGCACAGGTCAGAGGTCACTGAGATCCCTGCATGATCCTGTGGGAAGCTTCCCATCCCTGGGCTCTGTGGCTGGTCAGAGCCTCTCTCCCGAGACATTTGGGAAATGGGGTTGGGGGGCGGCGGGAAGCATGGTGTGAATCCCCCAGAACCGCTGGAGTCCTGATCTGAGGCCGACCTGTGACTCGGCAGCCCACCCCACGACCCAGGCTGCACTTGAGGGGACCCTGGGTTAGATCCAAACAGGGAACTTTCCACGCTGACTTAGAGGTCAAAGGGGAAAGGTTCTGCAAGGCCTGGAAGGGAGAGGGCAGCCAGCTGGCTCTGAGGACCGAGGAGAGATGCCCCGAATCGCCAGGACTGCATGTGAGCCCGGCAGACCCTCCCGAGGCTCCCCTCCCCGGAGGTGGGGTGGCTTTTGGAGGCAGTCACAGGTGCCGGCAGGCTGAGTGCCCAGAAGTGGCTGCCGCGGACTGGCCCTCCAGCCCTGGCCAGTGTCTCCAGGCAGCCCTCTGGCTGCAGGCGCCCCGTCCCCCGCCATCCACCTCAAGGGCCTCAGCCCGCCTGCAGCGGCAGGGGCGTGCGGCTCTGACTGTGACCTGAGGTGCGGGCCGTGGGAGCCGGACGGGCGGAATCTGGGGAGCCACCAGCACCCTCCCCGGTGTGAGCCCCGCAAACCTGAGCGGAAGTCCCGTGTCCAAGGGCGAGAGGGGCTGATCAGGAGAGGGGGCCCACATCCTGGGAGAGGGGAGCCCTCGCAGCTGAGGGAGACGAAGGCAGAGCTGCAGCCTGAGCCCGGGGCACAGGGCACCCAGGTGGGCGAGGGGCCAGGGAGCAGCCAGCAACTCGGCCCCGCTCACCTCCCTCCACCCCCGCCCCGGGCAGCCCCCACTCTACCCTCCCCGCCCCCACGGGGCTCCACCCCACCCCACCCCACCAGGGAAATGAGGCACCGAGAAAGCACACCCTCACCAGGCAGCCAGAGCCAGCAGGCGGCGTCGGGAACACCACCCACGAGCCGGGAGGGCCCTGGGCACCCAGAGCAGGACTCTGACCGGAGGGAGGCCTGGGCCGAGAACTCAGGGAACACGCTCCTGAGACGGGAGACCAGGTCGAGACAGGCACCGAGGACACCAGGAGAAGCCGGAGTAGAGTGGAAACCCGGGGAAGGTTCAGAGACAGGAACGAGACACACGGTTCAGGGTAGAGATCTGGGCCAGAGCCAGGGGCGGGGCAGGGACGCAAAGGGGAGTGCGTCTCAAGAGTCAGATAAGGAGAATGCCTTCATCGCACAGGAAGAGGAGCGGCCTCGGGTTGGAAGGGTAAACAGACGAGGCACACACGCACATTACCAAGAGGTCGGGGGCATCAAAGAGAAAGATAAAACTCTAGATGGTCTCAGAAAAGCTGTTAATCTCTGAGACAGCTGCTATCAGATGATCCAATGGCCCGGCGAAACTCTGCGAACCAGCGTTTTCAGAGATCAGAAGGGGAATCAATCAACCTAGAATTTCAAGGTCAGCTAAACCAGCACCCAAATGTGAGGTGGGGAGCCGGTGGGTGACCCCAATGTCTGCCTTGAAAACAGTGTCCCAGAAACACTGAAGAAAAAGGGAAGGAACGCAGGTGGACCACAGGCCCCCAGGTGTGCACACGGGCCCTGCAGCCAGAGGCCCAGAGAGATGGGCACAGCCTTGACCCTGGGAAGAGCTGAGGAGGCCACAGTGGGCGGGGCTGGGGGGATTCCAGGGGGAGGGGCTTGAAGGGAAACTGCTGAGACCGAGGCAGTGAAGGAAGTCAGAAACTTCCAGAAGGGTGTTTCCCTCGCTAGGACTTCTACAAATCGAATGAAAGCCACACGATATGTCCTCTGCGTCCTGTCAGTGGGAAAACGAGAAGCAAGGCTGCCCACGGCCTCAGTGCGGGGGGCGGGGGTCCGGGGACCTTTCACACCGGGGCCTGAGGTTTGATCCTGCTCCGGGGGAGCAGGGGGCGGGGCTTTGGCAGGAAATGTTAAAGGTCTTTGTAGGTTGAATTCCCTTTGCCCCATAAATTGCAGTTTTAGGAATTTCTTGTAAGCAAACCACCCGAGAATTGGGCAGAGGTGGTGTTCAAGAGTGTCCTCCGTCTCCAGCTCCTGGTGGGCAGCTATCAGCAATGGGCCCAGCCGTGGGTAGCCACCTGCAGATGCTGCTTGGCCACCAACAGGGCAGTGCTGTGGGCACAGTGGCACGGAAGGAGGAACTCACAGGGCCTGGACTCCATCTTAGGCCTGTTCATGCTGATCATGCTCGGCCACCTCTCCAATGGACTCTGGACTCTGTCAGTGACTTTGGAAATAGCAACAGAAGGATAAGACCCCCTCCAGACAGGGGAACCTTGAAGAGCGTATCTAGGTTACTCATCGCCTAAGAGAAAACATATACTATCACCCCTTCCTCCAGACAGGCCATAATTTTTTCTGTATCTATCGGAGTGTAACCTCGGGCTTATTGATTATTGGCTATTGTTTGGCTGTTTGAGCACATGAGCACATAGCTCGTGAATGATGGGGTTACTGGGATTGTATTTTCCTTGGTTTATGTACGTTTCAAGGAATTTGGGGAGGTGGGTTCAGACACGTACACATGGGGTATAACAGATTTTCACAAATGCTGGTCGGGGTCCTTGGCTAAGAGGAGACTCTGCCTTGGGCCCGCCGGTGTAATAACCTGCACTCCACTATCTGCACTGTCCTTCTGAGTGAGCTTGTCTCCCGGAACGCGTGGCTGCAACATGGACGGGCCCCCCGGCACCACACTGGTGAAACGCTAGGCCCGGAAACAGCGCGCGCAGTCGGATCCCGCTCTCACATGTGTTTGTCTGGATGCAGGGAGCAGGGAAAGGCCAGGAGGGCAATGTGCCAGGAGCCACGGCAGCAGAACTGGGAAGTGCCAAGATCAAGGCGGCATCAGCTCACGTGTCTCTGTGTCCTCTGCCTTGTTTAAAACAAGCAAACGTTGCTTTTGTAAAATGGAAAGAAGTTCTTCCTATTAAAACCTTTTTTAGAGGCCTGGAGGGCACCCTTGGCAATTTTGGCGGAGGCCTTGGCCAGATCATACTCCAAATCACTCAAGTCTGGACTCCTGGCCAGAAATTAGCCCCCACATGGGTCCAGAAGGGACCCTGAGCTGTCATCACCATCGCCCAAGAGCGGGGAAGTAGAGTCAGGAGAATGAGACCCTCCCAACAGCCACGTAAACTCAAAGACAAAGCTAAGTGTCAGCGTCCTCACTCCCAGGGAGACAAAGCCGTATTATTAGGTGAAGGAGTTTGGGGGCAACCCTCTAGCTCTCCACAGTTGTGTCCAACTCTTTGTGACCCCATGGACCGCAGCACGCCAGGCCTCCCTGTCCATCACCAACTCCCGGAGTTCACTCAGACTCATGTCCATAGAGTCATTGATGCCATCCAGCCATCTCATCCTCTGTCTTCAATGCATCCTGCCTTCAGTTTTTCCCAGCATCAGGATCTTTTCCAATGAGTCAGCTCTTCACATTAGATGGCCAAAGTATTGGAGCTTCAGCTTCAGCATCAGTCCTTCCGATCAATATTCAGGACTGACTTCCTTTAAGATGGACTGGTTTCATCTCCTTGCCGTCCAGGGACTCTCAAGAGCATCAATTCTTCAGCTGTCAGCTTTCTTTAGGGTCCCAGCTCTCACATCCATACATGACCACTGGAAAAACCATAGCTTTGACTCTCTGAACCTTTGTCAGTAAAGTGAAGTCTCTGTGTGAATTCAAAGACTTGCATCCAAAAAAATCAACCCCAAATATCTGTTGAGCCTCCGGGCCCTATGCAGAGAAGTCGGCTGGAGGGAGGGCAGAGATAGGAGAGCATCACTGGGTCCTGCCCCTCCCTCAGAAGCCAGGCCACACACAGAGGCTGGACCAGTCAGGTGGCTCCACGGAAGTCAGGCTCTTCTCGCTGGACCATCTTCAAAGAACCAGCTTTCCTATGCAGCAGTGAGGCCTTCAGAGACTGCTCACCCCACACCCCCTTTTCTGGTGGGGGAGATGAGGGCTGACTGTACACCTGCTTCCCCAGCCCATGGGGCCCTTCTGCACCACCGGCAAGAGCTGGAACGCTGCCCCGGGGACCCAGAGCTAAGTCTCTCCAGCTACCCAGCAGTGGGGCCTCGCTGGAGGACACCCAGGGCCCGTGAATAAGGAGTCAGGAGTCGGGCAGGTCTGGAGAGCATCTCCCCAGGGCCCGACAGGGTGAGGGCGGGGCCCCATCTGTCCGTCTTCCTGCAACGGCTAGGGCTCAGGCTCAGGCCTGTGGCTCTGGGTTAGATGCCTAAGCAAGCGATGCCACCCTGCCTAGCCCCCCAAAGGGTCAGAGAGGCCCGGGCAGTCATGGGGACGAAAGCCCGCCTGCCCAGCTCCCTCAGCATGTTTGCCTGTCCCAGCCGCAGTGGGGCCACAGCCCAGCTACCCTGGTACTGTCCTCAAGGGCTGTGCTCTCCCCTCGGGGCAGGACCCTCAGCCAAGCTCCCGCCCAACAGACAAGGACATGAGCCTGAGGGGCACGCGGGTCCCTGGGTGGCACAGGGCCAGCTAGAGGTTCTCAGGGTGAAGCCCTGCCAGGACTGTGCAGCCCCATTCCCTCGGGCTGTCCCCGCAGCTGGGGGCGCCCTGGGGCCCTCAACACCTCTGGTCCCCAAGGAGAGCCCAGGAGCTGCCACTGGACGCGCCCCTCCAGGGACAGCCTGGAAGGTAGTCCTGGCATCCATCCCAGGGAGGAGGCTGTTTGCAGGGGCTTCTAACCACACTCAAGGAATCACAGGTGAAATAACTCATGATTTTTAGATGCCAACTAGTAAGTGCATGAAGACCCCCTGGAGGAGCTGCTAAGAAGTGTGCAGGGGGGGCAGGCCGTGACCTTCCAGGCCCCTCCCACTGTCCTGGGGGCGCCCTGCTCTGGTTGTGCATGTGGGCGGGTGGGCTTTGTCATCGAAAGGTTTCCTGAGCCCCAGACACTTGTGTGTCTCGTGGACGCTTCTGGAAAATGAGCATTAGGCCACCCCCTCTTCAGGGGCAGCTTGGGGGGCCCCTTTGAGGCCCCTGTCTCGTGCCCATTCACCCGAGGTCCTGCCTGGTACACCAGGCCCCCCAGCTATGGCGGTGGGAACACCTAGGTCTGCAGAGCGGCCACTGCGGAAAACAGGCTGCTTCCCCACAAGTGTGTGTTTGGGGCGGGGGCCTGGGGGTCTACCCTGGTTCCCTCACCCCTCCACTCATTTATTCACTCACTCCCTCGCGCTTCCCGAGGCCCGGGGCCAAGTGCGCTTCTGCAGAACGCAGCAGGCAGCAGGTGCCGCAGCAGTGCCCAGAGACGGCAGACTGAGCGCAGGGCTCCATTAAACAACACGGGCACAGTGGCTGCGTGAGAAGCAGGTGGTGCCGGGTCGGACAGGGAGACATGACCAAGGGACCCACACCTGCCTGGGACTCCGGGCACAACTCAGCCCCCAGGAAGGGGGCTCCTAGGAGAAAAGAGAAACAGCGAGGCTCTTGGCCCACATGGGAGGCTGGCCTGGCAGAGAGGACTTGAAGGCCGTCAAGCATCTGGCTGCCCAACAAATGTGGCTGATTTCCGAGGCGGACAGAACGGCGTTTTCCCCAAAGCCAAGCCCGTCTGGAGCTCAGATGTGTCCGGAAATCACGCTACTGTCCCTGCCAGTAGCCAGGCCCTGCTGAGCCTGACTGCCCACCACGGGGACCTGGGTTTGAGGGCAGCAGGGGCCACGAGCCACTCCGTGGGCCTCCCCCCACCAAGGCTGGGCGTCCATCACACGCTAGATGAAGCGCCGGAGAACGGGACTGCGGTGACCAGCTGTCGTCCCGCCCCAACGTCTGGTGGACAGGAGGGGAGGACCCCGACCACGGTCCCCGGGGCGGGACGCACGGATGAGCCTGGGAGAAGCTGCCTCCATCTCCCCTGTGAGGCCGCTCCCCGAGCTGCTCTGTCTGTGTAAGCTTGGGGCTTCAGTGGACCTGGAAATTGATTTTCTTTTAGTCTGTGGCCCTTAGATTTCAAAAGGTCTCTTTTCAGAGGCTGGCTGGAGCACCCCACGTCCTGCCAGCCCCCATGCCTGGCTGGCGCACAAGGTGTCCTTGCCAGCACCGAGCTAATTGTGTTCCCGGACCCCGAGTCCACCGTGAACCCTCATCATGGAAGATCTCCCCGCCTGGCCCCGCTGCTTTCCGAAGAGAGACGGTGCCTCCGGTCCAGCAGGGGCGGCCTGGACCGGGGGAGTCTGGGGGAGAACAGATGCGTGTCCACGTGTGGCTGAGCCGCTCTGCGGTGCCTCTGCCACGACGTTGGTGGTCGGCTGTACTCATAAAAAGACGGTTTTTATAAAAAAGAGAAGAGGTGGTGATCACTCGGCAGGAATCCGCAGGGCAGCCCCACCCGGTCCACACCCGCATGTCCAGCTTAAGAGGCCTGGCTGGCGCCCAGCGTGGTGGTGGGCAGGGAGCTGGCAGCCTCCGCAGCCGCGGGCCCGTGAGTGGCTGGGTGCTGCGTCTCGGCCCACCCTCCCTCCCTGCGCTCCAGCCACATGCTCGATGCTCCCCGGACGCCCGCACACCTGCCACCTGCCGCCTCCACCAGACCCGACTCTGAGTCCTCTCCTACTGCCTGATGACGTCCCTCTGTCCTCCCGGCCCGACTGAGACCGGCCGCAGCGGGACAGATCACAGAGACGCTGCCCCATCCCCGGAGGCAGGGACGCCCCCGTTTTCAAGGGGGAAGTGGGCTCAGAGAGGCTGAGTGACTCTGGCAGGTTTGCCCAGCTGGTGGGCAAGGGCAGCTTCCAGCACGCCATTCCCAGGGGCTTTGCTGATCACTTCAATGGGACGTGCGTGTCCAGCCACAGCCATTCTCGGCCACGCCAGCCCAGCTCTGAACCTCCAAACCGCCCAGCACCCCAAGAGCACGTGCCCCCCTCCACGCTCTGGGCTCACGGGGGTCAGGCTGCAGGGGCATGCCTCTGGGGACACGGGTGACAGGGTTGACCTCCCCTCCCGAGCTGCCCTGCACCAGCCCTACCGCCCCTTGGTCCCCTCCTGCCAGCTCACAGCAAAGCCAGGCTCCCCGGCGAGCCAGCCTGTGGTTGGAACAGGACGGCTGGAGCCGCTCCCAAGGCTCCGGGGCTCGTCAGGCGGTAACCAGAGCGGACCCGGCTCGCCTGCGGGGCTGAGCGCAAGTCCCAGGCCAGGGAGCCAGAGGCAGGGGCGGCCGTGCTGCCGGGGGCCGTGGAGGGGCGCGCTGAGGGCTCTGCCACCCCTCTGTCAGAACCAGCAGGAACGCCAGGCCCTCTTTGCACCCCTGCCCCCTAAAGCCCCCAGGGCCACCAGCTTGGGCCTCCCGCCTCCCGGGAAACAGGGAGAGGGGCCCGGCCCTCCTGCTGATGGCCTCAGTAGAGCAGGGCCGGGGCAGAGGGGCAGCAGCTGGGGTCCCCCGGGTTCTGCCTGTGTGCCTGGTCGGGGGTCCCAGCCTCAAGGGAACCTCAGTGCCCTGCCATGTTCCCCCTCTACCCTGCGCCTCCACACGGCTGTCAGGACACCCTGCGGCGGGCGGGCAGCCCCCTCCTCACCTTCCTGACCTCACAGGGATGTCTGGGGGGCTGGGGGCTTTTGGGGAGCCGGGTAGGCGGCCCCCTGAGCCGCAGCGTCTGGGCTGCGCCTGCAGGACCTGGGTGCAGCCCACAGCCTGGCTTTGCTCTTTGTGTCTGCGGGCTCGGCTTGGCCGGAGCACAGAGGAGGCTTTCTCGCTGCGCCCTGGCTCCTGCTCTGTTCTCCCCTCCACCCTGCGGCTTGGACGGCCTGAGACGCGCGTGGCTCCAGGGCGGCCATCACCCAGCTCCCCTGCCCGGCAGAGCCGTGGAGGGCGTGGGCACCGGGGTGGTTCGGGCCCCCCCAGGGCTTGGAGAAAAGGCCCTGTCGGCAGCTCCTTGCACCCCAGCCCCTGCCCTCCTTCCCTGAGCGCTGAGTGCTGCTGGAAACCGGCTTCATCTGAGGCTCCTGAGGGCTTATTCCCCAACCAGGACCCCCACAGGCATTGGGACTCTCTCCTCCAAGACACACCACCCTCTGCAAGAGCTAGCAGCGCTGACCCAGGCCCACGGACATGCCCGCGGGCGCTGACCACTGCTGGCAGCCCAGCCCTTGGACCAGCCGGCCCCCCTCTGAGCTCCTGCGGCCCCTCTCGCAGCCGCCCAAACCCAGAACACTCCCCACCCCAAGCTGGCCACACTCTGGACCCTGCACCCCAGCCCCAAAGGGAGGTCAGCCGCTGCCAGGGCAGCCAGGCTCCCCCAACCCCCACCTCCGGCACGTCCCGCTGGGCAGACACAGCCCTCCCGGCTGCCACGGCCCTTGGAGGATCTCCAGGCCCTTCTGCCCAAACCTGGGCCTCCCGTAGCTGAAAACAAGTCGCTCCAGAAACTGCGCCCCACGCGGCTGACAGCCGCCTCTGCCCTCCCCTGGGCCTGCAGAGAAGAGCAAACCCAGACACCGCCCCCAGCCCGGTTCTCGGCAGGGAGGGCCTGGGGGAGACCTCGGCCTGAGGGGACACGGGTCTGTGTGAAAGATGCTCCTCCTGTCTGGGGGGTGAAGCTGCTTCCTCCCTGGGCTTCCCCAAGGCCACTGGGTGCCGGGGGCCCTAGGCGTCCCTCATGGACGCTGGAGCTCCTGCCGGTAGCCTCTGCCTGCCAGACTGGCCAGGAGTACAGGGCAGTGCCCTGGGGGTCAGCCGTCTCTTCCCTGGGTGGCCCACAGAGCCCCCAGGGGCAGCAGGAGGCGGACAGTGTGGGCTGAACTCCCAGGGCAGAGGGCAGGTGTGGGAAGGAAGGAAAGGGAGGTGACTCTGCTCCTACCAAGGCGTCCTCATTGGCAGGGGCTCTGGGGAGAACAAGAAGCCACAGCCGCCCGCTTGCCCAGCACGGCCCGACCCCGGGGGGCCTGAGAAGGGGAGGAGGAGGGGCATCACAGGTCCAGAAACTCTCCCCAAGCCCCACACACGTTCGCACGCATGCACACCCAGACGTGCACATGCACACACACACACAACACACAGCGTGTGCCAAGCCGCAGGGATCCGGCTCAGAAGAGGCCGGAGGACAGGAAGCGATAGACTGGAGAGCTGAAAATAAAGCGCTAAAGTCACCTGGAGGCCGAGTCACCAGCAAGACCCCAGAACTCTGGCTCCTGCCCACGCCATCGAGCGTGGGGTGGGGCGTGGAGGGGGCCCCCTGGCCACCAGCCCTGATTCTGGCCCCTGGAGGCCGACGGCGGACCCTGCGGACCCCGCGTGACATGACAGGCCCTGAGACCACGGGCTGTCGCCGGGCTCCCCCCACCAGCTCCTCTCTGCTCTCAGCTGTGCCCCCAGGCTCCAGGCCCCCTCCTGCGGGTGCTGGGTGCTCATCCAGCTGAAGACCCCCAGAGGACCCCCACTGCTTCCCCGGGGACCCCTCCATCAACTCCCAGAGCCCTACCCCAGCTGGGCCTGGGGGCGGCTTCCTCAGCGGGAACCCAGGGCAGCCGGCTATGCCCAGGACACCTGCAGGCGTGGGGCAGGGGGCGGAGGGCAGGCTCCAGGGCTCATCCCCAGTGTCCTGGGCTCCTCTCCAAGGCCCCACCCCCAGGGCCCAGGCCCGCCAGCTCCCCCCTGGCCCTGGACCGGGGCCCAGCCACCGTGTAGGCCGGGCTGCCCAGCTTTGGGCACTGTCTCTGGCTGCAAGGCCAGGGCAGCGAGCCAAGGCTCCTCGCGGCTGTGCCGGTGAGGGTCTGGACACAGGGCTGGAGAGGACACAGCTGCTTTCAGCAGAGTGAAGGGGACGCGGCTGCCTTTTCTGAGCCGCGGGCCTTGCTGACCCTGGCTGCTCCCCTCGGGACAGACCGAGGCCTCTGCAGAAGCCCCTGGGGTCGTCTCTACCAGGGAGGACAGGCTCCAGTGGCCCTGAGCCGCAGCTGGCCAGGGGCTCGGCTGGTGGCAGCCCCACCCCCACCGGGGGCCCAGTGCAGCCCACCCTGACCCCGGCCAGACCAGCCGTGTCCCACAGGGGCTCTGGGGACATGACAGAGGGGGGAGAGTCCCCTCCCTCGACCAGACTCCCTGGAGTTCAGGGGGTGGGAGCAGCGAGGCCAGGGTCTGAGCTCGAGCTCCCAGAATAGCCGGGGCGCGGCCGCCAGCGGAGACCAGGCAGCTGGCTTCACGCCACAGGCATCCCGGGAAGGGCCAGCTGTCTGCGGCCGCACCTGCGGGGCCGGAGCCGGAACGTGGCCCTCAGCGTCGGCCCTCACAGCAGGGGCAGCGGCCATGCAGAGACCAGCCCTGTTCCAGGTCCCAGGAAGGGCCTCTGGTGCCCAGGGGCTGACTCAGACCAGGGATGGCCTGGAGGAGGTGCTGCTCCGGCAGAAAGCAGGTGGCGACAGGGTGAACACATGCCAGGGACGGCGCCCCGACAGCAGGGTGGTGGTGCAAAGGCCCTGCAGCCACCTCCTGCTGGACGGCAGACGGGTCTGCACGGACAGGGCTGAGGAGCGGGCGAGGCAGGGCGCAGAGCACGTGGGGGATTATCTGCACCGTTTTTTTCATGGTAAACCTTCTGGGGCAGTTGCCGAGGGTTTGACACGGCCAGGACACGCCTCTAAGACAAACCAGGTCGCCGTGCTGAGGGCCTGGCCTGGGTAGAGCAGGAGGGCTGGGCCCAGACACAGAAGCAGAGCTTCCTGAGACAGAGCAGGTGACAGGAGCCTGGAGTCCTGTCTGACCAGGGAGCTGGCCGGGATCCCCCGGGGCTGCCAAGGGCCCCACTGGCCTAGACCTCACTGGTTTCCTACTGAGGCTGTCCATACTTCTCTGGGCTTTCACCGAGTGCTGGCCACAGAAGCTTCTGGAATGTGGTACAGCAGACCCCACTGCAGGACTAAAAGGGTCTTCTCTGCTTCTTGCCACCATGGACACTGGCCTAGGCTCCCAGGACTGGGTGAGGCCGGGGACTGGTACTGAGGGGTCCCCTGGCTGGTGACCCCAAGGATTTCCTGCAGACTGCTGTGTGCAGAGGGGCGGGGAGGGCCTGGGGCAGGGAGACAGGGGGGCTCTGTGCTCCACACCCAGGCATTGGGTGGGCCCTCTTCAGGCCTTTGAAGTCCTGGGCTCACCCGCCCTGAGGCCTGAGGTGGCACAGGTCCCAAGCAGAACTCCTGCCCCTGGGGAGGGCAGCGGGGGCGGGAGATGAGAGAATCAGGAAGAGGGGGGTTCGGGTGGTGGGGCTGGGGGAAGGGGGGAGGGCTGTAGAGTCCCCAGCGCTGCCCTCGGCTCGCAAACCCCAGGGCACCGGACTCTGGGGCTTCCTTGTGGAAGGACCCCTGCTCTCCTGACCTGGGTCCTCTAGGCCAGGTGGGCCCCCTGACCCTCAGGTCCCAGGCACTGGGCCCAGGGTTCTGGGAACTAGAATTGAACGGGCCATAACCTGGCCTGGGAGGCCTGCTCCAGGAAGCCTCTAGGACTGGCTCCAGGCCAGAGTCACCCACCGCGACCCTGCTCCCACACCGGCTCTGATCAGACCAAGGCCAGGCCTCTGGCTGCAGACACTGCGGCCCCCGGAGCGGGCTTGGGACCGCCACTTGCAGGCCCTGCCACACCCCTGGACGCTGGGGGCCCGCTGGCCCAGCCTGCCCTGCCCTACCCTGTCCTCCTCCTGGTCAGGACCTCCTCTGGGCTTGAGGCTCCTGGCCGACTGCGAAGCTTCTGCAAGGCCACGGCCCTGAACCGTCCAGCCGGAGTCCAGAGGTGAGCAGGCCCCTGAAACAAGACGTGGAAGATGCACGCACGCACAGCCCAGCGAGCCCGGGCTTGGCCATCCGTGCGGAGCAGCCGTGTGCCCCGCCAGGACCAGGCCCAGAGGAGGAGGAGGAGATGAGGCCCAGCCCCCGGTCTCCTGATGCCCGCTGGGCAGTGGCGTCTGGACACCGAGGCCCGGCCACGTTCCTAAGGGATGACGCAGCCACCTGGTTGTCACAGGCGGGCCCTGGGGCAGCCCACCTTTGGGCTCCCGGCCATGACACGGGTATTCACGCGACACCCCTGCCCTCGGACACTCACAGGCCCTGCACGGGCCCTGGCAGGCCTGGCATGGGAAGTCGGGGTCCCAAGGGAGGAGGCCCTGGGCTCCTAAACGGTGGGCAGTGAGGAGGGTCTGGTGGTGGCCGTCAAGGTCAGGAGCGTCCAGCCCCAGGCCTGGCTCAGTGGCCTCAGGCTATGACTGTGTCTCCCAGCAGGGACCCCGAGACCACCGAGAGCCCCAGCTTTCTAGGTGCATCCTTGTCGATCTTCAGCCCTGCCCCCGAGAGGAAGCCTGTCATTTTAAAGGGAGATGCAATTCCTACTGCTTCCAAGGCTGACTTAAATCAGATTTATTGTACTATTCAAACACATTTGAATGTAAAATGATGTTTGCAAGCTAAATGTGAACAACCGCAGGGGGTGATGCTGTTGGGCTGAGCTCACTTTCCTGGACCTTTGGAATCCTGTGTGCTCACTGCCTTGGAAGGAAGACTCGGTTTCCCCGCTCTTCGTGAGCCCGGAGAAGCCGCAGAGCACCCCCCAACCCAGGACAGGGGCTCTGAGGGTGGACGGAGGGGCCCGCACCCGCCGCCTGGGCATCTGGGGCTGCGGCTGTGGACACAGCCCGTCTCCTCCGTGCGGCGATGCCTGGGCCCCGCATTTCTGATTCCACCCTAACGGCCATCTGGTCCTTCCCAGTCCCCGGCGCTCGGGAACAAGGCCAGCATGACCACTAACGCCGCGTGTCCTGGTACCACTACCTACGCCTCCATGGCTCGGGGGTGCACGGGGGTGGGGGTGGACTCCACGTTGCTAGAACGCCTCCCAGAGCGGCCCTCCCAGTTTGCACTCAGTGTCTGCAGACTCCCCTCCTCCCACTGCTGGCCTTGTCTGTGGGGCCTCTTTGCCCACCCAGCCGCTGCGTCTGGATTCACATGGCTCACACACACCTCCCTGTTTGGTATGAGACCAGGCATGTTTCTATGAGGCTCATGGCCGTTTGGCGTCCTCTCTGTGAACTGCCGGCCGGGGCTCTGCCTGCTTTTCTGGCCTTTTGCCTGCTGTCTTGTGATTGCTTGGCGAGCACTCTTTACATATTCTGGACCCAAAGCTTCCTCTGTTTTATATGCTACAAACACCGTTTTCCATCCTGTGCCCTTCCTTCCCTTTGCACTCAGTCAGTGCTGCCCAGACGTTTGGGGTCTGGTGCCAAGTGGGAGGGTGCGGTGCTGCCCCCCAGGACACTGCCAAGCGGAGGTGATGCCGGACAGGGCCGAGCCTGGTGCAGCGGGGAGGGGTCACCTGCAGAGGCGGGCCTTGAGGAGGGAGAGCATCACACAGACAAGGGGGCAGATTTTCACCCGCGAGCGGCTGGCAGGCGATGTGCCCCGGGAGGGCCTTGGAGCTGCAGCTCCGACCTGGCCTGGCTTCTGCGCAGGAGCGAGGAGCCGTGGCTGTCTGTCTGTGTGACTTGTCCACAGGGTGCAGCCTGGGCTCAGAAGCGCACATCCTTTTGGGAAGCACCCTCTGGGTGCCAGGTCCTCGGCTGCCCCCCGCCCCACCTCCAGGAAGCTGACCCAGCTTGCAGCCAACCCGGGGGGAACAGTGAAGCCAGGAAAGGCAGGAGACAGCTTCAGATGCAGAGGGTGACGCTGGGCACCCGAGAGCTCGACCAGCCGCTCACACAGGAGGCGAAGGGAGTCCTCTCTGCAGCCAGGGCAGGGGTGCTGGACACACACGGTCCAGGCCACTCTGCTCACAGGAGTGCAGACAGCCTCGTGCCTCACAATTGCAGTGTCTCAACTACCACGCCAGGCACCAGAGCTGCAGGGCACGAGGCCACCTCCTGGCCACCTCTCCCGGGGTCCTCAGCCCTCCTCAAAGGCCAGAGCACAGGCTCTCCACCATGACAGGCTCGCACCAATTCAGCTCACCCCAAAATCCCAAGCGCCACCCAGTCCCGCCGCCCCACCGCCAGCCCCTGACAACCACGGCTCTTCCTACTGTCTCCACAGTTGCGCCTTTCCAGAATGTCATCGAGATGGAAAAAGCCCACAGGGAGCCTTTCCAAACTGGCTTCTCCTCTCACTCAGGCACATGCATTCAGGCCTCCTCTGTGTCTTTTCACAGCTTGAAGGCTCATTTCTTTTTAGTGCTGAGTAATATTCCACTGTCTGGATGTGTCATGGTTCATTTATCCAGCACTGAAATACATCTCGGTTGCTTCCAGTCTTGGCAATTATGAATAAAGCTGCTATAAACATCTGTGTGCAGGGACAGCTCATTTTTTAAACGGGCAAAAAACTCAAAAAAGACACTCAGAGAACAGCAAATAAACACGTGGAGAAAAGTGCTCCAAATCCTTAGTCATCATGGAAATGCAAGTTTAAACCACGATGATCGCCAGAATGGCTCAGACTAAAAGGTTCTCATGAATGCTGAGCAAGGGGAGTGCTCATATGCTTTGCCTGGAGTGTGAATTGGTGCTGTAGTTTAGAAAACCGTTAGATGGTATTTTCCAAAGTTGGAAATGGTGCGTCCTGGTGATTCTTTTCCCAGAAATGCTTGCATATGTTCACAAAAGGACACTGGCATGGAGGCACGGCAAGGGCATTCACCGTGCCCTAAACTCTCAACATAACCGTCCACGGACAATACTGCAGAGAAATACTTTCAAACAATTATAGAGTCATCCAGCGGGACAGCAGTGAAGAAGGGACAGACTCCTGCCTGTCGTAACCTGGAGGAACTTCCCAAATACAACTGGAGCGAAAGAGCCACACACAAAAGAGCTGGCACGTATGGATTCATTTACGTAAAATACGAACCCAGACAAAACCCACTGATGGTGACGGAAGTCAGAGTGGTAGCCTACGGCAGGCGGTCAGGATAAGGGGGGGCACTGAGGGCTGGTGGGAGTCGCGGTCAGGATAAGGGAGGGGCACCGAGGGCTGGTGGGAGTCTGTTCGGTGCCTTTGTCCAGGGGTGGCTCCGTGGGTGTGCTCGCTTCTCAAATGGATCAGGCTGCAGGTTGATCATCTCTGACCTTGTCGGCAGGCATGGTAATCTTCAGGGAGAAGCTTACTGAAAACCCTGCCCATGAACATGTATGTGCAGCCTTTGAAGTTCAGGGATAATCTGCTCGCCGCAGACACCGCTGCAGCAAAGACAGCAACTGCTGAGCCCAGAAACGAGGAGCAGCCAGCAGAGACGCTGGGCCCGGCCCGCCGGAGCAGCCCGTCGGCCCAGGAGCTGCGGGCCTGCACCTGCACTTACCGGCGTGTCTTCACCAGCTCCTCAGAGACAAGGGGAGGAAAGGCTTGGGAGACTTTTCACCACTCAGTCCCTCCCCGCCAGGAGGTCAGCCCTGCGACGCAAACCTTGCCGTCCAAGGGTGAAGATGTCTTTCGGCTCCACGCTCTGATGAACCTGAGGGGGGATCACTGCTCAAGATCAGAGCGTCCTCCACGCAGCCCGCAGCTGATTCTAGGAGACGCGGTGCTGGACGGGCCCAGGGGCCAGCCCCAAGTGGGGTGAGCGGGGGCCCAAGGGCACCCGAGCCGAAGCAGAGCGGCCGGCCGAGGGGGCGGAGGTGCGGGTGGGGGGCATAGATGGGCACAGTGCGGCCAGGCTGCCCTGGGGGCCACGTCCTCACAGCCTCCCACCCCCTCCACCGGCCAGGCACCCGGGAGGCCACCGCCAGCCTGCCGGTCCCGGTGCGGCCCTCCTCACAGCCAACCCCTGCTTGCATCAGGAAAGCGAGGCCCCCTGGCCACACCTGGCTTCCTCCCTGTCTCTCAGCTCACACCCCAGTGCTGCCCAGCCCCGCCTCCAGAAAGTGCGTGCTCACTGCCGGGCCCGGGACGTGGGGCTGCTGGGTCAGTGGCGGGACGCCAGGAACAGGACTCCTCAGAGGGAGTCATCAGGGAGCCCTGAAGGCTGCCAGGAGCGCCCACCGCCCCGGGAAGAGCCTCTGCATCCTGGCCGGGACACTCGGCCCTGGCAGGCTGCCCTGGACGCACTGTCTTACCGTCCCTTCCCTTTTCTCTCCTGTCCGGGTCTCTCGGCTGGCCATGGGTCCCTGAGGGTGGAGCCCGTCGGCACCCTGGGCCTGCTGTCAGAGCACGGCACTCACTCGGGTCTCCAGGGGAGTGAGCGAGGGGCTGAAGTGTGGGCCCAGCTCCCGGGTCAGGCCAGCTGGCCATGGGGTCCTTGCAGGCCGCCCCTGTGAGGAGCAGCGTGCAGAGCCCCGCTGGACACAGCCAGCACCTGCGTCTGGCAGCCTCCCCCCACCCCCGCCGTGCCCCCGCAGGCTGCCTGCCAGGTGGTCCTGGGCGGGCCTTGGGGGGCCTCTGCTCCCTGCACTCCGGCCCCAGCATGGGGCCCGGCCCTCGACGGGTGCGGGAGCAGGTCTGGCAGGGACGCCCTGTCCTCAGGGCTCAGGACACAGTTGGCAGCAGGCCCAGGGTCAGGCCCACCCAGAGGTGCTCCCTGGGCCCACAGAGGAGGAAGCCAGGTGAGGACTGGGGCAGGCATCGTTCTGGGGGAACACCGAGTGCACCCTGACTCTTAGCACGTCAGTTGCGAACACGCCCCTCACAGCCGGGTCCGAGGTGGGAGGAGACGCTGGGTGCTCACTCAAGCACAGGAGATGGGGGTGCTCACTCGAGCACAGGAGATGGGGGGTGCTCACTCGAGCACAGGAGATGGGGGGTGCTCACTTGAGCACAGGAGATGGAGCCCCCCACAGGACCCCACAGCCTGCCTCACACCCACCGCCAGCCTCAGCCCCGCCCCTGGGCCCCTCCACACCGGTCCTGGGCCCCCTCAGGGGCAGGCCCTCAGCTGCACAGCCCGGCCCGGCCCCACGTGGGCTCCGCGACGGCCCGGCTCCGACCCCCACAGCATGTCCTGCCAGAGGAGAGCAGGGCTGGGCCGGGCTGTGAACACTGCCCGGCTGGGAAGGCTCACGGGGCCAGGCCGGCCCAGAGGAAACCTGCCAGCCCTCCCCCAGCCCTCGGGCCGCGGCAGGCCTGGAGAAGCAGGCAGCAACGGGGGTGAAGGAGACTGGGGTTGGGGCCTCGGGGAGCCCGCGGGGGTCGCCCACCAGCAGGACGCTGCCACGGGGGTCTGCGGCCCTACCAGGAGGAGGCACAGGAGCGCGATGACCCCGGGCGGGCCCCCAAGGGCTGCGGGGAACCACTCCAGCCTGGGGACAAGGGGGCAGGAAGGAGAGCCCAGTCCTAAAGGGACGGGCAACAGAGGAGCTCCTGGAAGATCTTTGGAAACTCAGGGGAAGCGGGCAGCCCCGAAGGCCAGGTCAACACGAAACGTCCAGGACAGCACGCATGCAGAGACGGACAGGGAGGGGTGGCAGGGAGGGGCCGCCCCAGCCGTGGGGGCTCCTTCCGGGGGTGGTGGAGGTGCTCAGGAACCGGACGGTGGCGAATGTCGCACCACTGGCTGGACACGTGTAAAAGCCGCTGAACTGCACGCTGTGTGGGGGTGAGTTATGTGGCGCGTGAATCATTCCTCAAGGAAGCTGCTGTCCAAACAACAGGGCAAACGCTTTCCCTGCTCCAGACCTGGACACGGCCGCTTCACCAAAAATCCCTGAGGGTTCTCGTCCGCAGGGTGCTGTCCAGGCCCACGTGTGGGCGCGTGTGCTCAGGCCGTCAGCTGTCTCAGATTCCTGCCTTTTCTGGGCAGTGAGCTGGGAAACACACGTTTTTGAGAAGAAAAAGGGTGAATTTGTCCTGACACAACTCAAGGCTGACAGTCAGGGTTTTAACAAACTTCTCCTCTCCTATGTCTCTTGTCTTTTTCACTAAAAACCTTGGCTCCTAATCACTGAACTACTCCTCTTTTGCATTCTTCTACAACAGATATAAACCCTGGAGGAGGAAATGGCAACCCACCCCAGTGTTCTTGCCTGGAGAATCCTATGGACAGAGGAGCTTGGCGGGGCTACAGTCCATGGGGTCGCAAGAATTGGACACGACTGAAGTGACTGAACACACACACACAACAGATATAAACACATGCACACACGCGGTAAGCATTCACATAGGACTTCTAACAAGTAAACTAAGATTTCTTTGCAGCTCTGTTATCCTAGAACAGTCAAATAACTTGAAACCACAGATAAACGTAATCTTGGCACTTCAATCGGAACATTCATGTTTCAATCGTATCTGAACACTGTGAATAAAAAAGCCTTAATATCTACCAACGCATTTCAAGACTGATGAATCACTGAGCTTTAAAACAGTCAAGTCATGCAATCACAGACGGCTGGATTATAAACCTGACGGCTCCTGAGTCATCCTCAACTCCCGAGTCACCACGTCCCCACCCGCAGACCGTCAGGGCTAGAAGGGGCCCCAGAAATCATCCCCACTGGAGAAAGCCTGTCTGGAGGCCTCTGGCCGAGGCAGCCCCCAAGTTCCCACTGTCCATGGCCCCACTGGGGGAAGACAGCAGGAGAGGGCGGGAGGGGGTGGCCCAGAGCAGGAGCCCTGAGAAGCAGCTCCTGACATGCCACTGCCGGGACCTTCTGTGGCTGCCGGGGGCCAGGGCACTGTGCCCACTCTGAACACAAGAGGAGGCTTGCTCAGGCTCAGGGAGAGAGGGGGCGGGCATAGGCCCTGCCAGGCCAGGAGCACCTGTTCCTCCCACGGAAGGTGGGCCCCCACCCAGCAAGGCCTGCAGGCCCACCTCCCCTTCACAGCTTCTCACCCAGCCCACAGGAGGGTCCTCTTGGATGGAAGACATGCCCAAAGCTGCAGGGCTTCCACAGACCAAACCCAGCACGGCCAGCGCCGTCCACCCCGGACAGCGTCTCGCAAAACAGGGTTCTGACCTCCTGGACGCACGCACAGGGAAATGAGGCAGGCAGAGGGGCCAATGCCCGCAGCCGTCCCGCATGGATGTCAGAGCCGTGACTTGCAGCTCAGCCCCGAGCAAGGCGTCCTGAGGACGGCCCCGCCGCCAGGCCCCAGCAAGGACCATGGGGGTTCACCAGGCCCAGGCAGCAGGAAGGCAGGACCCTCGGGGCCCTGAGTGGCCTGCAAAGCCTCCAGCTGGGGCAGGGGATGGCCAGGAGATCAGGCGGCCCTGGCCTGGAATACGAAGGGTCAACGCTGGGCTCCATCCCGAGGGTGACCCAGGCCCCGCCACTCCTGGGGAGGACCTGTCAGGCTGCAGCGTGCAGAGGGCCTATGGCAGGGCCATCCGGGGGCTGAGCAGGGAGCAGAGATGACCAGGCCTACAGAAGGCAGGAGCTGAGACTGGACACGACGGCGGGGGGGCTCCTCTGGAGTCCCAGGGAGCCTGGCTCCCCTGAGGGCATCTGGGGAGAAATCCCGGCAGCCACTACGGAGAGGCATTGACGGCCAGGGTTCCCCAGCATCAGGCTGTCCTAGAGGCCGTGGGGAAAGGTTGGGCCCGGGAGCTGTGGTCGTTCAGTCGCTCAGTCGTGTCTGACTCTTTGCGACCCCATGGACTGCAGCACGCCAGGCCTCCCTGTCCATCACCATCTCCCAGAGCTTGCTCAAACTCATGTCCATTGAGTCGGTGATGCCATCCAACCATCTCACCCTCTGTTGTCCCCTTCTCCTCCTGCCCTCAATCTTTCCCAGCACCAGGGTCTTTTCTAATCAGGGTTGCCTAGGAGACGGGTCCCCAACTATGTCCCAGAGGTCAGGCCTGGCTGCCTGCTGGCTGCAGACAGCAGGGCTATAGAGGCCTCTGTGTGGCCAGGCAGAAGGCTTAGGAACAAGCATCCCACACTTCAGGGACACAGAGCCCCCTGCTTCCTTGGGGGTGCCCATCAGAGGCCCCCAGTCCTCCAGTTGCATTCATGCAAAGGCGGGATCGTGGAGAGCAGACAGTCTCATCTTAAGATCAAGGCCCAAAGAGCTGGGTGAGGGAGACCCTCCTGGAGCCGCCCAACTCCATCGGGGTCTGGGAGACCTCCCTCACACTCCGAACTTGGTCTGACCTTGGTGAGCTGCGTGAGGGCTTTGGGTGGGGGCCTGGGGCGGGGCTGTGCCAGCTTGTCTCTGGGGAATGACCTCAGCTGCAGGGGTGCTGGGTGGGGTGAGCCAGCCCCCCCCCATCCTACCCCGCCAGCCCGCCAGGGCTCGGGACACAGGAGGAAGTAGCCACGGCACGGAACAGCGCCAACAGCGAGACCCGCCTCTTCAGTGTCCAGGACAAGCCTGGGCACCTGGGGGCTTCCCAAAACTTCTGTCTGACTGCGGTCACCCCAGGGAGGGCCGCGGGGTGTCCAGGTCCTTGGCCGTGGTCCTCCCCTGATCAGAGGCCTAGTCGTCACAAATACCCCCTTGGCAGGGTCGCTACAGTGAGAAATCACCACATAAAAAGTCCAAGATGTACAGCGTTTGGTCCCAAATCTATGAAGCTACCGTCCAATAGGTGGAATGTACTTTATCCAGACGTTTAGTCTCGAGCAGGTTAGTGGGTTGGAAACTTAGATGGCAGAACCCGAGATGCCAACCGAGAAAGCACCATCTCCCCTCCAGTTTAGAGAACAAACCAAGCTCACAGGAGACCCAGGCCAGTGGTGTGATAGGAAAGGGGCTCCCAGGGGCGAGGCAAGTCCTTCAAGGGGAGGCCCCCCGACACCCTCCCGCACCTCATCCGAGGGGTCTGTGCTGGACGTGTGATGAGCGCTGGGACTGCGGACTTTCTGGTTTATTTTAGAATCTGTGCTGAGCAACCGCAGATCCGCTGAGGCCTGGGGTCTCGCATCTCCCCACCAACACTGCCTTCTGCAGCTTCGGTGACGGGGCATGACATGCGAGGGGCTCCAATGCGGGTCCTGGGTCTGCTGACCTTCAGCACCACCTTGGAGACACGCAGAGTGACCTGGGCAGTTCACTGATGGAGTCACGTCCCCCGCCCACTAAGGCGACACAGGTGTGTGCACAGAGCCCAGGGAGCCCAGCAGCCGGCTGTGTCCCCGAGGTGGTGACCCTGCAGCGGGCCAGTGAGGTCTCTGCAGCGGACGCTGCGTGCGCTGCCCAGACACCCCTGCAGGGGGTGCGAAGAGGGAAAGGAAGCACCCTGCACCTCAACCAGGCCCGGGGCTCCACCCGAGGCCGCCGGGGAGTCAGCGGTCAGCCCCTTCCGGCGGGTGGTCTCTTTGGAGGAGGCTCCTCCCCGGCCCGGGCCCCGAGCACCCACTGTCCACCTCCACCCGACAGGCTTGGCCACCGTGGCCGGGGCAGAACGCCGGAGAATGGCTGCATCTCACTCAAGGGTGTGAGGTGTGGGTGCTGAGCTGTGTCCGTGGAAAGGACACAAAAGCTCCCGGCCGCCTCCAGACCTCAGCCTCATCGCCCCCGCCCCAGAGGTGGCCCTCTGACCCTGGTTGCACAAGAGGGCCTTGGAGGGGAATCCTCGACTCAGGTGTCCAGGGGAGGCGAGGTCTGGCTTCCCTCTGACCCTGGTGAGTTAAGGCTCTCCCAGCTGCCTTGGTTCCACCCCAAACCGCCCTGTGGCCACATGCCTTCCAGGGCTTAGTGCGGGCTCACAGCTCACCCAGCAGACCACAGGCTCACGGCTTACCCGGCAGGCCGTGGGCTCACAGTCAGCTCTCCATCCCTGAGCTGCTCTGAGACCTCGTCTTCCAGCAAGATCCCTAGTCCAGCCAACGTCGGGACCAGACCCGCACAGACAGGGGCTCAGACACAGGATGTCAGGACAGGGGCCCAACCAGGCCGGCCCCACGGGCAAGCGGAGCTCCGTGGAACCAGCTCCTGGACATGTAAGGCTGGGGTTGGTGCTGTGACCCCGCAGAGGGGTCGTGCTTGCAAAGGTGGGGCTGGCGACAGCCTGAGGCAACACTCAGCGTGCAGGGCTCCCAGACGGGGCCCAACCTCCACGTGCGGGGCAGAGACGTGGCCAGAGACTCCACACTGCCCCCACCCGTGGACATCAGCTCTGAGCAGGCCAGCCAGGGCCTGGGGTCCTCAGACCTGCCCCTTAGTCCCGGGGATCGAGGGCGCTCACACTTGAGCACACCCTGGGGAGCCAGTGAGGCGCCCTTCTGCCTGAGAGCAGGGCTCACAGGCCCTCAGGGGAGAGGGGAGTGGTTCCCGGCACCCCAGGACACGTGGCCCAGCCCAGGCAGGCAGCACCACTCTGCGGCTCTGCCCTTGCTCCTTCTGGAAGCAGGGCTGCCAGAGTGCGGAGGCTCACGGCCTGGCCCCAGGAGGCGGTGCTGAGGTCTAGGCCCACCGCCCCTGCCCCGGGCCACCCCACCTCCAGAATCAGCCCTGCCCTTGGCAGTCCGTCCACAGGTGCCCCCGCACCAGCCAGAAGTCCCTCCCGACTTCCTGCAGGCAGGCGGGGGCTGGGACACCGGCCAGATGTCGTTAGGAGATCGACTTTTCCTCTTCTCTCTGCTCCCAGTTCGACTTCTGCCCCTGCCCCCGCCCCAGCCAGAGACCAAGGGGAGAGGCCGCACCGGCCTGAGGACCTCACCCTCCCGAGGAGCTGCGATGTGGCCTTCCCCACCTTCACGAGGAGAGGCGTGTAGAGAGAGGGTGAGGGCGGGAGGGGCCAGGGCCATCTCCACCCACCACCCCACCACCCCAGATAATGAGGACACGCCCCCCCCCCCCGGGGGGGCCCCGGCCCCCCCCCCCCAGCCTGCCCCCCAACCCCTGTAGTGAGACCACGCTTCCCCCGTAGGCCTCGGAGCCCACCCCCCAGGGCTGTCCTCCACCCTTCTGCTAGTGAGGCCACGCCTCCCCCGTGGGCTCAGAGCCCACCCCCCAGGGCTGTCCTCCACCCGCCTGGCCACAGCACTGTCTCTTTCAGTGGCACCTTCCTGCCGAGTGAGCTCACAGGCCAGGGTCCCATGGGGAGGGACCCCACCGGAGGGACCGCAACAGCTCAGAGAAGACGGGGCCACACGTGCAATGCTAACAGCGCCCGGCACGAGGCGGGTTTGGGGAACTGGGCAGCATGAGGGCAGCGGCAGGAAGGACTTCCGAGGGCCCCTCTCCTGGCAGCCCCGCCCCGCCCTGGGCAGCTGGGAAAGTGGCTCGTTAGGCGTCCATGGAGGGTTCAGCACGTGACCTGGGGTCAGCGCCCTCCCTGGGGGAGGGGGCCGGGGGGAGGGGAGCCGCAGTAACTGACAGGCTCCAGGGGAGACCTGCGCACAGCTGGAAGGTCTGGGAAGCCAACCTCCACTCCCACAGCCCCAGGAGGGCGCCCCAAGGGCGGTCATCACTGCAGCAGGGCCCCCAGCCTGCCGGGAGGGAGCGGGTCCTGTTTGGACCCACAGGCCCCGCAGGCCGGTGTTCCCCCTGCAGGCCCCCAGCACCCTCCCCAGCCTTGCCCACCCAGGCTCAGTGGCCAGACAGGCCTGGGCCCCTCCACCCACGCCCACGGTCCCGTCTTTGTTCCCACATCTTCAAAGCAAGCACAGGAAATGCCGCCCGCGTCCCTCCCTGAGCCTCCTGACATCTTGAACCACTTGGTGGATTCCAGCCCTGCTGTCTACATTCACTCCCTACAGCCCCAGCTCCCTGGGAGCAGCTAAAACAGGGTGTGACCAGCTGGCCCCTCGTGGGTCCTGGGCCCTGTCCACCGAGGCTGAGGGAGGGAGCCGCACTAAAGGACACCGGCTGGGTGGAGGAGCTGCAATGAGCACCCCAAACAGCAGGCCTGCCCCACCAGGCTGCTGCCCCCACCTGCTGCTGGCTCTCCTCTCTGCCTTCTGTCTGGAGCCACGTCTCAGTCTCTTTCACGACAGGCAGGAGCACAGAAACTCGAGCAGAGCCACAGCCCTGAAGGGGCACCGCGGGTGGAGGGCTGGCATCGCCTGGGGCCCAGGGGAGGCAGGCTGGGGAGGCTCAGGGCCCAGGGCCAGCGCTCTTGTGGGGCGTCGAGGAGCTGGGGCAAGACGATGGCTCCCTGAGGGCCTGGCCAGGCCAGCCCCGTCACAGAGCCCCCAGGGGCTGCTCCACGGCCCGAGAGGCCCAGGCGGGACGGCCAGGCGGGCAGCCCCTCCATTCACATCTGGAGGGCCTCCTGCCAAGCCCTCTAGCACGCAGTTCAGTTCAGCTCAGTTGCGTCCAACTCTTTGTGATCCCATGGACTGCAGCACGCCAGGCCTCCCTGTCCATCACCAACTCCTGGAATCAACCCAAACCCACGTCCACTGAGTCGATGATGCCATCCAACCATCTCACCCTCTGTCGTCCCCTTCTCCTCCTGCCCTCAATCTTTCCCAGCATCAGGGTTTTTTCAAATGAGTCAGCTCTTCACATCAGGTGGCCAAAGTACTGGAGCTTCAGCTTCAGCATCAGTCCCTCCAATGAACACTCAGGATTGATCTCCTTCAGAATGGACTAGTTGGATCTCCTTGCAGTCCAAGGGACTCTCAAGAGTCTTCTCCAACACCACAGTTCAACAGATCGATTCTTCGGCGCTCAGCCTTCTTTATTGTCCAACTCTCACATCCACTCAGGCCACTCAGGCCTCCACCGACCCCGAGGAGACCCAAGCGCTGCTCTGCGCCCACCTCCACTCAGCCCCCGGGAGCCTGGAGCTCCGGTACAGTCCTGCTCCCGTGGAGGGTCACCCCCCAACCTAGGAGAGGGGCAACAGTGAGTGCGATCCCGAGTGTACCCTCCCCCGACGCCCACCCCCAGGGGCAGGGCTGGGGCATGGTCCTGTGCCCCAGCCCTGCCTGGAGCCCAGCCGGGGCCAGCCCCCCCAGGGTCCCCTCCAAGCCCACGGAGGGCGGGCACAGCCAAGCGGGGAGGCAGCGGGCATGGTCCCCTGGGGGCAGGGTGAGACCCAGAAGCGATGTCAGGCCCACTGGGATGACACCAGCCCATCGCTTACCGAGCGGGTCACTCAGGCCGGCAGCTGGACCTTTGAATCTGGTCTGCGGGGTGATGCCTGCTGGCCCGCGGGATCCGGGGAGGACTAAAGGAGCCGCTGTGAGAAACCTCCGCTTCCCCAGCCCCCACCACCGTGACCACCGGCCCCGCAGACCAGGCATCCGGTCCCCCAGATGAAGCCAGGAGTCGGAGAGGGTCCCTGCCCAGGCCGTCTGCCCCCCACAACACCTCCCCCGACCCTACAAGAGGCTCGCCTTCTCTGAGGACAGAGGGCGGTGGGCAGAGGGACCTGAGATCCCAGGAGAGCAGGGTCTGAACTGGGAGGGGGAAGCCCAGCCTGGTCTCTGGCGCTGCTGCACCCACAGCCCAAAGGCGGGGCCAGCATGCCTGCCCAGACAGGGCCCGGCTGGGCGGGACCTGGGACGCAGACATCAAAGGCGCCAGGCTGCACCTTGCAGAGCAAGGCAGGCTGGAGCCCGAGAGCCAGGGTGCCCAGCCCCCCAGCCCCACCCCGGGTCAAGGCCACCTGCCAGTGGGGCCTGCCCAGAGACCCTCTCCGTGGGAGGTGCCACCTCGGGGTGCTGAGCTGCCGCGGGGAGGTGCCCGCCCTCTGAACGGCCTCTCCAAGGAGCACACGCGGGTCCTCAAGCGGATGTTTCAGAGCGCAGCTGGGGACCCCCTGCTTGCCCCAGAGGTGCCCCGTGTGCCTGGACGTGGACGCCCCCAGCCCTGACCCCCGACACATACACAGGCCCCCACGGAGGCAGGTGGCGCATCAGACCGCAGCACCTGAGGGTCTGGGGACCCCTGCCCGCCGCCCCCACCTATGGACAGGACGTGAGGGTGCCCGGTCCCTGGCCGGCGAGTCGCCTGTCTGACCACCCAGAGCAGGGCTGTCACTTGCGATCCAGACTCCCTGCCTCGTGCCCAGCGGGCAGGTCAGAGGCTCCCCCCGGGGGAATGGGCGCCTGGGGGGAAATGGGCGCCTGGGAGGAGGGGCCACCAGGAGGGGCAGCAGTGCCACCTTCCCAGCCGCCCAGTCCCCCAGGGGCCCGGGCAGGAAGCTGATCCAGCCCTTCTACCCCCCGCGCAACCCCGGCAGACAGCGGCCCATGGGCTCCACACCGGGCCAAGAACGCACTGGGAGCAGCCCCCAGGGATGGCAGAACCCGGCCCGCAAGACATCCCCATCCTGAGACACAGAAACCACGACTGTGTCCCCCCCGGAGAGAGGACACTGCGGGTGGGACTACGTGGAGGCCCCAGAGGTCCCACTGTCCCCAGGGGGGGCCTTGTGAGAGGGAACCCAGAGGCCAGAGAACGAGTCAGGCTCGGGGCGAGGGGGCCTCGGGGCACAGGCGCCTCCAGGAGCTGCAGGAGGCCAGGAAGGAACCCTGTGGCCCCCCAGGGGCCCAGAGGACCCGGGCCTGCAGACCCTGAGGTTGTGGACTTTGACCTCTGACCTGGAGAGAGCGCAAGTGCTGCCTCAGCCAGTGATCTGCAGGGGAGGCGGGGGAGGAGCTGGGGGCTGTACTCTTTGCTCCGCCCCCGCCCCGGGGTAAGTGGGGGCGGGGGCAGGAGCGCCCACCCCCGGGGGCCAGGGCGTGTCACCTGGGGAGATGGCGGGTCTGGAAGGGCTCAGCTATGTGGTCTGGGTGTGTCCCGATTGTGAAAACTCAGCCACCGGACACGTCAATTTCACACTTCAGGAAAATCAGGGGTGAGACGAAGGCCAGAGATGGCTGGCGGGGTAGGGGTGGAGCGGACAGGCCGGACGCGGGGGTGCTGGCCACGCACCTGGGGTCCCGCACACCTCTACTCCTCGGGGGCACCCGCCATGGACAGGCCCTGGCTCCCACCGTGCGCCCACCGCCAGCCCCCCACGGCCCCGTGGACCACGAGCGCCCACCCCGCCCGCGGTCAGCGCCCCCTGAGGCTCACAGCACAGCCGTGGCGGGGAGCCGCTCTGACCCCAGAGGCCGCCCAGGCCCAGGCCCTCAGTCAGAGCCTGGGGTGGGGGACAAGCCCTCGGACCAGCCCCAGGGGCTCCGCAGAGGCTAGACACTGCCCCCTACGCCCCAGGGACCTTCCGTGGGCAGGGCGTCGCTTCCCTCGTCCCCAAAGATAAGGCCCCACCCCGGCCCCACACGCCCGCGTCTTCCTTCCCGGAACCCCTCACCCAAAGCCTCGGTTTCCAGCCCGGCACCCCCAGAGCCCAGCTTCACCCCCGCTCTCCTCCTCCTCGCTGCCTCCCCGCGGGGCTCTCCCCACGCCTCCACCCCCATCCCCCCACCCTCATGCACCCGCCCCGGAGGGCATGCCCGGCCCTGGAATGGGGGGGCACCCCAGCCTCTGCCAGCCCTCTCGCCCCAGCTCCCAGGCAACCGGGCGACGTGAGCGCTGAACGCTCGCTCCCCTCGGCATGTGCAGCCCTGGAGAGCCGGCAGCGTGGACGGAGCACCAGGAACGTGGCCGGGACGCGCACGTGTCAGATCCCGCCATGGAGCTGTTTCCAAAACACACAGAGTCAAAGTAACTCTGAGTGATTAAAGCGTCTGAAACGTCGGAAACAATTCCACGTATCAAAGACTGAAAAAACCGAGGAGCGAGATTTACGAAAGTTTGACACCCAGTGTGATCCTTTGCTATGAAACTGTTCTATCAGACGCCAGTGCTTTACTTCCTGAATACATTAATCAAAATTCAGACTGGCTACCTACAGCTAACCAACTCATCGGAAAAGACCCTGATGCTGGGAGAACTTAAAGGCGGGAGGAGAAGGGGACGACAGAGGATGAGACGGTTGGATGGCATCACTGACTCAATGGACATGAGTTTGAGTAAACTCAGGGAGATGGTAAAGGACAGGGAAGCCTGGCCTGCTGCAGTCCATGGGGTCACAGAGTCGGACGACTGAAAAACAACCCGCAGTCAGCATTTGCCCAGAGTGTCCAGCTGTCCTGCATGCCTCCACATGCTGGGAACTGTGACCAGCTCTTCCTCGAGGACTCCTGGAAACACGTCCAGAGTTAAAATGTGCGGACCTTTGACCCTGTCTTTCTGAGAATTGTTTTTAAGAAAATAATTGTGCAAAGATGTGTATGGCAGGAGCCTTTGCTATAATGATGAAAAAAAACTGGCAAAAAGGCCCCCGGAACCCGGCTAGTGGAGGGGATAAACGGTCTCCCCACAGGGTGGGGTGGGTTCACTGTGTGCGTGTGGCCAGGAAAGCTGCCCCTGGGTTCCAGAAGGTACAGCAAGATCTCAGCTGTGTTTGGACGGGGCGGCAGTTCTCAGCCAGGGCCGGGCTCCCACACCACCCTCACCCCCCGGGGACACGGCCACATCTGGAGACGCTGTGGGTGTCCCGACTCCTGCATCTGGTGGGTGGACAGCACCCTCCTACGAAGTACGTCCCCCTCAGAGTCCAGGTTGAGAGACCCCAGACCACAGCCTTCAGGAGTCTGAAAGTCTGCCGGTCGCACCATTAGCAAAGCCGGAATCCGAGATGCAGGGATGAGAGTGGAGGGCTCCAATGAGACTGACTCTCTACATGTTTGAATTTTCAATAAATTACTGTTTTACGTGAGAGGAGATTTGTCTCCAAAACGCTGCTGTGTGTCCATTTCCCTCAAGGCTCCTACTCAGGCACGATACACTGCTTCACGTGACCCCCGAGCTCTTCTTCCAAGGCTCGTCTCTGCCTGTTCGGATGAGAAGGCCGTGTGCTGAGGCTGTTTGCTTTCCCCCATTCCACTGGCTTCGCTGGGCTGTAATTCACATAACCGTGCAGTCCACTCAACCTAGAGCACACAGTTTGATGGTTTCAGCACCTTCAGAGTCGTGCAGCCGACTCCACCATCTCACTTTAGAACATCCTCATCATCCCCAAAAGAAGCTTCGTTCCACACTGCCCCCAGCCCTGGGCAACCACACACCTGCTCTGTCTCTTTAGATTCGTCTCCTCTGGATATTTCATAAACAGAATCATACAACCTGTGGCCTCGTGGGACTGGCTTCCTTCACTTAGCATAATGCGTGCAGGGTGCACTCACGTTATAACTCGGATCAGAACTCCAGTCCTTTTTGTGGCTGAATAATATTCCACTGTGTGGATAGACAACATGTTGCTTATCCATTCACCTGCTGTCGGACATCCGCTGCTGGGCTGTGTTCTCCTTTCGGCTACGGTGGATGACGCTGCTGTAATCGTCCATGTACAGGTCTCCACAGGAACGTGTGTTTTCATTTCTCTTGAGCACACGCTCCAGTGGCATGGTGCTGCTGGGTCACGAGGTAACGCCGTGTTTAACCTTCCAGTGAACCATGGGCCTGTTTTCCAAAGCAGCTGTGCTCGCAATGCACAACACCCCCATTTCTCCGCCTCAGACACATCCTTCTGCTCTTAAACAGGAACGTTCCAGGAGTGCAGGCGCTTCACAGCAGCCGCCCCACAGACGCTGCAAGGAGAAAGCACTGGCTACCTTGACAAATCTGTGCACATAAACGTGGAAAGACTGGGTAAAATGGGCACTCTCCTAGGAAACATAATTTACCAAACTAACCAGGGGAGAGATCTAAATAGAATAATTGCCAGAAGAAAGAGAAATTCATTAAGCAGCAATGTTCCAAAAAGTACGAGACCCAGGCAATGTAACCCAGGAAGTCTGCCCAACCGCCGCCCCCCTAGAAAAGGATCGTTCCAGCATCATTCAGAGTCTTAGAGCGCACAGAAAAGCTCCGATCTCGCCCAAAGCAAGCACGATACCGATGTCAAAATCCAACCTCTGTTGTGCAGAAAGGTGGCTCTTTTCTATGAAGATCCACGCAAAAGTCCCAAATAAGATGCAAGCAAGCGGGTTCTAACCTGTCTGCATACTTGAAACACCACACTCCATAAGGAGCAGGGCTTACTTCAGGGGCAGTTACTGGCATAGCTCACAGATTTGGTGAAGACATTTGATGAAATGTAACATTCATTCTCACTTAAAGTTTAAAAACGAAATAGAAAAAAGTTTTAATGAAGTTTTAATGAAACAAATAGGTAGAAACCCCTGTCACATGGTAGAGACACCTATCTCAGCCCCACTCCAGAATCGTGCTTGATAGGGAAACACATACCTTTGTCCCCAAGACCTAACCAAGACAAAGCCTCCATCGCCCTATGTTTGGTGAGAGAAGCATGCATGAGACACGCATGAAGCACGCATGTTGCCGTGTCCCATTCCTTGCGACCCCATGGACTGTAGCCCACCGAGCTCCTCTGTCCATGGGATTCTCCCGGCAAGAGTACTGGAGTGGGTTGCCATGCCCTTCTCCAGGGGATCTTCCCCACCCAGGGATCAAACCCATGTCTCTTCATCTCCTGCACTGACAGGCAGATTCTTTACCACTGGAAAGCCTGAGAATAAACCAGGGGCATTCAAACTGAAAAGAGAAAGGTATACTAGTACTATTTTCAGATTATATGATTGCATACTTGGAGAAATAAAATCAACTAAATATTGTTATAAACCAGAGGAGAATCTTGCATGATGACCAAGTCCAAAAATGCTATATAGGAATCTGTAGCTTTCATCAATACCCCCAATAAATAATTGTAGAAGATAAAATAGAAGATCCCACCTGAAATATAAGCAGCAAAAGCTGATAAAATCCTAAAGAATAAACTTATGGAGACACGTACAAATTCTACATGAAGAAAATGTTTAAATACATCTGAGAGATACAGATATGTTTTGAACAAATAAAAAGTCAGTCTGTGCCCTTGTGTAGATATGTTCAACGTCATAAAGATGTTCTGTTCTCCACGGCTTCATCTAAAACATTAATATGATTCCAACAAAAACTTCAGTAAAACATTTGGAACAGAAGAGGAAAAGTTTAAACTAAGACATGTCGCGAGGCATCACTTGAAGATGAGGAGGTCCATCACATGTGTAAGCAGGTAGGTGCTGGACGACGCAATCTTGGGACCCACCCCAAACACATGTGACCACGTCGTGTATGCAGAGGCGGGCTGTTCGGCATGTGACAGGGTGTGCTGGGACAGATGGAGCCGGCTGGGGGACGGCTGAGATACGGATCTCACATCTGACACCAGAGAGGTCACAGACATTAATACAATGGAAGCATGAACGTTCGAAGGACCCGTGGGAGAATGTCACGTTTCCTCATCTCAGGGTGAGGAAGGCCTTTCTTCACAAGGCAAAATCTGAGGCCACAAAAACAGTGTGGTACAAAGTAACTGCCTGGGGGGACTTTTCTCATTTAGGATGGAAGAGGTGGTGGGGAACACCACTCCCCCGTGACGTGAATAAGCCTTCAGAGTCATCATTGTGGGGTCCCTGGGGGCAGAGGTGGAGGACAGCCAGGGGGATCCAGCGGACAAGACCACCTTTGGCAGAACAGCCAAGCTGGGAACACAGAATGACTGGTGTTTCAGCAAGCTCTGAGGACCCCGCAGGGGCTGGCGTCCATTTGGAAGCCCAGGAGTCCAGACCCAAGGGCACGTGCGCTAGCGGCTATACTTTCTTAGGTCCTGGGGGCCGCCCTGGGGCTGGAGAGCCACCCCGCGGGCAGGGGGGTGTCCAGCCAGCCGGGTGTGGGGTCAGGCTGCGTCTGCTGGCAGGCAGGCATCTTCTGAGGCAGGGAACAGGGACCCTCCTGCCTTCGGGAGTGGGATGCGGTTCAGGTAAACCCTGCCTTGGGTACCCAGGGGTGGGGAAACAGGCAGAGAGCGCCCTGGAGGCCCGGCACGTTCCGTCTTGGGGAGCAGGTCCTGCGTCTGCCGTTTAGGTTGGGGGACCATGAAGGCTAAGTGTCCGTGTGGACAGAGGGACTGTCCCGCCATTGTGGGAACAGTCTCCTGGAACTCTCCAGTAGTCAGCAGCCACGTGACGACAAGTTGAAGAAACACCAGTGCCAAGGAGTGGCTCCCACGCGCTTTCCCTCCTGCAGCCTCCATCCAGTGCAGCAGAAAAGGCAGTGGCCCTTCTCCCCAGGCGGCGCTGGTGGGAAACAGCCTGCCCGCCACGGCTGGAGACACAGGAGCGCGGGTTCCGTCCTGGGTGGGGAGGATCCCCTGGAGGAGGGCGTGGCTACTCAGGAGAATCCTGTGGACAGGGGGTCACAGAGTCGGGCCCGACTAAGCACTGCCTCGCACAGCCTGGCACGGGCTCTCCCCGCCTGCTGACCCTTGGGCACTCGGGGCACCAGCCCCCACGACCGCCAACCCCGTCCCCACCCCACTGCCTCCAAGTCGACAGCTGCATTTCGAGGCCCCTCTCTCTGGTCCTTGCCCTCCCCCTGCCCAGGTCAACCAGAGACCTCTGCAGACCCCGGAGCTGCACAGGATGTGCCCGGCTGGAAAAGGAGAGGGGGTCCTTCTAGGAGGAGGATGGGCATGTCAGACACAGGGGGACTAAGGGCCTGCTGGCCCTGCCCTGGGAGCCTGTGGCCTGCTCAGACCTTCGCACCCTGTCGCTGATCCCAGGCCAGCAGGAGGGGCTGGGGGAACTGGGCACGGAGCCCCCTGGGGCCTGCGGGCTCCATGAGACCACAGCAGGACATGGTGTCCCAACCCTCCCCGTGGTTGTGTCCCCAGCTCATCCGGTCAGCACCCCACAGGGCACCCCTGCCCCCCTGCCTTCCTCCCCTTCCCATCCCTCTCTGGGTACAGTTCCCTGAGACCTGAAGCAAAAGCCACCCTGACTCGTGAGCGCCCCTCCCGCGGGGCCCCGGGCACCTCAGCCTCCCAAGTCCTCATTTCTAGGCTGGGGATGGCTGCGCCTTCCTCCAGGTCTCAGGCTGTGGAGGGAGGGGGAGCAGGTGGGGGGCAGATGGGGGGACTCTGGGAGGGGCGTCCGCCACAGCTGCACTCACTGCTGCCCCTCACCGCAGCAGGCTGCCCCGGGAGCTCGGGCCCAGCCTCAGGCTCCCGAGGGGCCCGGCCCATGCTCTCACGGTGCAGCCACCCCCGCTTCCCGCCTGGGGTGTGGCCGTGTCCCCGTCCCCAGGGTCTGGGCAGAGTGGGTGAGGGGCTTGCTGTGACCTCTCCACTGCAGCTCATCTTTGCCATCCCCGCTCCTGAAGGTCCAGGGACCACGAGATCACAGCAGTCACGCCCTCGAGACCTCAGACCCACAGGAGCGGTCCTCTGCCTGCGGTCTCCCCCTCCCACCAAGGGGGGCGGCCAGAGAGGAGTGACCACCTGCTCCACACCACCCCCAGGGCGGGAGAATCCCAAGAGGAGCCCAGGCCAGGCCTCGGTCACGGGTGGATGCTGGCCGGGAGGGTCAGTCCAAGAGGGGAGATGGAGAGTCCCGCAGGACACTGCAGGGCCGGGCTCCCACCTGCTCAGCAGGGCAGGCAGCAGCTGGAAGGACTCAGGCTGAGTCCAAACACTGGACCCCAGCCTCGCCCTCCCCCAACCAGCCACATGGCCAAGCCATGGCCTCACGTGGAAGGTGAGTGGCACGCAGGCCTCTGCCCTAGGATGTCTGCCACGGACGGGGTTCAAGGTGCAGAGTCCCCTGGAGGCCGTGGACCTCTGGGTTCAGCATGGGGTGAGCAGGGGAGAGGCTCTCAAGACGGGTCCTGGGCCTGCAGGGACCCGCGTGGACCTCCACCTGTCCCCTTCCCTCTCTGCTGTCATCAGGGGCTGTTCCCCAGGGCCAGCCAAGGGTCCTGCAGCAGAGCTGGGTGGGGTGAGGGTCCAGGTCCACTCCTGTGTACAGCGGCACGAGTGTGGGGCCAGGGTCTGCCAAGCCCTCCCCTGCCAGGCCCAGGGTCTGCCCCGCCCTCCCTGGCCCCCACCCTGGGGACGGACAGCAGAGGCTTCTGTGGGGGGTCCTGGAGCTTGGAGCCCGGGCCTCCTGGAAGCAGTGATCAGTTCACGTGACTGCTGTTAAGCTTTGGTTCCCGTGGTTTGACCACACAGGAACGCAGGTGCTGCTAGGAAGGCGTCTGTACGTGGTACCAGCGTCCAAGTCAGCTGACTTCAGTGACGCCCCCACGCCCCGGGCGGCCCTCAGAAACCCCAAGTTGCTGATAACAGGTGGTCCTGGTTTCATTTCTCTGACACAGCGGGTTTGCAAGGGCAGGATAAGGGCCGCCTTCCTGTGTCACCTCGAAGATCTGCGGGCCTGTCCTCCTTATAGACTGAGTGGGGATCCGGGGAGTTACCCTTCAACTAAGACTTCTCTGCTAAAAGCAGAGCTTGCAAGCCAGTGATGGAGCCAGACCTCAGCAAGGCCCAGAAGGAGGCTGGGCTGGTCCAGGACAAAGCCAGGCGCCACGTGGGGGGAGCCGGCCATACGGGCTGAGGTGGGAGAGAGACCCGGCGGAGAGCCCCCCGCGGCCGCGCCAAGCTGCCCACCCTCCCTGCTGCCCCAGGCCCGTCTTCAGTCCCAGGGAGGATGGAGCTGCACTTCAGGTGGACTCCGGGCCTGCCTGCTTCACTGCTCCCGCTTTCTCCAGAAGGCGGCTGCCGGCACAGAGCTGCAGGTGGCCCCCTCCGTCCCCCACCTGCACTGACCTGGGCGGGGGCTCCAGGCCTTTCCCCCTGGGCCCGCCCCCACATTCATCCCGGGGGGTGCATCCAGGGCCTGGGGAGGAGGGATGGCGGTGGTGGCCCCGGGGCTTAGGGGCTGCTGCCCCAGAGGCAGAGCTGGGCGCTCCACAGCCTGCCCTAGGGACCGGCCAACCCCAGTGCAGTCCGGCGGGGCCCACGGGGCTTCAAAGCCTCGTCCAGGGAACCCCTGGGAGGGCGGCCCCAGAGAAGGGGTGACCGTGGGGAGACACATGAGAGGCAGAGATGCCTCAGAGGAAAGAATGCTGGTCCCGACAGGGGTCCCCAGACACCCCCAGGGCCAGCCCGCATAGCAGAGGCTGTGCGTACACGCTCAGACGCTCAGTCATGTCCGACTCTGTGACCCTGTAGACTGTAGCCCGCCAGACTCCTCTGTCCATGGGATTCTCCAGACAAGAGCCCTGGAGTGGGTTGCCATTTCCTCCTCCAGGGGGTCTTCCCGACCCAGGAATCCAGCCCACCTCTCCTGCACTGCAGGGGTATTCTTCTTCACGGAGCCACCAGGGAAGCCCAGCGGAGAATCCGACCTCACCCAAAGCAACCCGGCCACTGCCCCCAGCTTCCAGGAGGCGACCTCTGAGCCCTTTCAGGTTCCACCTGGTGGGGAGCCTTTGCTCACCTGGAGACCTTGGGCGATGCCAAATAGTGCCAAAGGGGTTTGGGGTGCTGCCTTGGGGTCACGTGGTATCAGTTGACCTCACAAGGGCCTGGACCCTGAGGTCAGCCACTTGGACAGTCAATGAATACTCACATAAGGGCCCCAGGAAAACCTCTGGACTCAGGCTGGGTTGACAATCCTCCCCCACCATGTCCAGGACCCCCGGGACGGTAGGACAAGTCTTCCCCAGCAGCTCTGGGGGGTGGGGTCCAGGGTTTTACCTGGCACAGGTTGGCAGGACCGTCCCTGGGAGACCGCTTCTGACATGAGTGGCAAGTTTGCTTTGGGAGCTGGGGGCAGTGGCTCGGTTGTTCTGGGCGAAGTCAGAGTCTCTGCTGGGCTTCCCAGGTGAGTCAGTGGCGAAGAACCCACCCGGAATGCAGGAGACGCAGGCTCAGTTCCTGGGTCGGGAAGACCCCCTGGAGGAGGGAATGGTGACCCCCTCTTCTTGGCTGGGGAATCCCAGGGACGGGGGGCGTGGGAGCCGAGAGGCGCGCCATCCCAACTCCAGCAGGGGACCGTGGGGGCTTCCTGTCCGGCGTTCTCCTGGGCTCTGCCCGCAGCGTCTGCCCTGGCTGCCTTTAATCTCTGTCCTGTGCTGGGAGAAGCCATAACCCCGAATGTGACGGCTTTGCTGAGTGCTGAGTCTTTCTCGAGAATCACAGGGCTCCAGGAGGTCCCGGGCACTCACACTTGGCGCTGATGGCGGGAGCAGCACCACGTGGATGGTTCCCTTCAACTTGTGCCAGCTAAACCCAGGACCCCCGGCGTCCCTGATGGCTCACTTGGTTAAGAATCCCGCCTGCCGTGCAGGAGCCCATCGGCAGCACAGGAGACTCAGGTTCGATCCCTGGGCCGGAAAGATCCCCTGGAGGAGGAAATAGCAGCCCAGGCCAGGATTCTTGCCTGGAGAATCCCACGGACAGAGGAGCCTGGTGGGCTGCAGTCCATGGGGCCACAAGAGTCGGACACGACCGGGCAACTGAGCACCACCGCCTCCCAGAGTTGCTGCGGGAGACTGGTGCTGCTGTCCCGGGGGTCCCGAACGCGGCGGGGGAGGCACTGGCGATGGTCCCCATGCTCCCCTGAACACAGGCGCCTGCGTGGCGGGTGGGGTGAGGTGGAGAGGGGTCTACAAACGCCTGAACGAGCGCTGGCACTGCCCCTCTGGGACTCAGGGTGCTGAACTGGAGGATGGCACGGGAGGGGGAGGGCGGGGGGGTCCGCCCACCTAGGCCACCCCCAGGACACTGCGGTCACACTGGGGGGCCCGGCCCCAGGCTCCACCTCCACCCGGTGGGCCCATTGCACAGACCTCAAATTTCAAACAGAATCAAAGTCTTCTTAGAGTTTGGGCAAAAATCTTGTGATTTTTTTTTTTTTTTTTTCAAATAGTTTGGGCTTGGCAAGTCCTGAACTAGACTCTGCCAAGTGCTCCTTCCTCCTGTAATTTAAAGAAGAAAAAATAAGAAGCAAAACCACTGTGCATTTCAAGGGAAACGTGGTCTGCGGGCCGGTTCTGCCACGTCATCAAAATCACGGTTTGGAGAATCGACGTTGGGTCCAACAGTGTCTCAGAGCCCTTCCCCAACTTTGTTCGTTTTCTATTTTATAGTTTTAATCCACCAGTGAGGCGCTGTCTCTGCAGGACATTAGGAGCTGGCCAGGCTGCAGGGAGCCAAGATCCCCTCCCTAGGGTGGCCAGGCATAAGGACTGGTCCTCAGGAGCCAGCGGGCCGAATCCCAACCCTGGGAGGGTTGGGGACTGCCGGTGAGGGGGTCCTGGGTTATGAGCAGCTGCCCTCAGTCAGCCTGTCCACTTCAGAGGTCAGGGACCCAACACACACTTTGCAGAGCCCCTCCACGTACCAGGTCAGACACAGACTGGCCGCCACCACCCACAGCGCCCAGAGGGCCCCCAGGGCCTCTGCTCAGTGCTCCTGGGGGCAGCAGGGAGGGGCTGGGGAAGGACTGATGAAGGCCGTGGGGTCACGGCTGTGCCTGACCTGCCTCTTGTCCTCTGAGGCAAACAAAGGCTAGAACGACGGCCTCCTGGGCAAGCAGGCACCGGGCAGAGGGACCCGGGGGGCTGGGACCCTGGGGGCTGGGACCCCTGGAGAGTTGGGACCTGGGGGGCTGGGCCCCTGGCTGAACTTTCTTTCAGGACGGGCGGGCAGGGTCCCGAAGACACCTCCGCTGTCCGGGTTGCCCACCCCGCGCTGTGTGTCCTTCACTGGCAGGCTTTCTGTGGCCCTCCGGGGAGGCGGGATCCGGCAGGCCCCCCGACAGCTGCCGAGGGGCGGGTGCCAGGCCCCAGGGAGCCGCCGAACTACACGCCCACGGGTAATGACAGGGCACCAGCCTGCTCACGGGTCCGGGAGCCGAGGGTCCCCATCTCTGAGCTGCGGTCTCCAGGCGGATGAGGGTTGCACGGTTTCATTTCTGCCGTGTGGCCCCTTCTGTGGATCTACCCAGGGCGCCGGCCCGCTGGGCACAGCAGGCCCACAAAGCCAGGTGCAGGCTGGCACCCAGACCTCATGAGGGGCTGCCTCCGCCCTCCAGCCGAGGGGCTGCCTCCGCCCTCCAGCCCTTGGGCAGCCCTCAGCTGTGCACCCCAGCTTCAGCATTCCAAAGCGCCAACTAGGAAGATGCGGAGGGAGAGACCGCAGGCCCCTGGGTCTCAGAGGCTGGGCTCGGGAAGGTCGGAGGGACTCCGCCCGCTTGGGGTGCACAAGGCCCTGGACCTGTAGGCCCTCCACCGGGCTTCTGCTCAGAGGCTCGCTCGGTCAGGAGCCCCCTCCCGAGCAGGCGCGGGACACAGAGTCCCTCCTACAGGCCTGCACCCGTTTCTGGGCAGTCCCTAGGAAGGCCACGCCAGGCTTCCCGAGGCAGGACCGCCCACCGTGAGCACAGACGGTGCTGACTAGGGACACTGAGTGGGCCATGGGAGCCCAGGGCAGGATGGTGGGGTTCAGGGCTCTAGAGGGCGCTTTCCAGACTGGGGGACACTCAGGGCAGGAAGCTGGCTGAGGCACTCCAGGCCCGACAGACAGCATCCCTCATACCTTGGCCAAACAGCAGCCAGAGGGACACGGGGGACAGAGCCCCAGGTGCCCACCAGCCCCTCCCACCCAACTAGTCCCGGCAGAGTGGCCACCCACCCTCAGCCCAGCGAGGAGGGAGAGTTTACCCAGACCAGCAGAACAGGGAGCTTCGGGGCACAGCCAGGATGGGGTTGGAAATGCCTGCATTCACATAGGTTTCAGTCCTGGGGTGGAAGGATGCTCAGTACCAGTAAATCTATAAATATAACCCACGGGGCTCAGTGAGGAGAAAAAGAATGGCCCGATCATCTTGAAGGTGTTGAAAACATTCCAGATCCTTTCCTACCAAAAACTCTGAAAAGAGCTCTCTTAGCAAAAAAAGAACGCAGCAAGCTTGCCCGCCTTAATAAAGATTTCTTCTAGAAACCCTCAGCCAAAGTTGTAATTAACAGAAAAACTTTAAAAGTACCCTCTTCCAGTCAGGGGGAAGGGCGGCTTCCCTGGTGGCTTAGATGGTAAAGATCTGCCTGCAATGCGGGAGACCTGGGTTCAATCCCTGGGTCAGGAAGATCCCTGGAGAAGGAACAGCAACCCACTCCAGTATTCTTGTCTGGAGAATCCCACAGACAGAGGAGCCTGGCGGGCTGCAGCCCATGGGGACATAAAGAGTCGGACACGACTGAGTGAGAAACACTTTACAGTCAAGAGAGCAGATGAGAATCTTCACCATTTACAGTATGTTTGATAACATTTGTCTTTTAGCAGTATTATACTAGATATCATAGTCAAGGCATTAATAAATGTACTTTTCTAAAAGAATTGAAAAGCTAAAACGTTTGAAAATAAAAAGATCAAGCCAGGACTAACTGAGAAATCAGAAGTGGACCAACTGAAAAGCTGTTAGAACTAATTACATAATTTATTCAAGTTGTGAGATCAAAAAGCAACATTCAATAGTCATTAACCTTCTTGTACAAGTAATGACCAATGAAAATACGTCTTCAAAAATACTGCTGACCAGAGTCCCCAAAAATCTAAAAATAAATTTTAAAAAACGTAAAAGGCTTCAGGTCAGTTCAGTCGCTGCGACCCCAAGGATCGCAGCACATCAGGCCTCCCTGTCCATCACCACCTCCCAGAGTTTATCCAAACTCGTCCATCGAGTCGATGATGTCATCCAACCATCTCATCTTCTGTCATCCCCTTCTCCTCCTGCCCCCAATCCTTCCCAGCATCAGGGTCTTTTCCAATGAGTCAGCTC
The DNA here is from genome assembly GCF_014754425.2 of Oryx dammah. Taxonomy (NCBI): domain Eukaryota; kingdom Metazoa; phylum Chordata; class Mammalia; order Artiodactyla; family Bovidae; genus Oryx; species Oryx dammah. The sequence goes on from NW_024070212.1 coordinate 117,373,419, forward strand.
TTCGAATGATGTGGCCAAAGTATTGGCGTTTCAGCTTAAGCATCCGTCCTTCCAATGAACACCCAGGACTGATCTCCTTTAGGATGGACTGGTTGGATCTCCTTGCAGTCCAAGGGACTCTCAAGAGTCTTCTCCAACACCACAGTTCAAAAGCATCAATTCTTTGGTGCTCAGCTTGAAAGGCTTAGACAGTAAAAATTATAAAACTTCACTGAAAAGCAATTTTGAAAAAAAACTGAATAAAGCGAGAAATTTGCAATACATAGGATTCTCAATTTTGATTAAAAAAAAAAAAGTCAGTTCTCCCAAAACTAACCTACAAATTCAGGGCAATTGATGAGACTTAACAGGTTGAGCCCTGAGTTCTTACAGAGGACAACATCTGAAAGAAGAGCCAAGAAATTTTGAATTTTGAGAAATGTGTGTGCAGGATTCCCGCAGTGGTCCAGTGAATAAGACCCCATGCTCCCGAGGCAGGGGGCCCGTATTCAGACCCTGACTGGCGGACTAAGATCTCACAGGTCACAGTGAAGTCTGTATGCCACAACAAACACCCAGCACAGCCAAAATCAATGCCAAAATACAAAAAACTAAGCGAAAGAGAAAAAAGTGTGTCCCACGAAACTGTGAGGAGGTCTTGGTCCAGATGGAAATCTGCAGAGATGGGAGGATGGGCCTCTGGGAACTCACTCATGTGGGTCAGAAATCGTCCAGACTAATTCACGGCGGGGAGGGGTGGTAACTGCCTCCGGGACTCCAAGTGAGAGGCTGCATTCTGATCCGTGGAGAGCTCCTCAAATATCAACACAGGAAAACAGTCTGGCACCTTCTTAAACACATATCCTTACAGCTCAGATTCTACTTCTAGGTGTTTACTAAGGACAAGCAGAAAACATGACCACCAAAAGACCCTTGCCTGTTTATGGCAGCTTAATGGGCAAATAATGTAAGTGGCATCAGTAGATGGATGGATAAACTGTGGTATGTCCACAGTGGAATACTGCTCATCAATAAAAAAGAAATACTTGCCAGTACACGTAATTTATTGGCAGACACGGTTGAGGGAGAGAAGCCAGACACAAAAGGATACCTAGTAGGAGATTTCACTTAACGTATGCAGAAGCAGAACTAATCTATGGCATCAGAAATTAGATCAGCGTTTTCCTGGGTCAAGGTTCGGGGAGGAGACCCACTACAAAGAGAGAAGCTTCTGGCATGATGGGAGTTTTCTGTATCACGACCTGGGTGATATTTACAGGAGTATATACACTCGTCAAACCTCAACCAGTTGTAAACTTAAAATGTATAGCAATGATACCTTAATAAATTTGACTACCAAGAAAAAAATATCAACACAGACCAACAACAAAGGTGAGAAATGGCAAAGGGTTCAGATATCGGACCCTGGGAAACTCTCAGGGTGTGAGATGAGAGCATCTAACCTCCAGGTCTGTGGGAACACAGACAGAATCACTTGCGAGGTTCACCTGTCGTCCAGGTTGGCACAGGACAAGGGGCTTCACCTGGCCCAGCTTTCTGGGGGGACAATTTGACCATGTTCATTTAAAATATTAAAACACACACCACGTAACTCAGCAGATGTTTTTCTGATCATTTGTTCTATAGAAGAATTCCCATGCTCACACAGAGTGCCTGGCGGGTTTTTAATGTTGCTTTGTTTGAAATAACAAAACTCTGGGGCTTAAAATAGAAGGAAGATGCGGCCCTTTTTCGGAATCCGGCAACAAACGGAAAGGAACGGGGCGGTCACCAGGACATGAAAGTGAGAGTGTTGGTCGCTCCGTCGTGTGCGAGTCGCTCCGTCGTGTCTGAGTCTTTGTGATCCCGTGGACTGCATCCCACCAGGCTCCTCTGTCCATGGGATTCTCCAGGCAAGAATCCTGGAGTGGGTTACCGGGCCCTCCTCCAGGGGATCTTCCCAACCCAGGGATGGAACCCAGGTCTCCTGCATTACAGGCAGGCTCTTTACTGCCTGAGCCACCAGGGAAGGACACAGGGCTCAGCCAAAAACGCACCACGACAATGTGCCTAGTAGACCTGAGCTACTAGGGTCTCTCGGCTGCCGAGAGACGACTCACAGAAAGTTCTAGAAGGGTACGCCTGCAGCGTTAACCTCAACACTCTGGGTGGAGAGTGTGATTTGAGGTGTGAACAGGGACTATTTTTTTTTCACACTTCTGAATTTGGAGTTGTAGCAATCACACATACATTACTACTGCTGCTGCTGCTGCTGAGTCACGTCAGTCGTGTCCGACTCTGTGCAATCCCACAGACGGCAGCCCACCAGGCTCCGCCGCCCCTGGGATTCTCCAGGCATGAACACTGGAGTGGGTTGCCATTTCCTTCTCCAATGCTTGAAAGTGAAGTAGCTCAGTCGTATCCGACTCTTCGAGACCCCATGGACGGCAGCCCACCAGGCTCCTCCATCCATGGGATTTGCCGGGCAAGAGTATTGGAATGGGGTGCCATCGCCTTCCAGAGACCTTTTATTTAAAGTTTTTAGGAAGTTTTAAATTCTGGCTGTTGGTCATCAAACTGGGTCCTGTCTGAGAGCAGCAGCCCTCAGCCTACTGGGGCCTCCGCCCACTCAGGCAGGGGCTGCGGCAAACAATCCCCCTGCCCGAGACCCTCCTGAGGGTGGCGGACCCTCCTGAGGGGGCAGGCCTGTTGCCTGTCCAAACCAGGTGCGCCACCTGGAAGCCCCAGGGTCCCAGCCTCCCTGCCCATCCCAACACTCTGCCTGTCGACCGGACCCAACCCAGGCGGGGGCACCCTGGCTACGGCTGCAGGGCTGGGGGCCAGGGCAGCGGGCGAGGGCTCTGTTTTTGAAGTGTATTTTCTACCACTGCAATTTAGTCAAAATACCCCACCTGGACAGTTTGAAGGCACAGACGGAGAAATGGCCTTTTGGCGAGACTAGCTCCTTCTGGGAAAATCTGCAGGCAGGGTGGGAAGGAGCCTGAGGCTAGTGGTCTCTCTGGGGCAACGAGAGGGTTGGAACGCCTGCAGGCTGGAGACCGCGGCTCTGAGCCCCATTCTGAACAGCTCTGAGCAGTGTGTCCCCTCCCCACAGGAGAGGCCCCTGAGGATGCAGAAGCAGGATGTGTTGGGGGCCTGCATGGTCTGGACCAGAGCACAGGGCCCTTGTGCAGGGTGAACGCTCAAGAGGGCCAGCCTGTGGGCTCAGGGCGGAGGTGACTGCCCCCCAGGAGCTGCCGAGCTGGGGAGCCAGAGCTGGGGTCAGAGGAGGAGAGGAGGGGCTGCAGCCTCGCTTACCTGCGGCTGGAGAACAGCGGACGCGTCAGCTCTCCTGCGAGCTCCAGGCCCCCCGTGGCCCGCGGCCTGACCCGGGGCAGCCTCTGTGGCAACTTGACATTGCAAGGATGTGGCTGTAGGCTGTTCTGGAAGCGTCGCTCCATCCCTGGGGGCTGGGAGAGTAAACACTCAGAGTCTGAGAAGCTCTCCTCTTGGAAGGCGCTGTTCCTGCCCGCCCCGACCCTCTCTCCATCCAGGGAACCTGCCTTCAGGGGCCAGGGGAGCTTCGAGGTGACAAACGCAGGTCCCCATCAGGGCTGGAGCCACGGTGGACACACTCCTGGAGCGCTGTCCCCATCCTGGAAGGCACTCGTCGCAGGGACGCCCCGGGGGGTCGCTCACACCAGGCACACCTTCAGGCTTCACACAAGTTAACCAGATGTACAGAGGATGACAACCCTGGTTTGGGGAGGGAGGGATGGGTTAAGAAAGTTCACACAATACAAGTGAACCCTTTTAAAGACCCAGCGGCATGAGGTGTTTGCAACGTGGTGCAACCGCCACCTCCACCTGGCTCTAAAACTCTCTCATCACCCCAACAACAAGGTCCCCCCAACTGGCCTCACGAGCAGCCAGCCCACGTCTCCCCGCCCCCAGCCCCTGGCTCCCACCAACCTGTTGGCTGTCACCAGGGATTTCTCTCCTCCAGACGTTTCACGTAGGAGGGGGTTCCTGTGACCTGGAAGCCTAATGATCTCGAGGTTCAACCGGGTTGTCGGCTGAGTCAGCACTTCCTTTTTATGGCCGAATACAACTCGCCCGGCGGCCAGAGCACATCTGTTTATGCTGTTATTAGTGGGGAGACATCGGGGTTGCTCCCACTTTTATCTCCTGTGAATAACGCTGCTGTAAACAATCGGGTGCAAGTTTTTGCTTAATCACTGTTCTCATTTCTTTGGGGTACATGTACTTAGCAGTACTTGAGCTAGGCCAAATGGTATTTCTGTTCATTTTAAGGACCCGTCAAACTGCTTTCCCAGTGGCTGCACCATTACACACGCCCATCAGCACAACCTCGGTTACCTTCCATCTTTTTTATTATAGCCACCCTGGTGGGTAGGAAAAGGTGCCTCATTGTGGTTTCAATTTGCATTTCCCTATGGGCCGAGCCTCTTTTTATGCACTTTTTGGCTAGCTACACATATACATGTCTATCAAACCTATCTATGTGTTAATTTGTTCGTATTATATACACACTAGATCTTTATCAGTGGAGAAGGCAATGGCACCCCACTCCAGTCCTCTTGCCTGGAAAATCCCATGGCTGGAGGAGCCTGGTGGGCTGCAGTCCATGGGGTCTCGAAGAGTGGGACACAACTGAGCGACTTCCCTTTCACTTTTCACTTTCATGCACTGGAGAAAGAAATGGCAACCCACTCCAGCGTTCTTGCCTGGAGAATCCCAGGGACGGGGGAGCCTGGTGGGCTGCCGTCTGTGGGGTCGCACAGAGTCGGACACGACTGAAGCGACTTAGCAGCAGCCGCAGATCTTCATCAGAGTATGAACTGCAAACATTCTCTTCCACCCGAGGGGCTGTCCTTTCGCTTGCTGCAGAGAAGTTTCTAGTTCTGATGAAGTCCAGCGTATCCATTTTTTCTCTCATCGCTTGTGCTTTTGGCATCCTGTCTAAGAAGCTATGGCCAGATCCAAGGGCATTAAGATTGACCCGTTCTCTTCGGAGTTGTATGGCTTTAGCCCTTCATTTGGACCTCTGGCCCATGCAGGGCTGGCTTTTGCGTGTGGTGTGGGGCAGGGGCCTCCCTTCGTCAGCCTAGCACCACGCGCTGAAGGCACCGGTCTTGCTCTCAGTGAACAGTCTTAGCGCCCGTGGGGAAGCCGCCTGGCCACAGACCCCCGTGGGCTTCCCCGGCTCAGCGGCCTGTGTTTATGGTAATGTCAGGCTGTTTCATTCCTAGCTTTGCAGCACGTTTTGAAGTTGAGAAATGTAACCCCCCCACACGTACTCCGTTGCTCTTTTCTAGGTTACTTACGAGAAAGTGGAGAAAGCGAGAGACACATTGCCCCCTGGGGCGGCTCAGCTGGTCACGGCTGGTGTTGGGACCAGCAAGGCTGCAGGGGACGAAGGAGTGGCCCGGAGGCCAGGCCAGGGTCTGTGGGGCCGGGGGCTCCTTTGGGAACTGCCTCACCGCAGCTCTGGGCTCCCAGGGCTGAGGCCAAGGGCACAGCAGGCAGGCATCCCTCTCTGCCCTCCCCGGCTCCAGCCCTGGCCTCAGGCCTGGGGCAGGGCCCCTCGGGAAGGGCCAGACTCTCACTGAAGGGCTGGTGTCAGGAGCCACGCATGCTGGTTTAAGCGACCACCCACCTCTGGGAGGGGACACTCGACCTCCAGTGCCCCCTCCTCTCAGCAAGGCTGGACCACGTCCCTGTCCCGCTCACCCAGAACTGACTGGGGCTAGGCACTTGGACTGAGCTCGGCCGTAGGGCTGACCCCACGGCCCCTCATGGCACCGGCTGTGATCCCAGGCCTCCCCTTCAAGTCCAGCAGGCACCCCTTACGTGTGGGGATGGCCCGGCTGTGCCGGGGGACAGACGGGCTGCAGCCTCCACGAGCAGTGCTGGGGCCGGGGACCCCCAACCCTGGGCTGCACCCACAACAGCCCCCTCCCCTAAGACCTGCAGCATAACCCCGTCTCTGGAAGCGCCTCCGCCCTCCACGAGCTTCAGGGCCTCTGCGTCTCGTCAGCAGCCCGTTCTCCTGAGCCGGGAGTCCCGGGCTCAGCATCAGATGTCCCCTCGACCCTGGAGGGCTTTCCTCTTGCACAGTTAGGCCTCAGCAGTCTCAGCGGCAGACCACGTGGGGCTGGAACCTTCTTGCAGCCTCGCTTGCCAATGCCTCCCCTCAAGGTCCAGAAGAGCCCTTAGTTTGCACCCAGGTCTCAGCTCTCCTGCCCAGGGTGCAAGACCCTGCTCCTGGGACCACGCAGAGCAACACCCAACTCCACCCCGGAGAAGGTCCTGCTCTGCCCCCCAGCATCACACTTAGCAGGCGGCTCTGGGCCCTGGCACCACACAGGCGGGGTCCTTCTCAGCCTGGTGTGCAGGGCCCCAGCCTGCGGGCCGCTCGCCAAGGCTGCTCGGGAGGCCACAGTCACCCCCCACTCGCCAGTCCATGGCGTCTGGCTCCCAACAGGGGGACGGCTCCCCCCAGGCCAGCTGACCGGGGCCCCACCCCGGCCCCCTCCCCCACCCTCCCTGGAGAAGACCCTCGGAAACACGGCCCTGCCCCGACGGCCCCTTCGTCAGGAGCAGCAAAGGTGGGGCCAGCCAGCCAGGGTCGGTTCCTGGGCACCTTCCCGTAGCCGCGCGGCCCAGCAGAGTCCCTGCATTCCAGGCATGTTGGCATTTCGCGGGCAAGAGCCCAGGGCACACCTGGGTGAGCGGGCAAGGTCCCCTCCGGGGGTCAAGGGGATGGCCTGTTTCAGACACGGGTTTGTGTCTTCCTAAAAGTGATGGCGGCTGGGATCCCGGGTCTCATCCAGCCACATGATGGGCCTTCTGGGCCCGCTCCGCCCCAGGGTGAGTCCTCCACTGGCTTCTCAGAGGGCGCCTTGAACTTGGCCAGGCCCTGGAAACTGCTCTTTGTTTGGGGGATCCAGAGGGCTGTGCACGCCCTTTGGGCAATGGTGATGAAGAGATGCCGGGAGACCTCACATTTAGGAGACCACCTTCACCAAGACCCTCAGGTGCCGCCCCTGCCTGGACACACACGCCCTGGGCCCCAAACCTCTGAGCTGGAAGCAACCTCAGACCTACCTGAGACTAGTGAAAGATTCCAGGGCACGCCACAGACGTCTGGGGAGGAGAGGGTGGCTTGGTTTGGTTCAATGGGCCGGTTGGCCGTGAGGTGAGGAGTGGCTGGGAGCTCTCTGGCATCACTAGGCGTGAAGAAGGACTGGAGACAGTGCAGGACAGACAGACAGAAGCCAGACAGGCAGGGAGGGCTGGCGGGGCCCCCGAAAAGCAGCAGCTCCCATGCCGGGCACACCAAGAAGGTTTCGCCCCAACATGTCAGACGGTGTCTGGGCGTCCTGGGTCCCAGCTCAGCCCTTCCTCCGGGGCCAGGCCAGGAACCGGGCAGGGAAGGAGGCTCAGGGGAGGCTGTGCCAGGTGGGCCCAGACCTGAGCACACAGCCACCTCCTCCTGGGGGTGCGTGGACCCCACACTCGGGCACCTGCCCGCAACTCCTGCCCAGCCCCGCCCGCATGCCCGAGCCTCAGGAGCTTGGGAGGCCTGCCCAGGTTTCTGGCTGATCAAAGGGCCCCCGTGGAGCTGAGCGGGCTGCCTGGACGTCTGCCTTGAGGTCCAGCCCTTGCAGGAGTTGGAGCAAGGGACGGGGGGACGGGCAGGACTGCCCTTGGGGACGACGACACCCCCATGTCGTCTTATCTGCAAACCCCGTGCTCAGTGTGGGCCTTCTCCACCCTCCCTGCTTCTGAGGGGCGTCCCCCACCCCGATTTGGGGGAGTAGTTCAGACTCAGAGCCGAGTCAGCCTTCTGGGGGTTGAGGACGAGACACTTGCCTGCGGGGCCTCCAGGACGCTGCTGGGCAGAGCCCAGGCCGGCGCCACACCTTGGGGACTCTGCCCTAACATCCTGGGGTGAGATCTTTTATAAGGACAAGAGACGAGTTCCCGAAGGGATGCGTGAGCGACGAGAAGCGTTCGGGAGCAAACCAGCAGCAGCCACAAGGCCCGGGAGGGCGCCCCCTTCACCCCCAGGCTCAGGGAGCCACCAGGGCCCCTGATGACGCCGGCCCACAGAAGCCTCTGCTCCACCAGAGTCCCACTCGTCTCCTCCGGCCATGCCCGGGGCGCCCACTCCCTCTCTCAGCCTGCTGCCCAGCAGCCCCCAGCGCCCTACGGAGGTGGGGGGACCCTGTGCCCTCCGCCAACCCCCAGGGCATCACAGCAGCTCTGGGGCCCCAGCAGGTCAGCGGCAGCCCAGCTGTCCTGGGCCCAGTGCCCCCTGACCCCACCCTGTCTCGCTGGGGGCACGGCGGGCAGAGACAGTCCTGTGGATGGAGGCAACCTTAACTGCTCAGTCCACCTGGGCACTTGCCTGGGGGGTCCCGAAAGATACCCACCAGACACAAACCCCGTTACTCCCCAGCAGCTGCAGAGGGAGCCCCAGCCTGCAGGGTCCGGGGTGGAGCCCACCAGGCCTGCAGCCCTAACAGCTGGCTCCCGTGGCTTCTGAGCAACCCTGGCCGCCAGCCCCTCACCGGCAGAAACAGGAAGTGGGGGGCAGGGCGCTGCCCTCCGGGACTCGGGGTCACTCTTCGAGGATACGGAAACGGGGGAGAGCACACACCCCCTTCTGAGATGACTCTAAATGGTCCTTTTCTTCTCAGCCCACACTTGGTGTCAGCAGAGGGCAAATCCAGCCTGTCACACACCCACTCGACAGGGATGATGCTGTTTCTCTTTATGAGCAAACCATTCACGCCTTCCTCCCTTCGCACATCTGTGCCCACACGTCTGGCAGACCGGGACCCCAGAGCAGAGGATGGCGGTCTTGGCCGGAGCCGCAGCAGCCACCTGTGGGCTCATGAGGCCCTCCCCAGTGCAACCTGGCCCTAGATCCCGGAGACCCGGGCTGTGCGTTCTCCCAGGGGGGCACTCAGTCTGCACGGCAGGCCCAGGGCCATGAGTGGGGGCCAGCACAGGCAGCTGTGTCTCGGGAGCAGCAGACTCCCAGCAGCTGGCACTGGGGTGTTACGACCCTGAACCGGGCCCCTTCCCTCGCCCAGGAAGGTGTCGGCATCTGAACTCAGAGAGCACGCCCCTGGGTGGGGCAGCAAGGAGGGAGGCTCTGCAGGCCAGAGGACGGGGAGGGAAGAGAGGAAGGAACATGGGGGTGCAGGTGGCACCTCCTCTCCAGGCCCCAAGGCCTGTGATCTGCCGTCTTCAGCAGAGCCACCCAGAGCGACAGCCGCCTAGCAGTCAGCTGCCCCACGCTTGGCCTCCCGCTCCTGGTCACAAGGCTCCTGGCAGGTGCTGGACCCATCCGAAGCCAGGCGGACAGTCCCCTGCCTCCCCGTGGACATGGGCCAACACCAGGCCCTCCACCACATCCCCTGGCCCCAAGGACAGGCCCTGCACTGGGTCTCCGCAGCAGCTCCCAGCCTGCATGGGCACCGCCAGGCCCCGCCCTCAGTCCCCACGAGGAGACAACACCCGGGAAAGCATGGCATCTGCAGCCACACGGCCAAGGAGTGTGGGGCCGGGCCTTGAACTCGGGTCTGCCGCTCTCACTCCGGGACGGAACCAGGGGGCCCGGTGGTGGTGGTGATGAGGCAGAGCATGGGCTTTCCCTCCCACCGCTTTCTGTCACCTTCAATCAATGACCTGGTGATGGAGAGCCGGAAAGACGGTACCCGTGGGGTGCGGGGGGGAGGCGGGGTGTGCCCCGGGGGACCCTGGTCCTCAGCCCACACTGCACCCTGCCCACCCCACCACCTCCCCAGGCAGCCCCCCAGCGTGGGGCGGAGCAACAGGGACACAGGCAGAGCCCTGTGCTCCCGGGAGGGGGGCCCAGTGCCCACACCCAGCTGCCCTCTAAGCTATCCTCCAGGGGGGCTGAGGCCCTTGCTTGCCCGGCTTGCCTCCACGTCTTGGCAATGAGACGTCAGAACTGCCTGGGAACAGTTCTTCACTAGTGGAAGGACCCTGGCCCTGAAGCGGAAAGAACAGAGGAACTTAGGTGCGGTGGTGAGGGCTCCTCTACGAGATGGAGCCAGCATACGCCTGGGAGGGGCCGGGGAGGGGCTGTGCCCACGACCACCACCTCGAGGCTGGCCACGCGAGAGCGGCCCCCCAGGCTCTGGCACACTGATCCCACCCTGAGGAATCGCATGGTCTGGCCGACTTTAGAGGTGACAGACCCTAGTAACTACAGCAAGGGTGGGTGACCCCACCAAACCTCAGGCCAGGTTTAGCCCCCCGCAACAACCCCCGGTCCTGCCTGATCCGGAAGCAAAGATGGAGGGGGGGTCCTGGAGCGGCCACCTGAGAGCTGCACCCGAGTCACCCGCTGGACACAGCAGGTGCACGCGGAGGGCTGGAGGCCCGCACAGGCGGGGGCCTCACCCCTGTCTCCACACAACGGCGAGGGGCTAGGAGACGCTTTAGGGCTGTGGCGCCCACCACTCTGGGAGCCCCAGGGGAGGGATGCGGCCCTCCTTCCTCCCACAGTGGGCAGGCTTGCTCCTGTGAGGTGAACAACAGGGCCCCAGGTCCAAGGCCCAGGCGCCTCCCTGGCTCCCGGTGGTGGTCTCGGGGTCCTCCCAAGGGTGCTGGTTCATGTGCTTTCACCCCGTTTCTGCCCATTAGGCATCTGGGCTCGGCGACTGGTGGCCTCTGGGTTCTGTGCTCACAGAGCAGGAGGGCACGAGCGCGAAGCGGGGGAGGGCAGCCGCTGGGAAGAAACGAAGCAGCCCTCCGGGAGCCAGTGCCCAGCTTCTGATCTCCCTTCCCGCGGCCCCCGTCCCCTCTCCCTCTCCCTGCGGCCGACAGCACTGAGAAACCCCCGCGCGCGGTCCCGGCCACCGCCTCGTTCTGCGAGCGCTCTCCGCCTCCCTCCCCCATACACCTGACCTGCTCCTGGCCCGACCCCACCCCTTCTCCAAGAGGTCACCCGCCACCACCCGGCGGCCCCGGCCCTCGGACCAGCCTCTGCCCCGCTCTCGCTTCTCGGGCATCCAGAGCATCACGTGGAGGGCACAAAACCCGGCCGACGGTCTCCGGCAACTAAGCAGCGGGCCGCCTCTGAGCGTGAGGGCGAGCGGGTGCGGGCTGCTCTCTGGGCTCGTTTCCCGCGTACAGACCCCACCCTCCTCCACAAAACAATCAAGACGGAGCTGGAGCCGCGGGCGAGGAGGTTGAAACGGGCGCGAGGCTGAGGGGCCGGTGAAGGGGTGAGGGCCAGGTGCGGGCGGCGGCGGACACAGGGGGCCGAGCAGGCTGCGGGACCCGGCGCGCGAGGCACGCTGCCAGCAGGGCGCAGGCCGGCGGGGCCGGCGCGGAGTCGCGGGAAGCTGGGAGGGAGGCCGGCGGGGGGCGGGGAGGCCCCTGATAGGCGCGCGGGAGGCGTGACGTCACGTCCGGCGGGGGAAGCCCTGCCTCAGCGCCCCCGCCCCCGCCCCCGCAGGTGGTGTCGCCGCCCCGGGCGCTGGGTGTGGGGGGCCCGCCCTGGGGACCCCGGACGCGGCCCCGCGCTCTCCGCCACCCCGCTCTCCTCCAGCTGTTGGCAGACCCGCGCGAGCCGGGCAGTTCCCCGCCCCCGGCCCGGGAGCCGGAGGGGCGCCCCGTGCGCCTGGGATCGCGCCCCCGCGCCG
>NW_024070212.1:117385511-117410566 GCF_014754425.2 Oryx dammah
GGCCGCCGGCGCCTCCGGACCGCCAGCCGAGTGCGCGGGGACCTTGGCTCTGCCCTTCGCGGGCGGGGGCTGCGCGGGCCCGGCCGGGGGCGCCGCCGGCACCGCCATGGAGCTCCGGGCCCGAGGCTGGTGGCTGCTGTACGCGGTCGCCGTGCTGGTCGCCTGCGCTCGCGGGGACCCTGCCAGCAAGAGTCGGAGCTGCGGGGAAGTGCGCCAGATCTACGGGGCCAAGGGCTTCAGCCTGAGCGATGTGCCCCAGGCGGAGATCTCGGGTGAGTGACCCGCGCGCCCGGAGCGCCGCTGCGCCCCCTCCTCTCTCCCGCCCTGCGCCGCCGCGCCCCGCGCCGCCCTCCCGCCGCCCGGGTCTCCTCCACTCCGCCCGGCCTTCCCCGGCCGCCGACGCGCACTGGCCCCTTCCCCGCGGAGCTGTCCTCGCCGCGCAGCCAACGGGGCGCTCCCCGACCCGGCGAGTCCTCCAGGGCAGCTTGGGCTGAGCCGCTGAGTCGGCCGTGGGCGCGCAGACGACCGCGGCCGTGGACTCGGGACTCCCCCGGGGCCGTGCGGTCCTTCCCCGGAGGCTCCTGGGGTCGGCCCGGGGGTTCCCGGGGGTCCCCAGCAGAGACATCCTCGGGGCCCCGGCGAGGCAGGGAGCGAGCTGTGCGCTTGGGGAGGGGCGAGGGCCGGGGCGGACGGGCGCGACCTCGGCCAGCGGGAGCGGAACCCCGCCTCGCAGGGACTGCTGCCTGGGGAACTTGTGCTCGCCTGGCGCCCCGGGCCGCCTCCGGCGGGGAGTTCAGCTGCAGGTGGTCGGCGCCTTGGATCCCGCCCAGGGGCCGTGCCGTTTCTTTGTAAGAGCAGCGCCGTCGCAGGCGGCCTGGGCCCTGCAGCTGCCCGCAGTCCTGCACACCCTCCTGCGGGCCTCGGAGGAGCCGTAGGGACCGGAGCGGGGGTGAGGGGGAAGCGCGGAGTCTGCGGAGCTCGCAGACACTCCCCCCACCCCCAGGCTCCTTCCTCAAGCTGCAAACATGTCCAGAGCTGCACCGGGCGTGCACGGCGGTGCAGGGTTCCCGGGACCGGGGTGGAGGGGGGCGGCCGGGAGCAGAGCTCCAGGCTCCTGCCCTGGGGGACGCCTCCCAAGCCGGGGCGGGGGGTGGAGGTGGGGAGCAGGGAGAGACCACACTCAAGTGGTCACACGGGGGACGGGAAAGGACCGCAGCCACAGGAATTCTGAATGAGAGGGGAGAGTGAGGGCTGCGTCCATGGCCGGGCCTGGCTGGGGAACGGGAGGTGGGGGGCAGCCAGGCCCTTGACCCCTGCCCCCAGGAGGGCAGAACCCACAGAACACTGCCTGGGCTCCTTGACAGCCCCCTGCCCGGGGCTCTGGAGATCCCCACTCTCAAGTCCCCCAGGCAGGCCTTCCCGTGCTTCTGCTGACAGAGACCTGCCGTGGATCGTCAGCGCTGCCTCCTCCCTTGGAGGGGCAATTTTGGTGGGTGCGTCTGGGCACTCGGGACCAGCACAAGACACCCTGCACAGTCGGTTCAGGCTCTCCCCCGACCCTGCCCCATGCAGGGGCCGGAGGCCTGGAAATGCTTGGCCTTTTGGGTGAATCCCGGAGCCCCAGGGTCTCCCAGCCCGTCTTGGCTGGCACCCCCCAAGACCCCTGGACTCCACAGCCCTCCCTCAGAAGCCCACTCCCACGCGGCCTTTGTGTCCTTGGGGGCCATCCCACTCTCGATCGCATCCACAGGCCTCTGTCCCAGTTAGGCCGAGACACAGAGTGGCAGAGTTTGGGCAGCCGCCAAGGGCTGGGAGCGCGGCGGGCAGGCTGGGGAAGGCAAGGCGGGTTGGCGGCCGGCCTCCTTGGACTGCAGGGTGCAGGCGCTTCAGGGCCCGGGCCTGGCAAAGCGCGCTGCTGGGCGTGTGATGGGGGACTTTGCAACTGGGGAGCGTGGTGCCAGCCGCGGCTCCGGGTGCCGCCCTCACGGGGCCTCCCTGCCTGGACTCCCTGTGACTCCTCCGCCCCAGCTCCCGGGGGTCCTGTGGCTGCACCCCGCCACCCTGAGTGCCCCGCAGGGCCCAGGCACCGAGAGGAGTGCCAGCGCCACGTGGGGTGAAGGAAGCAGGGTGACCTCCCGGGGCAGCGGCCGGCCCTGTACGCTCCTCCTGCTCCGGCAGCTTGGTGCGGCTCCGCGGGCCGGGCGCCCCCTGGTGGCCGCTTGGCGGCACGACGCTCTCCTGGAGCCGGGCCTTCCGTGTTGAGTCTTGGGGGCCGGTGGGTGGACTCCTCTGGCCTGGGGATCCCGCGGGGATGGGCGCCTGAGTTGGCTGGTGGGGTGGAGGCTCCGTGTTTCCCAGGACTGGAGGGGAGGGAGGGCAGCCCTGGGCCTGTGGGCGACCTTTCCAGCCTCCACCTCCCCAGGGGGTAGAAACTCCGTGGGCTCACGAAAGAGGGGTCGTCAGAGCACGAGGGGCTTCTGTTTGTGACGTATGTAGTTTTTTGGATGGACAGCCAGGCTCAGCCAGGCTGAGGAGGGCAGTCATCCCATTTTACAGGTGGGCCTCCCCCCAGCCAGAGCCCTGCGTAGAAAGTGAGAGGGAGCCGCCCCTCAACCTCAATCCGCCTGCAACGTCTGGGAAAAGCCCAGCCCCAGGCTGCATCTCACTCACAGGACATACACACACTCATACATGCATGCACGCACACATACACACACGTGTGTATACATGCGATGCACATGTACACACCTGCACACCCGTGCACACATACATGTGCGAGCACACGCACGCACGTGCACACGCATATGATACACGTGCACACATCCGTGTGTACAGGTACCTGTGGTCTCTCTGCCTTCCCCTAGGGGCTTGCTCCCGGGGCACCTGCTGGCTCTCCTGACCCTTTGATGCCACGGTTCATCAGGATCTCTCTGACCCTTCGCTAGGGTCCTGGGGGCAGAGGCCCATCTGTCTGTTCTGTTCTCTGCGGCAGCCGCAGAACCTCGCCCAGTTCCTGGCACGGAGTCGGTTCTCAGTCCACACCCACACACGTCCCACTTTATGCCCGGCCACGGTGGGGGCCGTGGGAGGCGGAGGGCCGGGCTAAGGAGGAAGGACCTGGCTGTCCGGCTTTGGGGTTGGAGGTCAGAGGGGAGCCCAGCGCTGTCAGCAGCTCCTCGGCTCTGGGACCCCAGCTGGCCAGGGCCCCCCAGCAGGGGCCACCGCTCAGGCCTCCCAGCAGAAACCATTGCTTCTCCGTGCCACCTGCCCAAGGCTGTCGCTCGGCCATAGTCAGCGGGCCTCGCACAGACTGCCTGGTGCCCAGCCCACCCGCAGACCAGACAGTACTCATCCCGCCCTGTTGAGAGGGCAGAGGCCCAGGGGCCTGCCCTGGGTCGCCAGGTGGTCTCCAGCCTCCTCTGAGCCGCTGCTCTGGCTCCTCACCCCTGGAACCGCTGCGGTTTCATCATCCCCAGCCTGAGGACAAGGCTGGAGGGCGGGGGAAGAAGGGTGGGGGCCCAGGGGAGCCAGGAGCCGACAGGCCACCGCATGATGCGACGGTCTGGGCCCCCGCTGGAGCCCCGGCACGCCGCCGCGCTTCCCGGAGGGGCAGGGAGTCCTCCCTGGGCCTGGGTGCAAAGGCCAGCCCTGTTGCGGCACCCACCCGCCGCCACCTGGGCTCTCCGGGCCCCCGTTTCTCCACGTGTGACAACGGACACAGTCAGGACCGCCCCGAAGGCCACGGGGGGAGAGCGCGCCGGCCCTGTGCGCTCTGGGGGCTGCTTCCAGCCCTGGAGCCCACGCGGGCCCTTCCAGCAGTGCTGTCTAGCAGGTGGAAGTGCCGTCCTGCCCCAGACTCGGGGGTCACTCCCCAGGACCATCTGGCGGGTGCAGGGGGTGGGGGGGTCTGGACCTGACTCAGGGGTCCCTCCCCAGGACTGTCTGGCGGGTGCGGGGGGTGGGGGGGGTCTGGACCTGACTCAGGGGTCACTCCCCAGGAGTGTCTGGCGGTGCAGTGGGTGGGGTGCCTGGACCTGACTCGGGTCACTCCCCGGGACCGTCCGGCGAGTGCAATGGTGGGGCCTGGACCTGACTCAGGGGTTGGTACCCGAGGCCAAGAAGCCCCGCCACTTCTCCAGCTCCACACTCCCCCACTGGGCGCTCAGGTCCAGAGCCCAGTGTTCTAACCCCCAGGCCCGTGGCACTAACGGCTGAGCAGTGCTCGGCTCCGGGCTTCTGGACGTCTCACGCCACCCCAGCCTGGAGGCCTGCCCTGGGGCCTCACGGCCCAGGCCTTGCTGGGCTGCCAGCTGCCCTCTCCGAAGCTCCCCCAGTCCCAGCCCCCCTCTCAGACCGGAAGCCTCTGCACTGATCCCTCCCAGGGGCCTCTGTGCCCCTCCCTCACTGGGCTGACGGCGGCCCAGCCTTGCCCACAGGTGCACCCCTGGCCAGTCCAGGCGCCCTTCCAGTGAAGGCCCGCCGCCCCTGCCCTGCTCAGGAGAGCTCCTCCAGGGGCGTGACCCTTGGTGTGCCCCGAGGGTAGCACGGCTGTGACCCTCGGGGCAGGCCTGGAGTGTCCCCAGCACCACAGCAAGCCAGGTTCCCCGGCAGTCACGGGGATGTCCTGTCCAGGGTGGGTGACTCCGGAGGGCTGGCCAGAGGTCCCAGTAAACTGGCCCCGTGCTGGCCCTAGTTAGGAACAGCGTGAGCCTGAGGTGGACAGGCCTCCTGGCAGAGGGGCTGGGGCACGCTGGCCCGGCGGTAGGCGGACCCCGGAGCCGGGGAGGGGAGCACAGAGTGGGTGTGGGTGCACTGGGCCTGTGCTCGGACCCCCAGAGACGGGCACGGGTGTCTGCCCGGCCAGGCCAGGCCAGGGGGACAGGCCTCGCCAGGTCAGGTCGGGTCCCAGCCAGGACTCGCCCCCTGGAGAGATGCCGGCTGGCTCTCCCCGAGGCCTCAGCTTATTTCTGGAGCATTTCAGACCAGGGCTCAGGACCAGGCCCGTGCCTGGTGCCTGCCCTGACCACATCCAGCCACCAGGCTGGTCCTGTGGGGCCAGGCCCCTGCCCACATTCAGGTGGGGCTCCAGTGCAGGGCCACCCACCCTGTGCCGGCGGGCAGCCTTCTCATTGCGCGCCTCCAGGAACAGGCCTGGGCAGGAGCCCCGAGCTGCCTGCAGCCTCTGGGCAGGGCTGATTCCGGCGGGGTGGGAGCCGCGGCTGTCCGCTCTCTCCCCCTGTGGGGTGGGGGGTGCTGGCCTGTCCTCCCTGCCGTGGCCTCTACCCTGGGGGTACAGCCGGGCCTCCCACTCTCCTGACTATTCTTGCTCCGGCCTCGGGTGCAGGGGCACCCTGGATGTGAGGGGTGTGGACCTGCTCCGCTGGCAGGAAGCGTGGGAGCCTGGGCAGGTCGGGGAGCTCCTGCGGGGCCAAGCCAGCCTCAGCCCACCTGCGTCTGCCTGTGGCCTCGGCGTCGGCTCCCACTGTCCTGGCACACACGCGCCCTCCCGCAGGCTGGCCCCCCGGCCCACCCGAACCAGCGTCCCTCGGGGGCGTGGTTCCCGGCGTCCCGAGCGCCCCCCACCCGGCTCTGGGGGCTCTCTGCCCGCCAGGGTGCTCCCCAGACCGGACAGCCTCAGCAGTGAGATCTCTGGGCACTGGCTGCATGGTGCCAGGCTGGGCTGGGCACTGGGACCCTGGCACGAAGCCACTTCCCCAGGGCTGCCCATGGAGATGCCCAGGCTAGGCGGCTCCATGGTAGGGGGCTGTGGTCTTGAAGTGAGGGAGCTGAAAGTCCGAGATCTACGTGGTTCCTCCCAAGACTGTACAGGAAGACTTGTTCGGGTCTCCTCTGCTTCGGGAGGTGGTGGGCGACCCCTGGTCTAGGGGGTCTCCGCTTCGTCTTTACAAGGCCTGTGCCAGCCTGCGTCCAGATTCCACCTTATGGAAATAAGGACACCAGTCCCATCAAGTTAGGAGTAGAGCAGTTACGTCTGCCGGAGAAGGCAGTGACATGCCACTCCAGTACTCTTGCCTGGAAAATCCCATGGATGGAGGAGCCTGGTGGGCTGCAGTCCATGGGGTTGTGAAGAGTCGGACACGACTGAGCAACTTCACTTTCACTTTTCACTTTCATGCATTGGAGAAGGAAATGTCAACCCACTCCAGTGTTCTTGCCTGGAGAATCCCAGGGACGGGGGAGCCTCGTGGGCTGCCGTCTGTGGGGTCGCACAGAGTCAGACACAACTGAAGTGACTTAGCAGCAGCAGCAGCAGTTACATCTGCAGAGACCCCACACTCAAACGAGGCCCCATCCTTGGGTCCAAGGGTTTGATGTGTGGACTAGGGACAAGATTCAGTCAAGGTCAGGGGCGCTTCCCATCCAGTGAGCAGGGCTCCTGGGCTCTGGGTGTTCCGTGGGGGGTTGGGGGCTCCCTGGGCCAGGGCCTCAGTGCAGCTGACAGGGTGAGGGGGTTAGGCCACCCTTAGCTCGCTCCTCAGTGCCACTGGCCCGCAAGCGTCTCAGGAAGTGGCCAGGGCCCTCCCTGCCCCCGTGGGCCTGAACGTCTCCATCGAAATCGGGTGGTGGGTAGGGAGCAGGGTCCTCTGCCTCTGACCTTCCCGATTTGCTGAGGCGTTTCCCTGGTGGCAGGGACCACCCAGAACCTGGTGGTCAGTGAGGGCCCAGCGTGAAGACCTCCACAGTAGGCAGAGCCACCAGGCTGGGACCATCGTGACTCAGTGGTGCTGGTTTGTGTGGACAGGCTTGGGGTTCCCGCCGACGCGTGGGAGGCCCTGGGAGGGGATACAGCATGTGGGGCTGGAGTGAGTGGGGGGGGGGCGGGGCGGGAGTGAGTGTGTATAGGGGGCTGGCTCCTGGCTCCGCTCCGGAGGACCCAGGCTGTTCCCTTGTGCTGAACGCTCCTGGGTTCTGGAGGCTTGGCCGGGTGACAGGACAGCCCCGGGGGCTTCCCCACGCGCTGTCCCCCGACCCCGTCCCGATCTCAGCCTCACAGAGGCCCAGAGCCCCGCCCACCGCCCCCGCCACAGCTGGAAGGAGGGGCCCTGGGCGGCTAGCGGGGACGGCCAGAGCTCTGGGAGGCTGTGCTGTGCCAGGCCCCGGGCCCCGCAGGCGGATGGGGTGAGCACAGCCAGGCCTGGGGCCGAGAGGAGGACGAGGCCGGAGCTGGCCACACAGGAGGCCCTGCGGAAGCACCGGCTCCGGGCCCTGCCTTCTGCAGCCCGTCTACCCACCAGGTGCCCACGAGCCAGGCCAGGCCCGGGTTCATGGCCCTGCCTCCTTCCTCCACTCCCTGGCCTCTGCGCAGCCCTTGCCTGGCAACCAGTCCCGCCCAGCCTTCCGGAGCTGGTAGGTTAGGGGGCTTGCAGGGCAGGCCGAGTGCCACCTGGTCCAACTGCTTAGTGGGTCGGGGAGGAAACTGGGTCCCAGCGAGAGGTCCCCACTGCTCAGGGCCCTGTCCCTGGAGCGGCTGCCCCCCCATGGCCTCCCTGCCCTGGCCTCACTGTGCCCCCGGTGTGTGGTGTGGGCACCAACGGGGTGCCCCAGAAGGGAGCAGGTTAGGGGCGTGGCCATCACGCAGGCCCCGCGGGGGCGCTGGGCACGTGTTCCAGGTTGCAGGGCGTGGTTGGTCAGAGGATGGAGCTGGGGGTGAGGTCACGAGCCCCTCGCACCCGCCCTGGCAGACTCCAAGGACCGACTTCTCCAAGGCTGGGGGGCAGGTGGCCAGTCCCAGGTAGGGCCGGGGCCAGCAGAGGAGCGGGGCCCATGAGACCCCCGAGTGGACCCGGGCCGCAGGACAGCCTCCTGAAGTCAGAGCTGGTCCTGCTGACGGTGCCTGAGGTTCGAGCCCCACCCAACCAGGAAGTTCTGGCAAGAGGCGAGAACCCTCACCCTCCCACCCATCCATCCTTCACCGCTCCGCACACACCCGTAAGCCACGGGCCCCCTCCACGGGGTCAGGGTCTAGTGAGCTGGGGCTGTGAGGCCCCCCAACCCCCACAGTCCAGGGCCCGGCCATCAGCGGCTGTACCCCGCGCCTGTGTGCCCGACTGTTGGCCTGGGGCGCGTGTGACCACAGTCACACCCTCAGTTAGCCCGGCGGCCTGAGGGGTAGGTCGGCACGTCTCCCTCCCACGTGGGCAGCCAGCCCTGGACAAGTGCCGCTGTGCCTCCCCAGGGGCGATGTTCCTTAGGCTCACTGTCAGCCCAGGAGCCTGTGGCGGCCCACACACACCTTGGGGCACCTTCCCCAGCACCGAGGACACTGTCTGACCCTGGCAGTGGCCGTCCAGGCTCATCCCCTGTGTCTAAGCACATCCTGGGCGCCCAGGGCTGCCTGCAGCACCCTGAGCCCCTGTGCTGAGCCACGTGCTGTGTGTCCTGGAGCGATGGGGCTCTGGGTGCCCATCCAGGCTCTGGGCCGCAGGGAGTACCTCCCACCATCTGTGACTGCCCACAGACCCCCTGCGGCACGGGTTACGCCCCCTGCCATAGGGCTGGCCCAGGCGTTCATGCCCGCCTCCCGTTGGCTGCAGAGTTAGGGACACACTGGACCCACAGTCGTATTTTAGAGGCCCCACCATCCCCAACCCCCTCCCTTGGCCTGGCAGTGGCTGTCCCCAGGGCACTCGGGCGCCATGGTGACCTCTCTTCAAGTGACATAACACCCAGGTGACCTCCCTGTCACTGTATTTGGGGGCTGGGGGGTCACTGGTGCAGCTGTGGGTCAGACACACAGCTGACCGCCCTCCCCCCAGGGTACAGCGGTGTCCCCAGCCAGGAGCAGTTCCCTGGGGCCATGTTTGGTCATCACAGTGGGCAGGGCAGGGGACAAGGAGACCAGGGCCCCCGTGGAGTACAGGTCACTCCTGAACAGGTCAAGGGGCGGCTTCCAGAAACACCGGTCGCACCTCACGGGAAGCACTTGAAACACAGCTCTAGACGGGACGCAGTCAGTGGCCAGGGGAGCTGAGCGGAGGGCGCAGCCCTCTGCTTAGGGCCAGGACAGGCTTCCGGGTTGGGGTGGATTCAGCTCTAGAAAGATCGGCGAACTGTGGTGGACAGATTCAGGTGTCATGGCAGGTCATTTGAAGCTGGGGTCCTTAACCAGGGTGCCCAGGGGAAGCCCAGGCTTAGAAATCCAGGAGTTCACGAACTTGACTGAGAAAGACAGTACAGTCTTTTTTTCTTGCCTGGAGAATCCCATGGACAGTTTTGCTTACCTTTAGCCAGAATTTAGCCCCTCTTGTCACTATGAACAAGGTGGCGATGGCATTCTGGAATCCGGGCCTCGCTCACCGTGGACTGCTGGGTCCCCTGCCCCTTTGCTTCTGGAGTCCGGGGCTCGCTCACTGTGGACTGCTGGGTCCCCCTGCCCCTTTACTTCTCGAGCAGATGTCTCCACGTGCCGCTTCCACTCACGCAGCTTCACATTCCTGGTAGGTGTCAGCCAGCTCGCAGGCACCGCCTTGCTTGCCCGTTTATCACATTTCAAGTCACGTCACCACACCTGCGGCTTCCTTCACTACCGCCTGCATAATCTTTTCTTTCCTAAGCGTTATTCTGAGAAAGGGTCTGCGGGCTTCAGTGGACAGTCAAGGGCACAGAGGAAGGAGGCCTCTGCGTGGTGGGCTGGACCCTCAGGTGGGTCCTGGTGGGGCCCTGTCTGTTCCAGGAGAGCCTGTGGGCCAGGGTTGGGGGTGTGGGGCACACAGATCAGTCCAGTCCTTTGGAGAGTCCTTGAGCTCCTACTGCGTGCCCGGCACTGTCCTTGGTGCTGAAACGCAGCCACAGTGCTCTCTCTGCAGGCACTGGGCGGCTGTCAGAGGGCTCTGCCGGCCGTGGTGACCACATGTTACTTTGTAAGTTACAAGTAGAGAGCCTGTGCAGGGTCAGATGGATACATGTGGTGCGCAAGCTTCACACTGGCAAAGAGCCCGCGTGCCAGTGCAGGAGGCATGAGAGGCCCAGGTTCGACCCTCGGGTGGGGAAGAGCCCCTGGAGGAGGGCATGGCAACCCACTGCAGCATTCTCGCCTGGAGAATCCCATGGGCAGAGGAGCCTGGCAGGCTGTGGTCCCTGCGGTCGCACAGAGTCACACACGACTGAGCGACTCAGCACACACATGTGGTGTGCCATCACATACACTCCCCAACCTTGACTGTAAGCAAAGACCTCTCCTAGCCTGGGGTGGCCCGGGGCCCCACGCTGCACGACCACTCCTGCTGAGAGCCGTGGTCGCCGTGGTCTTCCTGCCCTGTCCTCCCTGGGGACTTGAGAGGCTCGTGTGGCCACAGCTCCCCTCCCAGCCCAAGGGCCCTGCGCTGCCCGTGCAGGACTCTTGTCCTGGGTGGATCGCCCACCCCCAGCTGTTCCTGGTGCACGGAGCCCAGCCCCCAGCCCCTCTGCTATCTGGAGTTTCCAGCTGGAGGCCAGGGGTTGTGGGTGCACTTGGCGTGCAGGGTCAGAGACGGAGGAGGAAGATCCTGAGGCTGGGCACCCAGAGGGGGACACGGGACCACTCTGAGGAGGGTGGGCGCTGCCCACAGGGCTCCGAAGGAGGCGGCCTGCTGGGCTAATGGGCAAAGCCCCTTTCCCGGCCCAGTGGCCATTCCCAGTGGCCGATGTCTTAGGAAAGACGTGGGGCCGTAGCAGAGGCTAAAACCCAGCTGCCCGGACCCAGCCATCCTGCCAGGGTTCAAGCCCAGCTCCATGCTCAAGCGCTGTGTGACCTTGAGCCATTACTGAACCTTTCTGAGCCTCAGAATGCCTCTCTGTGTAACGGGGATGGTAGCAGCGCCTGCCACGTGGAGTGGCTGTGAGCCTGGGTTCTCGTGTGGCACGCACAGCACAGGGCAGCCAGGGTGCACGTGTGTCGTGGGGGCGTCACGTCAGGGTGCACCTGTTGGAGAGGCAGGCCCAGCCTGTGTCCAGAGGCGGGGAGACTGCCTGCTGGGGGTGAGGCAGGTCGGCCTATACTGGCCAGGCCTCGGGGCCCTGCTGGGGGTCAGCGGGGTGCGGGCTGGAGGCGAGGGACTGCCTGCTGGGGGTCAGTGGGGTGCGAGCGGGAGGCAGGTCTCCCCGTCGCCGCCACCACGTCCTGGGCGGCGCCGTCTCTTGGTGTCTCTGCTCCCACTTGGCTGGTCCAGAGAAGCTAGGAATTTCAAGAAGCGTCAGCTCTGGGTCCCCCAGGAGGAGCAGCCCTCATTGTAGGAGGATCCCTCCCACCCCCCGCTCTCCCGCCAAGCCCAGGGCCAGCCAAGAGGGCTCCTGGCGCAACCTTGAGGGCGGCAGCTGGCTTTCAGAAAGGGGTCCAGCAGAGTCTCAGAGGGCGCTGCAGAGAGACGGGAGGCGGTGGTGGGGAGAGGTGCCCATAGGACCTTGCTCATGGTCAGCCCATGGCCAGCCTCGGGCCCTGGCGGCCCACGTCAGAGGAGGCCTGTCCTTGCCCAGCTTACTGGAGCTGACCCCTGCCCTTTTGGGGGATGGGGTTGTCTGCCCCAGGAATCCCGGCTGCCCCGGGCGGGGCCATCCTACCTCTGCCTGGTGGATGTGGCTGGACAGAGTGGGGACCGAGACCCTGGGTGCCTGGGGGTCCAGATTCCCTGCCGACCTGGAGACCGTCTCTGACAGATGCTTCAGCTTGACCGTCCCTGAGGAGCTGAGCTGGAGAAGTCAGGAAGCAGGCGGGTCCCACCTTCCCACCTGCCCCCAGGAACCAGAGGAGGCCAGGGTCCCACCTCTGGGGAGCCGGGCAAGCAGCAAGTGCTGGGCTCAGTTGACTGCCCAGTGCTGGGAGCCCTCTGCGTGTCAGCTTGTGGAGACCCTTTCCAGTGGCCGTCCCAGCCTCAGCCCCTCCTGGGTGCGGGTGGGGTGGCTGCTGGCCCTGCACGCTCCTGCCGGTGTCCTGGGTCACTGAAGGAATGGTGCAGCCAGCGGGGTGGCCAGGCCTGTGTCTGGTGAGGCCCACTCTGCCCTCATCTTCCAGAGGCTGGTGGGCCCCTGGGTGCCCGGGACATTCATCTCCTCCCCTTCAGTGAAGACAGGGAGGCCTGTGGGCCGGTAGAAGGAGGCAGGGTTAGGCAGCAGGTCTGAGCCATCGAGCGAGTCTCAGACCCCTCCAGCCTCAGTCTTCTCATCTGTAAGATGGGGATAATTCTATCTTCCTGTTGACAGAGACGGTGAGGCCGATCATTCTCCAAGGAGGCTGGGGGCTGTGGGAGGGTAGGCCCCCTCTGACGCCAACCTCCCTGCTTCTGCTGCTCGGCTGGGCGGGGTCTGGGGGCCCCAGAAACGATTACACATGTGTGCACACCCACACGTGGTGGGGAGCATGGCTTCTCCCCACACCCCACAAAGGACTGCCAGATTTAGCAGATAAAACTACTGGAGGCCTGTTTAATAAATTGGTATTTTCAGGTAGTTAATCATTTGAGGGCATGTATCTTGAATATTTAAATTTCAAATAAATAACTAATGTGTTCTTAGGATAAAAATCTCCACATATGTAGTGCAAGTATGTCCCAGATATTGGGGAGGGGGCTTTGAGTGCTTTTTTGTGGTGAAATATACATAATAAAGTTTCCCACCGTGACGATTTTAAGTGTATGTCCGGTGGCACTGCGGGCACCGACGCTTGTGCAGCTGACCCCACCAACCATTTGCAGAGCTTTCATCTTCCCCCTGCTCTGTACCCATTGAACACCCCCCACCCCCCTCAGTCCCTGCTCATCACCATGCCGCTTCTGTCTCTAGGGGCCCTCACTAAAGTGGAATCCTAAGTGTCGTTTTGAGCCTGGCTTTCAGGCTCCGCCCCTTGTCTCGGGGTTGACCCACACTGAGGCGTGCCGGTGCTCCGTGACACCCTAAGGCTGCGTGGCGTCTGTCCCCTCGTCTGGCTGGCCCCCCATTGTGTTTATCACTTCACTGGGCAGTGAAGTGGACGCCTGGGCTCTTTCCACCATTTGGCCTTCTGCCTAAAGCTGCTGTGCACAGGGGTGGACAAAATTGCATTCAGGTCCTTGCTGTCAATGCTTTGGGGCCAGATACTTTCATTCTGGAAAATAATGCATCGTTGATCTGAAATGCACATATAGCTGTGTCCTGACCGTATCTCTGCCCCACCCCAATGGTGCCTTCAGGGCTGGGCTCGGAAGCGCCCATGCGCGGCAGGGAGGTGGGCCATGCTGTGCCTGGAGGTGCTGCCTGGGTGGCGATGCTGAGTCAGCACCGGGGTGGGGGGGCACCCCACCTGCTCCTGCCCGGGGCCCTCCAGGTGGGCGGGCCACGGGTGACCGGCTCGGTGGCAGAGCGTGTTGGCTCCTGCCTCGGCCTCCGCCCTCCTACTCAGGAATTCCCCTGGGACTGGAATCAAGGGCGGCCTTGCGCTGGGAGAGGCGGGGAGGCCCAGGTCCTTCCGGGTCCTGTGCAGCAGTCCGGGCTGAGTGCCCTGGGCCCGTGGCTCGAGCTCCCTGAGTGGCTCCGACAGGAAGAACCGGAGGGGACAGTCATGAGTGTGAAAGGACCCTCGGACCATGCAGGCCCCCCGTGCGCGCTGCACCTCCTCGGGGGGTGGCGGGGCCCCTGGAGGAATGAGGGGGTCCTCGTGGGTGGTGGAAGCGCCCCGCCACGCCCCTCTCATCAGCAGGGAGCGCCTGCTCTGGGGAGGGTCGGGTCAGGGCTGTGCTGGCTCTCCAGTGGAGGTGGAGGCCCGAGGCTGCAGGTTTCCAGCTGCGCTGGAGCCCAGCCCCATCTCCCGGCATGCTGGCACGGCCCAGAGAGTCTCTCTTTGGACACAGGTACCTGAGCACCAGGTCCAGCTTGGGCATGGGCAGAGCGGCTCTCCGGCTGCCAGGCAGGGTGGCCAGGCAGGAAGCCCCCACCGAGGCCGCTCATGCTCCGAGAGGTCAGAGGCTGGGCAGGCGCTTTGGCCCAGAGGAACCTGGAAGGCTTCCTGGACGAAGGGCTAGAAGAATGGGTCTTGAAAGAAAAAGTAGGGCAAAGGGGAGGGTGTGTGCGACCTGGGGGGCTGGAGGAAGCAGCAGGTCAGATGGGGCGCCAGCAGGGGCGCTGTGACCTTGGACTTAGCTGCCAGGTTTCCTGGGGAGCGGCTGGGTTGAGGGGGTTGGTGAGCAGCTGAACCCATTTGTCCGCTCCGTCTTCATTACTGGGCGTGGCTGGGGACAACTCCTGTCCCCGAAGGCCCCTGCACTGGCACCGGGGTCTGCTGTGTTCTGGCCCAGCTGGGGGGCTGTGTCCACCGCCTTTCCGGGGTCGACAGGCCAGCGTGGGGCCTTTGTGAGGAACCTGCTGAGAGGGCCCTGGGACTGCAGCACCCGCTTCTGCTATTCTGGAATCACCCGGGCAGACGCGGCAGACGGGGCCAGCACCAGTCCATCTCCTGGGCTGCTCCCGGCCCAGAGGTTGGGTGGTCAGGCGAGGGAGATGGGAGAGCCATAGGGAGCCCATGTTCCCAGGACCCCTGTCAGGGACGGGTCTGCAGCATCTCGAGTGAGTGCCCTCTGCAGCCTGGCCTGGGCCAAAGATGAGTGAGCTGCACGGAGCTTGCCCTGGTAGGCGAGGCTTCTGAGGGACACCTCACTCCCAGGCCCTGAAAGGACCCCCCGCCCTGCAGCGGGGCCTGGGCTCATGGGCAGAGCAGACACCCCTTAATCCTCAGTTTATCCTGAGGCCTCAGTGTGAGCCGTGGACCCTGAAGCACTGTGGGAAGGCCAGTGGGAGGGGGCCTGGCCCCTCAGCCAGAGCTGGGTCCAGGCCCACATCCAGGGGGGCCTACCGCCCCACCAAGGCAGCCTCCAAGGCCAGTGCCCACTGGCAGGGTGGCCTGCTCAGGGGTCTCCAAGCAGAAAGCAGGCCACAGGGAGCAGCCTTGTGAGCTGCCTTGGGGAGCCCCCTTGCTCCAGGACCTTGGGTGCTTTGGGCTGCCCTGGAGAGGCCACTCTGCTGAGAGCTGCCTATCCAGCAGGTCTCTGCGCAGGCCAGCTTAGGGGGGTCCCGGGCTTGCGGCGCTGCGGGGAGGCGGGCCTTGGCGGGCAGGCCCTGCAGTGGGTCTGGCTTGTGCTGTGCAGCCGGGACCAGGGCTGGGGCTGCAGGGAGTGGCGGGGATGGGGGAGAGCCAGCCACGGTGACCGCCTAGGCATGTGGGAGGGGGACCCAGGAGGAGGTGGGGACTGGGCCGGAGCAGGGTGTGGCTAGGCGGGGGCCTTATATTTCGCAGGGGTAGCAGACAGGACGTTAGGATGCAGACCAGGATCACCGACTCAAGACTACGGGCGGGTAGAGAGTGCGAGTGGCTGATGGTGGCCTTTGAGCGCCCAGCGTAGGGCTCTGGTCGTTGTCATGGGGAGGGGGCTCGCTGGCAGGGGGCTGCCATGCTCCTTGGGGAGCGAGCTGGCGCCCGCCTCGCATCCCCATGCCGGGAGGAGCCCCGTGGGGCAAGAGCCAGGCGGAGGCCCGGGCCGCGAGAAGCTCTGGGGCTGAGTGCGGCCGCTGCGGTTTCCGGGCGAAGGGGGCGGCGCGGGGCGGGGGCTGCGGGAGGAGGCGGCGCCGCGCGGGGAGCCGCGGTCCCGGACCGTGCGCGCCCGTGCTGCGCGGGGCTGCGCGGGGCGGCGGCCGCCAGTGCGTCCCACTCTGCTGCGCTTCCGCTCGCCCGCTCGGCCGCCTCTTCCGGGTGGACCCGACCTCCACGCACCAGCGCCCGGAGTCGCACGCCGCCTGCCGGAACCGCCGCCGCCGAAAAGGGGGTTCGGGCTAAGCCCGGGGGTTGGCATCCAAGCGCGGGGACCCGCCGGCGCCCTGCACCGTCTCCGTCGCCGTCGCCCGCGTCCCTCCGGACTTCCATCCCCGGGCGCGTCACCCCCACCCTTCCTACTGATCCTCCTCGTCGCTCACTCTGCTGCCTCCATCGCCATCGCCCAGACCCCACCTTCAGTCCGGCCTGCCCCACCTTCGCCTCCAGCGCAAGCCCCTCGCCGTCTCCGTGTGCGCCCCATCGGGCCCCGTCCTCACCGCGCCCATCCGTCCCCCACCTTCGCCGCGTTCCCACGCCCTCCTCCGCTGCCTCCTCGCCACCCCTCCCCGCTCCTGCCGCAGCCCCCTCCTGCAGCAAGCCCCCCTTCCTCCTCCATCAAGCCCGTTCCCCTCTCCTTCGCTCTCGGTAGCCCCCGTGTGCGCCCCGCCTGCCGCCCCCAGCCAGGCCCGCCTCGCCCACTGCGGCAAGCCCCTTCCCCGCCAATCGCAGCGCCCCCGGCCCCCCTCCTGCAGCGCGGCCCCCCTCCCCTCGGCGCTGCCGCGCCCACTGCGCCAGCGCCCGCTCCTCGCTGCGCCAGGAGCGCGGCCGCCTCTCCAGACCGCGCCGGCTGCGGCTCCGCGCGTGCGGCCCTCTGTCCCTGACCGGCAGCCGCTGAAGCCCTGGCGCTCGGTCTTTGTCCCGCCGCTCGCGCTGCCGCCCCGGGGCAGCGGGGTCCCGGACGGGCCGGAGGGACGGACCCCTCCCGCCCAGCGCCGGGGTGTCGCAGGCGACACCCCTGGGTTTCGGGTTCCCGCCGGTGACGGAGGCGCGGCAGCGGCGGCTGCGGGCCGGCTCGGTGATGCTGGCAGGTGGCCGGAATGGTGGAGGGGCTTGGGGCCGGCGGTGAGGTGCTCCGAGGGGGATAGGGGAGCGGGGCGGGGGCGGTTGCGGGGTCTGTTGCCGCGTTAGGAACCGGAGAGGGTGGCGGTTGAAAAGCCGTGTCCGCGGTGGGTCTTTGGCTGGGCCCCGGGTGGACCCCAGCCCTCAGGGCTGACCCTGCCGCAGACGGAAGCCGGGGACAGACGCCTCTGCGGTGGGAGGTGGGGCGGGGTGAGGAAATGCAAAAAGGCGTCCTGGGGCTCCCATGGTGGGCAGTGCCCAGGGGACCCGGGGTTGCTTGTCCGGTGCCTCCCCACCATGTCCAGGCTGGTGGACGTGCCCCCGGGGGTCCTGCAGCCCATCGGAGCAGGAGTGGGCACGGACAGTCGTCCAGAGAAGGGTCTGCAGCTCGGGGAAAGGCTCTGCCCACCCCGCCCCTCCGCAGGAGGCCTGCGGGGTCCAGGGCAGAGTGGAAGGGCGGGGTGGCCAGGGGCCCCTCCCTGCTCTCCCAGCCCCAGCCTCCCCTCTGGTGTTTGGGGGCCCTGGTGCCCGGAGCTGCCCTCATAACTGTGTTCCAAGGGGTCTGGGGAGGCTGGCTGTCCCTCTGAATCAGCCAGCGCATCCTGGAGGTGGCTGGGGGAGCTGGTGCCTAGCACCCAATCGAGCCTTCAGACGCTGGTGCCACAGGCGGTCTGCGTGCTCCTGTGTGAGGCGCAGAAGCTTCTGGAGAGATGGGCTTGGCCTGGCGCCATCTTCCCGCTGCAGTCTCCTTGGGAGAGTTCCCGGGCACCAGTCAGGACTGCTGGGCTGGGCCGGCACAGATATGCGCTCTGTCCAGCCTAGGAGGCGAGGACCACCGCTGGCATGGGGTCTTGGGCTCCAGTGCTGGGGTCACAGAGCTGGTGGGGGTGAGGAGGGCTGTGGGCATGTGTGTAGGTGGCAGGAGGCGTGAGCCTCAAAGATGTTGAAGCCGTAGTGATGGGACCTAGCACCGAGGAGCAGGAGTCTGGGGGAGCTCCGGGAGGTCTGAATATGGGGGGCTGGCTACGCAGTCTGCTTGCTGTCAGCAAGGGGAGGACCAGCTGTGGGCTCAGGAAGCGAGTGTGGGTGTTTCAGCCTGGGAAGGGCAGCGGGGGGGATTCGGAAACGTGGGGGTGGGGCACAGAGGTGGGGGAGAAAACCCAGCATGAAACAGCCCTGCCCTCTCACACCCCCCAAAAACCTGGATCACGAAAGGAGGTGTCACAAAGAGGGAGACTTCTAGAAGGATCTAGGCGGCTCTCGAAAGAGCAGCAGCTGCTGAGAAAAACCGGAGGGGCCGTTGTGGATTAGGCTGGGGTGTGGGGTCGGTGCAGGTGGGAGGGGTCAGCGGGCAGAGGGGGCAAGCTGATGTTTCCCACTGGGGATGGGAGGGGCCGGAAGGGGGAAAGCGGTAATGAGAGGGGTGGACTGGGCAGCTCTAAGGTGGACGGGAAGCCAGCTGCGCCCCCACCTGGCCCAAGGACCCCTCCCCACTCTCCAGGCGTTTAGCCGAGAAGAGGTGGGGTTTGGGGATGGAGATTTGAAATGATGGGAAGAGAATTGCATCCGTCTGCCTTGCACACCTCCAGGGACCCGGAGCTCATGCCCTCCTCACACCGGCAGACCCCCCCCCCACCCCCCCCCCTTACTATTTGGCCAAGATGGTGGGGGGAGCAGGCCTGCTGTGCAGGAAGGCGCCCTGCAGAGTCTGCCCTCTGCCCGGCAGGTGTCCCAACCCCCAGGTGACGCCGGGGCACGGGTCCTGACCACCGGCCACCACGTCCACCCCACAGCGGCTCGGGGCGCCTCGGCCCAGCCCGCCCGGGGCCCCAGGCCGGCGCCCAGGCTCTGGCTCCGTGTCTTCACTCCCGTGTGTGTCCACCGAGGGAGGGAGGGACGGGGGCTGTGCTGGGGCGGCCGGGAAAGCGCAGGCGCCCGGGCGGCTGGACGAGGTGGCAGGGCAGGGGCCAGGCCTGGCAGCTCCCTCCCAGCTGTGGGCAGTGCCCAGGAGCCCCTCCAAGCCCACCCAGAGGGGACTTCCTGTGTGTCCTGGATCAGGGGTCGGGGGAGGGGGTTGGGTTCACCAGGGGATTAGGAAGGTTGGGGAGGGGAGACAGCCTTGCCAGCCTGGGACGCTGCCCCCAAAACCTAGCCTGTGGCGCAAGTGCTTAGGTGCTGGCAGCCTGCAGCCCCCTGCCCACCCACCACTGCCTGGCCCCTGCCGCCGGCCCCCAGCTCACCCGCCCACGGGGCTGGTGGTCACAGGCAGCAGGGAGGCTCAGGCCCTTCTGACTGGGTGCACAGCCTCCGGCACCCGGGAGATGGCCAGTCTCTGCCAGCTGGCCTCAAGGAGACCCCAGGCTCGCTGTCCTACACCACCACCACCACCCCCGCTGTGAAGGGCCAGGCCCAGGTCAGAGTCCGCAACAGCCGAGAGGAGGAGGAATCGGAGGAACCGAGCGGTCTGGTGCCTCCTCTGGTTCCGGCCCCCCTGCCGGCTGGTGCCTGCTCACCCCCACCCCACTCCTGCCCCAGAAGCTCTGCTGCTCAGACCAGGTGCCCAGGCCCCCAGCCCCAGCCCCACATGGCCTCCGTCCAGGCCGGACCCCTGAGACCACTCCACTCTGCCACCCCAGGCCGGCACAGGAGGGAGCCTCCTCCTGCACTGCTCAGACAGGAACCATGACCTGTGCGGGGTGGGCCATGGCGGGCTGGGAGCCAGGGGTGGGCTGAGGCAGCCCAGGGGGTGTGGGGCCTGAAATCGGACAGCCTGAGCCGCTTGGCCCTTCACTGTGTAACTTTGGACACGAAACCTAACCTCAGCCAGCCTGTTTCCTGGTCTGCAAAGTGGGTTCACAGCACCCACTCAAAACCCGGACCGGCACATTTTGAAAGGTGCGCCCTGCACCACAGGGGCCACCAGGCCAGCCTCAGTGCTGCCCTGGCGCTGCCGTGAGCTGGGCCACCGGGAGCCAGTGCGTGGGCAGCAGCAGGGGCCGGTGGGGGCCCTGAGGGGCCTAGGTATGTCCTGCCGAGCGGGGCAGGGCTCACAGCAGGGCCCCATTGGACATGCGTCCCGCTTGTCCTGACGAGAGGCCCCTGCCTCTGGCCAGCCCAGAGCTGTGGGTGGGCAGCCCCTCAGCCTGCAGGGCTGCCCGCCCTCAGTGGGCCGGCGCCCCGCGCTGCTGTGGGGGAGGCTGGGGCTGTCCTGCCCCTCAGGGGTCCTCTCATCCACCTGCCCTCAGCCTGGACACGGGGAAGGGCTGCCAGCAGTCCTGGACGCCTCTCGCCCTCCTCCATGAACCTGGAGTCTGGCGGGGCACCGCCCACCCACAGGCCCTGCGGCCTCTGTGCTGAGTTCAGGAGTTGAGCTGAGCTGCTCCGGGCACCTGGGACACCTCTTCACGTGGATGGGGGCAGGGAGAGGGGCTGGGAGCGGCACCCCACACCCCTGCTCTGGCTCTCAGCCTCCCCACCCCCAGGGGCTGCCTCCCCCCGGCGACCCCCCCCCCCGCCGCGCCCCCCCCCCCCCCCCCCCCCCCGCGCTCTCCCTCACGCCAGCCCCTCCCCACAGGCGAGCATCTGCGCATCTGCCCCCAGGGCTACACCTGCTGCACTAGTGAGATGGAGGGGAACCTGGCCAACCGCAGCCGCGCCGAGCTGGAGACGGCGCTCCTGGAGGGCAGCCGGGCGCTGCAAGCCACGCTGGCCGCCCAGCAGCGGGGCTTTGACGGTGAGCAGGCTCGGGGCCGCGGACACTCGCGGCGGGGGTGGGCCAGAGCTGGCGCGTTAGCAGATCACCTGCGGTTCTCTTCATCTGCTCGGAGAGCCAGCGTGCCTGTCCCGTCAGCCCTCCAGAGGGGATCCTCCGCCTTCAGGTGGCTCCCCGGCACCCAGAGCTCTCCCAGCGTCTGCCAGGGACCGGCCTGAGGCGGGCCACCAGGCTCTGGAGCTGGGAGCTCTGCGTGAGGACCACAGGGCAGGGCGAGTGGGGGCCCATGGTGTGGTCCTGGTGTTTCCGGGGCAGCCGTGTGTGGGTCAGCGGTTCCCTCCAGGCTTGGCCGTCACATGTGGGGCCACTCGGTGACGTTTACAGTGGGCCCCTCGGGGGGGGGCGGGGGCCCCCGGAAGCAGCTGAGCTGCTGTCAGAGCCTGCACGTCACCCACGCAGGACCCTCATCTGTGTTAGAAGCAACCCTTCACCTGCTTCCCGTCCCACCTGGGCCCCCCCCCTGCATGCCACCTCCCACCCCAGCCCCACCTCTGCACCTGGTCCAGCCACCCTAGGTCTCCTGAGCAGCCCTCCCCGGGCCGCCCAGCGCAGGGGGCCCTGGTCTGAAGCACTCCAGGCCCTGAGCCCAGCGGGCCCACGCTGGCTGTGTTCCAGGCTGCAGCCACCGGGGCCATCATCTCCTGAGGATGGGGGGCAGGGCAGGGGGCCGGGCATGCGCATGGTGGCCCCATGACCACCCCATGTGCTGCTGGGCTGGTCGTGAGCTGTGGACAGCCTGTCTGGAGGCCAGGCTGGGGTGGGGGCCAGGCCACCAGAGGGTACAGGAATATGGACTTGCTGCTTCCTCCCACAGCCCCCACCCAGCCAGGGCTGCGCCAGGGTCTCCTGCCCAAAGCCCTGGGTGGGGCGGATGTGGGCACTGGTCCGGGGGCCACAGGCCTGACATCTCCACAGCCTCAGAGCAGAGCTGAGCTGGCCTGGACGCCCGAGGGTGGGTCTGGGTGGTGAGGGGTGGCCACAGCTTGTGAGGCTGCATCTGCGTGGGAGGGCGGTGTGCCCTGTCCCCTGCAGTCTCCCTGCTGAGAGGAGGAGGATGTGGGGGCCCCGGTTCTCAGCACATAGGGCAGAAGCATTTCCCCCAAACCCCTGGGGTCTGCTGCCCACACTCACCCCGCACCTCCACAGCCCTGTCTGGACTCTGGACATGTCCTGAGGGCTGCAGGGGGCCCTCTCCAGACCACCTGGCAGGCCAGCTTCCAGAACCAGATGGAGCGCCGCGTAGATAGGCAGATGGGCAGGAAGCCCAGGAGAAGCCCAGGAGAGCCCCAGAGACCCGCGAGGTGGAGGGTGGACAGAGACACACAGTGGGGGACTCAAGACTCCCCAGGATGGGGGGCTGGCTGGGTGACAGTGGAGGGAGGAAGGAGAGCTGCTGGGAAGGAGAGCAGGTGAGGGGCTCCCAGGGCCTTCCCCCTGTGGGTCCCACCCCAACTCTGCACCTTCCTGCCCCCAGAAGCAGTCCCTTCTAGGTGCTCGCGTGGGGCTCAGGTCAGAAATAGATGCTGGACACTGCAGTCCCCAGGCCAGGAGGGGGAGTGCTCAGGACCCCATGGGGGCCGGCATCCAGGGCCCCCACAGGTTCTGATGGCTCAAGAGCACCGGGGGTGGGGGGGTCGCCGGTGGAGCCCCCAGGAGTGCTGGTCAGGGCTGCCGCAGCACGTGGGGTGGGCAGGGGGCCCCGGAAGGCCTCACACCCACCTCCCCCCATGCCCAGATCACTTCCAGCGCCTGTTGAACGACTCAGAGCGCGCGCTGCAGGAGGCCTTCCCGGGCGCCTTCGGAGAGCTGTACACACAGAACGCCAAGGCCTTCCGCGACCTGTACGCCGAGCTGCGCCTCTACTACGGCGGCGCCAACCTGCATCTGCAGGAGACGCTGGCCGAGTTCTGGGCACGCCTGCTCGAGCGCCTCTTCCGGCAGCTGCACCCGCAGCTGTTGCTGCCTGACGACTACCTGGACTGCCTGGGCAAGCAGGCCGAGCCGCTGCGGCCCTTCGGCGAGGCCCCCCGCGAGCTGCGCCTGCGTGCCACCCGCGCCTTCGTGGCGGCGCGCGCCTTCGTGCAGGGCCTGGGCGTGGCCGGCGACGTGGTGCGCAAGGTGGCCAAGGTGCGCGCCGCGGGCCCGCCCCCTGCCACGCCCCTGCCCGCGGGAGGGTTGTGGGACCCGGGTTGTCGGAGCGGGAAGGGGAGGGGCCTGGGGCTGGACGCCCCGGGAGGCTCTAGGGGTCAGGTGGACGGGACATGAGAGGGCTGCGCGCTCCCAGGCGGAGCGGCAGAGTGAGGTGTCCGGTCTGGGAGGGCATAAACGTCAGACCCCTACGGGGCTGGGCAGAACCCACCTCTCCACCCCCACCTCCCCAGCGAGGGCCCTCAGTAAGTCGCCCCGGCCTCGGTGTTCCCGCTTCCCTGGGGAGGTTTCGTGACCGCAGTGTTCCTGGGGGAGTCCCAGCACGGTGACCGGACTGGTTGGACTGAGTGCGCACCGCCCCCGCCCCTGCCGGGCCGCAGGCCTGCTTGGTTATCTGGGAGGACACTGTGCCCCAGAAAAGGCCCCACCACGGTGGGGCAGACCTGGACACCCTGAGTCGCGCCCGGGGCTCCCGCCGGGGGTGAGCACGTGCTGTGGCTTCGGGGTCAGACTGCCTTGGCCCTGCAGGTGCCCCTGAGCCCCGAGTGCTCGCGGGCCGTCATGAAGCTGGTGTACTGCGCCCACTGCCTGGGGGTGCCTGGCGCCCGGCCCTGCCCCGACTACTGCCGCAACGTGCTCAAGGGCTGCCTAGCCAACCAGGCCGACCTGGACGCCGAGTGGAGGAACCTTCTGGGTGAGCCCCCACTGCCGCGACCGCCCTCGGGCCTGGCCTTCAGAGTGGGTGGTCCCTGAGGCTGGGGGGCAGGGTTCCCTCTGAATCTCCCAAAGGAAGGTACCATGGCCAGCTGCCCGGGAGGGCGCCCTGGGGGCCAGGTTCCTGTCCTTGCCCACTGAGCGAGCACGCCGAGGTGTACACGTGAGACGCACGCAGGGTGACCCATGCATGAATTACCGTGGGCGTTGCTGCCAGGGGTGAGCCGGCTGGCATGTGCAGACGTGAGGTGGGTCACCAGACACAGGCGCCAACACGCTTGTACTCGTGTGTGCATCTGCTTGTGTGAGCTGAGCCAACACGCATCCGTATCGACCTCTGTGGTGACACAGGCCAGCACACATGCACGCTGAAACACACACTAACGTGGACATGTGATGGCATAATGCAAATGTTGTGAGACGTGAGGTGACTTGTGCACACAGTGGGCCAGGTGTACACATATGTGCTGACAGGTGGAAGCTTAGACACACACGCTCAACCTATACACGCGTGCCAACACATACAGGAGCTCACGTGTAGGTGGGCTGGCCTGCAGTGAGCAGACACGCAGAAATACTGCGGGCTGACATGCCTGTGAGCAGCACAGCCATGGGCCAGCGTGTGGCCATGCAAAGTACCCCGTGTTTCTGTTCACGCTGGGCCAGACTCCATGGTGCTCATCACGGACAAGTTCTGGGGCCCGTCGGGTGCGGAGAGTGTCATCGGCGGCGTGCACTACTGGCTGGCAGAGGCCGTCAATGCCCTCCAGGACAACAGTGACACGCTCACGGCCAAGGTGCGGCAGGTGGGGAGCAGGGGGCAGGGGGGGCCCGGATGCGGCCTCGCGCCCGTCAGGACCCCTACGTGCTCCCCCAGGTCATCCAGGGCTGCGGGAACCCCAAGGTGAACCCCCAGGGCCCTGGCCCCAAGGAGAAGTGGCCCCGGGGCAAGCTGGCGCTGCAGGAGAGGCCGCCCGCGGGCACGCTGCAGAAGCTGGTGAGTGGCCTCTGCTGGGCAGGCCCGGGTGGAGAGGGCGGGGAAGGCTGGCAGGGGCGTCTGATGGCCTGACCACTGCCCGCAGGTCTCCGAAGCCAAGGCACAGCTCCGAGACGCTCAGGACTTCTGGATCAGCCTCCCGGGGACTCTGTGCAGCGAGAAGCTGGCTATGAGCTCAGCCAGTGACGAGCGCTGCTGGAATGGGATGGCCAAGGGCCGGTGAGTGTCCCACCGCTCTGGCCCCTCGGCTTGTCCGTGGCCCCGGGTGTGTCATGCCCTGCACCAAGTCTGACGTGGGACACCCCGTGGGACCCAGAGCCGGGACGAGGGCCAGGTCCCCACCGCGCACACACACTCAGTGCTTCCACGCTCTGCTGCAGGGGCCTGTGTGGGCTCCTGGCAGCCCTTGAAGGCCTCGGGAGCTGGGCGAGGGGGGTCTCAGACTTGCCACTACCCTGACTAGAGGAGCGGGGGCTGGATGGGTGTTGCTGGAGCCAGGCCCCTTTGTGGGGAGCAGGACAGTGACCCAGGGCTTGTCTTTCTGGTCTCCAGGTACCTCCCCGAGGTGATGGGTGATGGCCTGGCCAATCAAATCAATAACCCCGAGGTGGAGGTGGACATCACCAAGCCCGACATGACCATCCGCCAGCAGATCATGCAGCTGAAGATCATGACCAACCGCCTGCGCGGCGCCTATAACGGCAACGACCTGGACTTCCAGGACGCCAGTGAGGGCGGGAGGGGGAGCGGGGCCC
>NW_024070212.1:117410576-117444553 GCF_014754425.2 Oryx dammah
GGCAGGGCGGTGGAGCCCCGGGTGGGTGTGGGCAACAACCTGGACTTCCGGGACGCCAGTGAGGGCACCCGGGGTAGGCGTGGGGGTGCCAGGGAGCCCCAGCTGGGGAAGGGTGCAGGGTGAGGTAAGGCCCTAGATAGGGAAAGGTGGGCGGGGGGTCCCCCACCCTGGGGCCCAGGTGGCTCTGAAGGCCCGGCTGCTGCCCAACTGTGGTCCCGGTCCCCCACCCTGTCTCCAGCACGGCTGTGAGCTGGCCAGCACGTCCGCCCAGCCTCGGCAGGCTCCAGGAACTGCCGTCCCCAGTGCGGGAGGCCCAGGCAGAGGGTCGCGGCCCTCGGGGTCCCCCAGAACCTCCTCCCCTCTCCTCCCCAGGTGACGACGGCAGCGGCTCAGGGAGCGGCGAGGGCTGCCCAGACGAAGTGTGCGGCCGGAAGGTCGGCAGGAAGAGCGCCAGCTCGAGGACGCCGCTGACGCACGCCCTCCCGGGGCTGTCAGAGCGAGAGGGCCAGCAGACCTCGGCCTCGGCCCGCCCCCTGCCCCGCGCCAGCCCCTTGCTGCTCCTGGGGCTCGCCCTGGCCCTTCCAGCAGCCGCTCCCCGGGGGCGGTAACTGCCTCGGCCCCCGGGACCGCGGCCAAGGACTGACTTTGCCAAAACCCGCAGCAGACGATATTTAACTCCCTGGGCCGGGAGGCCCCGAAGTAGGACAGGAGGGGTCGCCGAGGGACCTGGCTTGTGACTGTGCTGGGGGCAGGGTGGGGGGCTTCGCCCGGCCCCCCGAGCTTTTACTTTTGTACGGGGCCCTCAGGTCAGGCGGGGACGGTGTCCCCCAAAAGCCATGCGTTTCAGAGGCCTCGAGGTGCCGCTGGCCATCTCCCCCCCCACCCCCTGCGGCACTGGGGCGGGTGAGGAGGCCGCCTGGCCGGTGTCCGGCTAAGTGCGGGCTGTGCCCTCCTCCCCTGCCAAGCACCTGGGGCTCAGGTGTCTGAAAGCCACGCCCAGTCCTCAGGCCCAAGAACCCCCCAGAGGGTGTCAGGGTTCCCAACAGTGGGCGAGCGGGGCCTTTGGGAATATGCATGAGCCCTGACCCCACCCCCCGGACCCCATGGGGGCCCCCTCTCAGAGGCGGCGCTGGACTGTGCTCCTGGCTGGCGGCGAGGCTGCCCCTGCCCTTCCCCACCCCCACCCAGACCAGGGCCACGTCCCAGCTCAGGACGACGCGGACCAGGGCCACAGCCGACCCCTGGCCACGGGGATGCTGGGTGGCTGGGGAAATCTGAGCTCAGGGCCAGCGAGACCCGGCGCCCACGCCGAGGGCCTTCCCTTCCCTGACCTTGCCGGCCGCAGGCCAGGGCGCTCGACAGTTAAGGGCTTTCCTAGCCGCACCTCCTCTACAGGCCCCTCCCGCCCTTCTCACCCAGAGCTGCCTTCTCGGCTCCTCCCCGGCTTCTGAGGGTCCCAGGTGGCCTTCTGAGGCCTGGGGTCTCTGCAGGCTCCTCCCCAGGCCGAGGCCCGCCCTCCTAAGCCCTGTCCACTGCAGGGTCTGGGGAGGGGCCGCTCCCTGCCAGAGAGGGCTCGGGTGGGGCAGGGTGGTCTTGAGGGTCGGGGATGCTGAGCCACGTAGCCACACCAACCTCCTGACCAGCTCCTGGGCCCGGAGAAGGCTGCTTCCTGCCGCTTTGCTTTTTCTCACCGGGTGGAAGGCTTCCGGGCTCTGGGACACGCGGGGTCTGGGGCTGCTCACACGAACACACCAACCCTATCAGAACCTTGTGCCGGGGCGGGGTCAGGCCAGGGCCCCCCTGCCTGCAGATGAGGGCCAGCTGGACTCTCGGCCCGGGGCAGCATCACCATGTGCCCAGATGGCCACTCGGGCCCGCCCTCCCTTCGTCTCTGGACAGGGCGGCCCTGTGTGGTCAGTGGCCGGGCCGGCTGCGTCTTGGGCCGCACGGCGTCTGCAGGTGACGTGTGTTCTTCGAGTCCTCGTATGAATAAAAGGCTGGAGACCGCGTGTTGCTGCAGTGATCGCGCTGTACCCCGCCTGGCAGCAGGTGTGTGCTGCCTCCCAGGCAGCAGGGCGTGCCCAGCACTCTGGGACCGGTGGGGAGGTGAGGGCGGGCTTGCACACGGGTCCCACCTGGTGGGGTGGCCCATGGCTGGACAGTGCCCGTCCTGCCCCCGGCCCGGGTCCTCCTGCCATCCACCCCCCGTTTTCCCTGCTCTGGACGCACACGTCTGGGCACGTCCAGGAAACTTCCCATTACCAGTTCCTGCTGAGCAGCCTGAGATACCCTGGAGGCTGCAGCGTGGGGGGACTAGCATCATCCCGTAGCTGGGCCCGGCCTGACATCCTCATGGTTTCATCAGCCCCCAGCGCCACAGAGAGAGCTCTGCCTAGCTGGCATCTCGCCAGAGCAGGGGCCCCTGCCCAGCTGCCCTGCCTGCCCAGGCAGAGTCC
Source organism: Oryx dammah (assembly GCF_014754425.2). Classification (NCBI taxonomy): domain Eukaryota; kingdom Metazoa; phylum Chordata; class Mammalia; order Artiodactyla; family Bovidae; genus Oryx; species Oryx dammah. Next base: position 117,413,033 of record NW_024070212.1, read on the forward strand.
TGCACAACCCGAGTGATGCCAGCAGCCCTGCCCTTGTACCCCATGCGCCCTGCAGCACCAGTGGGGCAGCCTCTCCAGCATCAGCGCGTGCGGGGCCCAGACCCCGGCCAGAGGCTGCGGCAGAGGCACGAGCCACTGAGGGTCACTTTATTCAGGTGTCGCTGCCCACACTGGCTTGCTGCGCAAGGTTTCAACAAAGCTTCTTGGTTGTCGGGGCCCTGTAGCGCCGAGGGCCCCCAGCCTGGGGAGGGGCCGGGCAGCAGACTGGGAGGAGGCTTCCGTGGACCCCCCCAGGCAGCATGGGGTGCTCACCTGCCCGCCCCTGCTCGAGTCCTGACAGGCCCCTGAGTCCACCGGCCCAGCTCCTCCCGAGGCCGAGGTTGCTGTGAAGGCCTTCTTTCCTTGGCAGGCCAGGATGAAGACTTGGGGTGCTCTGGGAGCCCTGTGTGTCAGCGGGGCGCCCAGACGCTCACTCATGACTGTAGGTGGAGTATGACACGTGGCACCTGGACTTGCATGGAGGCTTCTGGGCCTCAGACCCCTGGGGCTCGTTGCAAAGTTGCTTCAGGGGTTTCTTTATGAACGTCATTGGGTACATTTTTCCTGTCAGGGAAAGGAGGACACAGGTAAGGCAGCATCCGGCCCAGGACAGCCCCCAGGTCAGGAGCGGAGGGGGCTGTCCTTGTCCCCGGAGGTCTCTCTGCCTTGTCGCTGAGCACTGGGCTCTCCCTGCTCTGGGTCAGGCCCAGGGCTACTCTTGAGCTCTCAGGCCCTGCCCACTCCAGGTCAGGTGCCGGTCAGTGAGAGGCTCCCTCCTTGCCTCCTGTCCCTGTTCATTTCTCGTGGGGATCCGGAAGTCACAGACATCCTGACCCACACTGATGAGCACAGAGCAGCCAGCACCTCGGAGCCACCTGTGCGTGGCCTGGGCACAGGTACACACTCAGGCATGTGGGTGTACACACATGAGTGTGTGCACACACGCAGGAATGCATTCTCCACTCCCCTCCAGGTGACACTCGGCATCCCTTTCCCTGGAGACAACCCCTCTGTCTAGAAGTGATGGTTATCATCACAGTGCTGCTACTCAGATTCTGAATGGAGAGCTGACTCTCCAACCCCGAGTCCCTAGTGAACAGTGGAAGGATTGGAACCAGGGTGTCTGTGTCCCTGTGAGAAAGTGAAGACATGGCAAGTCACATGTCAGAGCCATCAACGATGAGGCATGTGGGTGGGATCCCGGGGACCCCCAGCAGACGCCCCCTGCACAGCAGGGACTCCTTCCAGAGAGGACCCAGCCCTCTAAAGTGAAACCTGTGTGTGCCCGCTTAGTCGCTCAGTCATGTCTGACTGACCCCATGTACTGCAGCCCGCCAGGCTCCTCTCTCCATGGGGACTCTCCAGGCAAGAATACTGGAGTGGGTTGCCATTTCCTTCTCCAGGGGATCCTCCAACCCAGGGATCAAACCCAGGTCTCCCGTATCGCAGACGAATTCTTTACCGTCTGAGCTGCCAGGGAGGCCAGAGTGAAACCTCCAAGACCCTATTTGCCTCCTTCCTCTTCGGGGCCTAAAAAATAACAAGAACCTCCCCAGTTTCTATTATACTACAAACCTATTTCTATACCCAACCTGGGAAAACGAGAAAAACACCAGCAAGAAACTTATCAAAATTCTCAAAATATGCACCAGCACCTACCTGGGGAATCAGACCGACTGGGCTAAGATGAGAGTATCAAGGAAGAGGGGTAAGTATTCAGAAACGTCTATTTTGAAGAAGTCATAGCAGTATGCTAACTGTTGAAATGACCGCCTTCCTGGCAGACACATCAAAATGTTGGGCAAAATCAGTATTTATTAATATAAAGTCAATAGCCACCTGAGGTCACAGGGGACCTAAGTCCCACACACTTAAAAACACCTGTGTGGCCGTAGTGAGTGTGTGTGTGGATATCAGATGCAGCAGTATCTCCTTCAGGGCATCACAGGTGTGGAGCTGGCAGCCCTGTGCGGCCTGGACTGGGGGAGGGACAAAAAGTTCTCCCTGTGGGCAGAGGGGCCAGGAAAGCTTTGCTGCCAGGGCTCTGAGCAGAAGCGTCTCCCAGCAGTGTGGGCATCCCACAGATCCTCAGCTGACAGTGGAAAGGAGCAGATATGAAAGACCCATCAGATTCTTCCAGTGTCAGGCAGGATGTGATTCCCTCGCGGGGAGAGGGAACAGAAAATCCCTGGTGATAGAAGCTCAGGTTTTAAAATTCCAACATGCCAAAACATCCCAGCCGAGAGAGCGCCCCAAGAACATTAGGTATGATGGAAACCGGTGCAGTGGATAAAGTGTGTGCAGCAGCCGCCGGCACAGCCCAGAGGACACGGCCAGGCTCAGTTCAGACCTAGCTCTGCCGCCTAAGCTGCTGGCGCACAGGTCACGAGCCCCCACACGAGGACACGCCTTCAAAGCCGGCACAAATTTGCATAACTTCGTAGAGACAGAGAAAGCCAAACAACTGAGGACACAGAGGACCACGTTCCAAATAAGAGAACAGACGGAACCCCAGGGGGAGAAAGGCCCTGAAGAAACACGATGAGTAATTCACCAGATAAGAAGTTCAAAGCGACAGTCCAGAGAAATACTGACCAAGCTTGGGGAAAGAATTTAGGGACACAGTGAGAACTTCAACAAAGAACTAGAAAATACAAAGAAAAGAACCAACCAGAGCAAAAGAAGTCACGGAAATGAAAATCACTGCAGGGAGCCAACCGTGGACGAGCTGACACAGAAGGACACACGGGTGGCCCGGAAGACCGTCACGGGGGCCACCCAGCCAGAACAGCGGGGAGAAAGCATCTCTTAAAATGAGGACAGTTTAAAGAGCCTCTGGGACAACAGCACGCATACTCACATTCACACTAGGGGTCCCAGAAGAAGAGGAGAGAGAAAAGGGGCAGAAAACGTACTTGATAAAATGATGGCTGAAAACATCCCTTTCCTGAAGAAGGAAGCCGATATCCAGGTAAAGGCCACGAAGGGTCCCAAACAAGACGAACAAGAGAGACACGCACCAAGACGTATCATAAGTAAGATGGCGAAGGGTAAAGGCAAAGAGAGAACTTTAAAGGCAGCAAGAGAAAAAGAGCCTCAAACAAGGGAACCTCCATAAGGCTATCAGCGGATGTTTCACTGGAAACTTTGCAGGCCGGAAGAGAGCGGCATGATGTAGTTAGAGTATTGAAAGGGAGAACCTACAACCAAAGGTACTCCACCTAACAATCACCACTCAGAACTGAAGAAGAGTTCCTCAGACAAGCAAAAACTGAGAGTCTGCCACCACTGAACTAGCCTCACAAGAAATGTTCAGGGGCCCTCTTTAATCGAAAAAAGAAAAGGAAAAGGCCCTAAAAGGAAATAAAATCTATGAAGGAAAAATATTTCACGGGAAAGGCAAATATATAGTAAAGGCAGTGGATCAGCCACTTAAAATTTAAGCTAGTACAAAGGTTAAAAGACAAAATCATAAAATTAACTACATATATCTACAATGAGGACTTAAGAGACACGCAGAAAGATGTAAAATATGACATCAGAACATAAAATTGTGGAGTAGGGGAGTGAAAAAATGTAGTTTTTAGAATGTGTCTGAATTAAAATATGGTTATCAGGGTAAAACAAATTAGAGATATAGACAGGTACAGACACAGTTACACAGAGACATATATATGAACCTCCCAGAAACAGCAAAGCACAACCCTACAACAGATACACACAAAAAAAGAGAAAGGAACGCAAACATAACATTAAAGAAAGTTATCAAACCACAAGGGGCGAGAAAGACTAAAAAAAGGAGAGATCAGAGAAGAACTACAAGACAACTGGAGAATAAGTAACAGAATGGCGGTGAGTGCACAGCCGTCACTAATCAACTCCGTTAAAAAGACGTGACGCAGCTGAACGTGCTTGTCTTGTTTGCTTTAAACTATCCATATGCTGCCCATAGGAGATTCATCTCGGAACTAAAGACACACAGACTGGAAATGAAAGAATGGAAACAGATATTCCTTGAAGACAGATACAAAAAGAGAGGTGGGGCAGTAATACACACAATTAGACAAAACGGAATTTAAACCAAAGTCTACAACAGAAGACAAAGGAGGGCATCGAACAATGATACAGTAACTACTCCAAGAACAGGACATGATGTTCATAAACATATGTATATGCTCCCGACATACGAGCACCTCAAACATATAAAGCAAATGTTAAGACGGAGAAAACCATACAGTGATACCTGCCATACATTAAGGGACTGTTCATCCAGACGGAAAATCAACAAGGAAGCAAGGGCCTCGAATGACACACTCAGCCAAACAGGCTTGATAGATGTCTATTGAACATTCCATCCCAAAACAGCAGAATACACCTCTTCAAGTGCATGGGAAGCATTCTCCAGGACAGATGACACACTAGGCCACAAAACAAAGTCTCAACAGATTTATGGAGACTGAAATGGTGTCAGGCATCTTTTCTGAAAACAGTCGTATGAGATTAGTACTCTACCACAGGAAGAAAGTGGGTAAAAAACATGGAGCCTGACCGCCATGCTACTGAAAAAGAAACAGAGTCCATGAAGAAACCAAAGAAAAAAGCACCTCAAAGTGAATGAAAATAGAAACATAGCTTTCCAAAATCTGTGGAATGAAGCAAAGCAGTTCTAAGAGGGAAATTTATAGCAACACAGGCCTTTGCTGTTGTTCAGGCATTAAGTCCTGTCCAAATCTTTGCAACCCCACGGCTTGCCGCACACTAGGCTTCCTGTCCATCACAATCTCCTGGAGTTTGCCCAAACTCTTGTTCATTGAGTTGGTGATGCTCTCCAACTATTTCATCCTCTGTCTCATCCCCTTCTCCTCCTGCCCCCAGCAGCAGGGTCTTTCCCAGCATCCGGGTCTTTTCCAGTGAGTCAGCTCTTCACATCAGGTAGCCAAGTACTGCAGCTTCATCATCAGTCCTTCCAACAAATATTCAGGGTTAATTTCCTTTAGGACTGACTGGTTGGATCTCCCTGCTGCCCAAGGGACTCTCAGGAGTCCTTCAGCCCCACAATTCAAAAGCATCAAATCTTCAGGGCTCAGCCCTCTTTATGGTCCAACTCTCACATCTGTACATGACTAGTGGGAAAACCATAGTTTTGACTAGAAGGACCTTTGTTGGCCAAGTGATACCTCTGCTTTTTAACATGCTGTCTAGGTTTATCATAGCTTTCCTTCCTAGGAGCACCCTTTAATTTCATGGCTGCAGTCACTGTCCACAGTGATTTTGTAGCCGAAGAAAATAAAATCTGTCACTGTTTCCACTTCCCCTTCTATTTGCCATGACTGGATGCCTTGATCTTAGTTTTCATAATGTTGCATTTTAAGCCAGCTTTTTCACTCTCCTCTTTCACCTTCATCAAGAGGCTCTTAAGTTCCTCTTCATTTTCTGCCATTAGAGTGATACCATCTGCATATCTGAGGTTGGTGATATTTCCCCTGGCAATCTTGATTCCAGCTTGTGATTCATCCTGGCAGGTGTTCTGCATGCTATAATTTGTATATAAGTTAAATAAGCAGGGTGACAACATACAGCCTTGACATACTCCTTTCCCAGTGTTGACCAGTCCATTGCTACATGGCTGGTTCTAACTGCTGCTGCTTATCCTGCAAAGAGGCTTCTCAAGGGACAGGTAAAGTGGTCTGGTATTCCCATCTCTTTAAGAATCTTCCACAGTTTGGTGTGATCCACACAGTCAAATGGAGCAGATGTAGATGTTTTTCTGGAATTCTTTGCTTTCTCTCTGATCCAAGGAATGTTGGCAATTTGATCTCTAGTTCCTCTGCCTTTTCTATATCCAGCTTGTACATCTGGAAGTTCTCAGTTCATATACTGTTGAAGCCTAACTTGAAGGATTTTGAGCATGACCTTGCTAGCATGTGAAATGAGTGCAACTGTGTGGTAGTTTGAACATTCTTTGGGATTGGAATGAAAACTGACCTTGTCCAGTCCTGTGGCCACGGCTGAGTTTTCCAAATTTGCTGCCATATTGAGTGCAGCACTTTCACAGCATCATCTTTTTGGATTTTAAGTAGCTCAGCTGGAATTCCATCACCTCCACTAGCTTTGTTTATAGTAATGCTTCCTAAGGCCCACTTGACTTCACACTCCAGGACGTCTGGCTCTAGGTGAGTGGTTATCCAGGTCATTAAGACCTTTCTTACAGTTCTGTGTATTGTTGCCACCTCTTCTTAATCTCTTCTGCTGCTGTTAGGTCCTAACCTTTCTGTCCTTTATTGTCCCCATCTTTGCATGCAATGTTCCCTTGATATCTATCTCCAGTTTTCTTGACGAGATCTCTTTCTCATTCTATTGTTTTCTTCTCTTTCTCTGCACTGTTCACTTACAGCTTTCTTATCTCTCCTTGCTGTTCTCTGGAACTCTGCATTCAGTTAGGTACATCTTTCCCTCTCTCCCTAGGCTTTCACTTCTCTTCTTTTCTCAGCTATCTGTAAAGCCTCCTCAGACAAACACTTTTTGGTTTTGGTCACTGCCTCTTATATAATGTTATGAACCTTTGTCCATAGTCGTTCAGGCATTCTGTCTACCACATCTAATCTCTTGAATCTATTTGTCACCTCCAGTGTATAATCATAAGAGATTTGATTTAGGTCATATCTGAATGGTGTAGTGGTGTTCCCTCCTTTAGTCAACTTAAGCCTGAATTCTGCAATACTTCAGTTCAGTTGCTCAGTCTTCTCTGATCCTTTGAGACCCCATGGACTGCAGCACGCCAGGCCTCCCTGTCCATCACCAACTCCCAGTCTACCCAAACTCATTTCCATTGAGCTGGTGATGCCATCCAGCCATCTCATCCTGGGTCGTCCCCTTCTCCTCCTGCCCCCAGTCCCTCCCAGCATCAGAGTCTTTTCCAATGAGTCAACTCCTCGCATGAGGTGGCCAAAGTACTGGAGTTTCAGCTTCAGCATCATTCCCTCCAGTGAACACCCAGGACTGATCTCCTTTAGGATGGACTGGTTGGATCTCCTTGCAGTCCAAGGGACTCTCAAGAGTCTTCTCCAACACCACAGTTCAAAAGCATCAATTCTTCGGTCCTCAGCTTTCTTCACAATCCAACTCTCACATCCATACACGACCACTGGAAAAACCATAGCCTTGACGAGATGGACCTTTTTTGACAAAGTAATGTCTTTGCTTTTGAATATACTATCTAGGTTGGTCATAACTTTCCTTCCAAGGAGTAAGCGTCTTTTAATTTCATGGCTGCAATCCCCATCTGCAGTGATTTTGGAGCCCCCAAAAAATAAAGTCTGACACTGTTTCCACTGTTTCCCCATCTTTTTGCCATGAAGTGATGGGACCAGATGCCATGGTCTTCGTTTTCTGAATGTTGAGCTTTAAGCCAACTTTTTCACTCTCCTCTTTCACTTTCATCAAGAGGCTTTTTAGTTCCTCTTCACTTTCTGCCATAAGGGTGGTGTCATCTGCATAGCTGAGGTGATTGATATTTCTCCCAGCAATCTTGATTCCAGCTTGTGCTTCTTCCAGCCCAGCGTTTCTCATGATGTCCTCTGCAATAAGGAGTTCATAATCTGAGCCAGAGTCGCTCCAGTTGGCACTACGCAAAGAAGCAAACAGACAAAATAAACTCTCAAATAAACCACCTAGCTTTCCACTTAAAAGATTAGAAAAAGAAGACTGAAGTCCAAACTTAACAGAGGAAGGAAATAATAAAGGTGAGAGTGGAGATGAATAGAGTAGAGACCAAAAAGTGTTAGAAAAGATCAATAAAAATAACAGCTGGTTTTTTGAAAAGATAAAATTGATAAACCTATAGCCAGAATTATCAAGGGAAAAAAGGGTGGCCCAAATTTTAAAACTTATAAATGAAAGAGAAGTTATAACCAATATCTGAAAAATACACACCATCATATGGAAACACTATGAACAGTTATATACCAACAAGTTGCACAACTTAGAACAAATGGATAAGTTCCTTGAAACACAATCTTCCAAGACTGAATCAGGAAGAAATAGAAAATCTGACCAGACTGACTACTAGCAATGAAAGTGAATCAGTAATTTAAAAACTCCCAATAAATAAAATTCCAGGGCTAAATGACTTCACAGTTGAATTCTATCAAACATTTTTAAACGTGGTAACACCTGTCCTTCTCAAACTATTCCAAAAAACTGAAGCAAAGGGAACACTTCCAAACTCATTCTATGAGGCCAGCCTCACTCTGATATCAAAACCAGACAAACTCACTATAAAAAGAGAAAATTACCAACTAATATCCCTGATGAACAAAGATGCAAATAGTCTCAACAAAGTATTATCAAATTGAATTCAACAAAAAATAAATATGATCAAACATCATTATCAAGTAGGATTTATTCCAGGGATGCAAAAAAGTTTCAGTATATGCAAATCAATCAGCATGAAACACCACATTAGCAAAACAAAGGATAAAAATCACGTGATCATCTCAGTAAATAACTAACCAAAAAAGCATCTGACAAAATTCAATACCCAATTGTGATTTAAAAAAAAACAAACTCTCAACAAAATTGCTATAGAGGGAATGTACCTCAACATAAAGACCATCTAAGACAAACTCACAGCTAACATCATAGTCAATGGTGAAAATCCAAAAGCTTTTCTTTTCACCATTTCTATTTAACACAGTATCGGAAGACACAGCACTCAGACAACAAAAGGCATCCAAACTGGAGCAAAGAAGGAAAACTGTCACCGTTTACAGATGACTTGATGCTATACAGAGAAAACCCTAAAGACTCCACCAACAAACCGTTAGAAATATTATAATAAATACAGTAAACTTGCAGCATACAAAATTACTATTCAGAGTTCTGTTGCTTTCCTATACACTAACAATGAATTGTCAGAAAGAGAAAATAAGAAAACAATCTCATTTACAATCAAGTTGATAAGATAAAGCTCCTAGAATAAATGTAACCAAGAAAGGAAAATACCTGTACTGTGAAAACTATAAGACACTGAGGAAGGACGTTGAAGACCATACATATAAACGGAAAGCTATCACTTGCACATGGATTAGTAGAGTTAATATGTTAAAATGACCATACAACCCAAAGCAGTCTACAAAGTCAATGCAATCTCTGTCAAATACCAATGACATTTTTTTTTCATTGAAATAGAGAAAATGATTCCTGCATGTGTATGGAATCATAAAAGACTTCAAATAGCCAAAGCAATCTTGAGAAAGAAGAAAGAAGGCATCACACGTCTTGACTTCAAACTATATTTCAAAGCTATAATAATGGGGGAAAGACGGACTCTTCAAACAGTGGTGTCGGGAAAACCAGGCAGCTACAGGTAAAACCATCGAGCTGGACCACTATGTCACACCACACACGAAATCAAAACAGACTAAAGACCTGAAAGTTAAGACCTGAGACCACACAACTCCGAGAAGAAAACACAGGCAGTGTTGTCTCTGATATCATCATCCTTAACAATACTTTTACGGATCCGTCTCTTCAGGCAAAGGCTTTTAAAAAAGCAAAATTAATCAAATGGGACTACTTCAAGCTAAAAAGCTTTTGCACAGTGAAGGAAACCATCACCAAGATGAAAAGGCCACCTACTGAACAGGAGAAGATATTTGTAAATGATATGTCTGATGAGGCATTACTACCCGAAACATATAAACAACTCATACAAGTCAATATGTTTTAAAAGCCCGATCTGATTTTAAAGTGGGCAGAGGACTTGAATAAGCATGTTCCAAAGCAGACAGACAAACGGCCAACATACACACAAAAAGATGCTCAGTATCACTAACCAGCAGGGAAATTCAAATCAAAAACTCCGTGAGATACTACTTCACACCTGTCAAAATGGCCATCATCAAAAGACAATAAATACGTGTTGGCGGGGATGTGGAGAAGACGCAACCCTCAGGCACTGTTGGTGGGAATGGAAATTGGTGTGGCCACTATGGAAAATAGCATGCATTAAAAATTAAAAACAGAACTATGATACAACCTATCAATCCCCCTTAGGTATTTATAATCCAAAGAAAAGGAAAACACTAATTTGAAAAGACATATGCACCCCAAAGATGCTGGGAAAGATGGAAGGCAAAAGGAGAAGAGGGTGGCAGAGGATGAGTTGGTGAGATGGCATCACCAACTCGATGGACATGAGTTTGAGCAAGCTCCAGGAGTTGGTGATGGACAGGGAAGCCTGGCGTGCTGCAGTCCATAGGGTTGCAAAGAGTTGGACACAACTTAGCAACTCAACAATGACAAAACACGCCAATATTCACAGAAGCAATATTTACAACAGCCAAGATATGGAAGCAATCTAAGTACCCACTGACAGATGAACATAAAGAAAGTGTGGCCTATTTGTACAACGGAATACTGTTGTGGCTGTTCAGCTGCCAAGCGGTGTCCAGCTCTTTGCGACTCCATGGACTGCAGCATGCCATACTTACAGCTGGGGGGCTTTGCAGCCTGGAAGGACACCTGAAGCTCCAGGACACACAAACCTGCCTTCTGCCTCCTTCCTGAGACTCATCCTGCCGCTCCCCACCTCTGCAGAACACAGAATGCTGGGTTCTGGGCAGAATCCTGACACCCACAAATTCCAGGCCCTTTATGTCAGCCAGCAACATTCCAGGCCCAGTGCCACTGCCCTTGCCCATCCCATCTGCCCCCCAGGCTGCACCCGTTTGGGGTCCCCTGACCACCCCAGCTCCAGCTCCCCGGCCATCTCCTCCCGAGGTTCCCCTGACCTTATCTGGCCCAGGCCCCAGCCTCCATCCCCAGCACCGCCCCTCCCCTCATGCTGAGGACATGGGCTCCCCGAGTAGAGTACTGTCCCCATGGCCCGCCCCCCAGGCCCTGACTCCCCTGCTAGAAGAGGGGCCCATCAACCACTCTCCCCGGCCCCCTCGCTCCACCTCTGGAGCTCACCTGCTCTGGGGCACGCCCCCCTCGGGCACCGCCTGCCTGCTCGCTGTCCCCTCCGCCTGCACCCCCGTCTGTCCCCCATCCTCCCCCACCATCCTCATGACCGAGTCTGGACTCTGAAGGCCACCCTGGCCCCGCGCTCTGCAGTCGCCCACGATCACCCTGGGACACCACGCCCTCCCGCGGTCCTGCCTTCCACCTGCCCCACCTCAGCTGCCCTCGGGGCGGGTCTGGGGCAGGGGCCAGGACTTCTCCTCCCAGCCTGAAGGAGGGCTGGAGTCCAGGTGGGTGGACGAGAGAAGCCTGGGAGGCAGGGAAGTGAGAGTGAGGGTCCTGGAGGGCAGGGTGAGGGGGCATCGGGCACACCCTCGAGCTGGAGTGTCGGGGAGACCAGGTTGGGGAGGGGAGGGCGAAGCGGAGGGGGCCTCGGACCACTCACTCCCCGCAGACCGACTCCTCAGCAGCTGTCTGGAAAGGCGGCTCCAGGGAACCCGGCCCGCCAGCCACGTGGCATGACCCTCTACACACTCACAGGCGCACGTGGACGCACACACTCACACATGCCTCGGCCTCAGTTGAACCAGGCAGGAGAAGCCCCAACCCGCCATGCCCCGTCTCCCCTTCCTGCGTCTGTGGGCGGCCCCCTCTCCTGTCCCTCCCTCCCCTCCCCCTCTCTCACCCCTCCCTCCCCTGCCCCTCCCCGTCCCCACTTTTCTCCGCAGCCCCGCCTCCCAGATGCTCCCACACACTGACTATTTCTGCACTGAACTCTGACCCCTGAAACCCCCCTGACCAAACCTTGACCCCCATCAGTCACTTTGACCCCTGCTTATCACTGCCATGTGGTCCCCACTGCCTCTTGGTGGGCTGGCTCTCTCCTCTCCCTGACGCTCAGCCAAGCACCTAAGGGACCAGACCAGGCCGGTGCTCAGCCCAGCTCCTGGCAGGCAGCCTGAGCAGAGGAGCACCGCTCCCCAGGGACCTGGCATGTCCCCCACCCACCCACCTCCAGCAGGTGACAGACCATCCCCCATGACGATGACGGGCTGCGGCCACAAGTGAAGGTCTGTAGGCTCCCCTGGGGCCCAGGCTGTGGGGGATAGGTGGGGCTGCCCTGGCCTGCTGCGAGCCCTCCCTCTTGCAGCCTGAGTGACTGCAGCTCCAAGTTCTCAGAGAGCTAAGGGGCCGCGTGGCCCGCCCAGCAACCAGAGAAGGGAGGCAGGATATGGGCGCCTCCTCTCACTCAGAGGGCAGAAGCCAGGGGAGGGCCTCGGTAACAGCACAGGACTTTCTGGAAAGGAAGCTTGGCTTTGCAGGAGCCCCAGGGATGGGTGACATCCACTTTGCTCCACGCACACTGGCAGTGCCAGGCCCCTACACAGTCTGAGTCTGTCCATGGGAGAGAGGAGCCCAGCCCGAACCGTCCCCACATCCGAAATCCCAACCAGCTGCCCAAGGCACTCGGGATCTGAGGGGGCGGCCGTCCACTTGGCTGCAACCCCGCTCCAGCCGGAGTCTCTGTGGACGGCAATGAGGGAGGGGAGCATCCAGCAGGGAGGATCTCGGGCCGGAGCTGGGCACAGACGAGGGCTGACAGAGCACGCGCTCCCATCACCACGGTGACCCCCAGGGGCGAGGCAGGAGGCACTGAGCTTCCAGGAGAGAGAGGGAGGTGAGCACAGCCCTGGCCTGTGGCCTGAGGGTGGCGGGGCTGGGGAGACGGTGCCCTGCCCAAGTGAAAACACACAGGGGCACAGCACCCGCTCAGGAGCAAGGTAACGGAGCAGGGTGCAGTCCACGGGGAGGAGAGACGCGAGCCGGCACGACTGACTTCAGCGCGGCAACCACAGGAAGGCAGGCCGTGAGCCCTGCTGTTAAACCAGAAGCCGAGAGCACTCCTGGGAAGTCACAGAGGGCGCAGCATCTACCGCGGCCTCGACCAGCGAGCCCGGGAAGGGATGGACCGGGCGTCACGGGCCGCAGAGCCCACGGCTGACCGCCCAGAGAGCCAGGGACGAGCGGCGGCCACAGCGGCCTGCGCGCCTGCACGCTGGGGACCTGCGGCCGGGCCCCCAGGGACAGCAATGGGGCTCGCCGCGGCAGCTGCGGGTCAGCCGCGGACACCACTCCTGCCCTGGCCCAGGCCGGCAGCTGTGGCCTTCTCCACACCAGGGCTCTGCCTCCTGGAACGTGGGCCCCGTGGAGCAGGGACTGGTGTCCTTGGCCTCTGCAGGGTCCTGGGAGCCCAGCACACGCCGTGCAGCACAGAGGCACTCAGGGCACAGGTTCACCACAGGGGAGTGGGCGTCGTCTCGGGGGCGGCAGGGGGCACAAGGGGACGCACTGCTGAGGCAGCGTCAGGGAGCCTACGACGAAGGCGGAGCTGAGCAGCTGAAGGCTGGGTGCAAGGTGTGAAAGCGGACGACGGTGATTCCCACGTGATGGAAAGGATCAAACGATGCAACACACGGTTGACTGGAAAACAACACATGAAAGATGGCAACTGTCTCAGAAACTAAACACTGAAAATAATTACAGCGCCCGACAAGACATTCTCGGACCTGACACGCAATCGACCGAGTGAGCAGAGACAACACACAGTGCATCTCAGAGCAGGAGCTCCGGTGCCGCCGTCCCGGGCAGTGGGGCCAGCACCCAGGACAGGCAGCAGATGGAAGGGGACAATCAGTCACCACTAACCCTGGGAAGTGGGCTCCAGCCAGGCGGCGCTCATGCCCTGCACCAGTCACTAGGCTGACTATACAGTTACAGGTTCAGTTCAGTTCAGTCGCTCAGTCGTGTCCGACTCTTTGCAACCCCATGAACCGCAGCACGCCAGGCCTCCCTGTCCATCACCAACTCCCGGAGCTTACTCAAACTCATGTCCATCGAGTCGGTGATACCATCCAACCATCTCATCCTCTGTCGTCCCCTTCTCTTCCCACCTTCAATCTTTCCCAGCATCAGGGTCTTTTCCAGTGAGTCAGTTCTTCACATCAGGTGGCCAAAGTATTGGAGTTTCAGCTTCAACATCAGCCCTTCCAATGAATATTCAGGATTGATTTCCTTTAGGATGGACTGGTTGGATCTCCTTGCTGTCCAAGGGACTCTCAAGAGTCTTCTCCAACACCACAGTTCAAAAGCATCAATTCTTTGGCACTCAGCTTTATTTATGGTCCAACACTCACATGCATATATGACCACAGGAAAAACCATAGCTTTGACTAGACAGACCTCTGTCAGCAAAGTAATCTCTCTGCTTTTTAATATGCTGTCTAGGTTGGTCATAACTTTTCTTCCAAGGAGCAAGTGTCTTAATTGCATGGCTGCAATCACCATCTGCAGTGATTCTGGAGCCCCAAAAAACAGTCTCTCACCGTTTGCACTGTTTGCCCATCTATTTGCCATGAACTGATGGGACTGGATGCCATGATCTTCGTTTTCTGAATGTTGAGCTTTAAGCCAACTTTTTCACTCTCCTCTTTCACTTTCATCAAGAGGCTTTTTAGCTCCTCTTCACTTTCTGCCATAAGGGTGGTGTCATCTGCATATCTGAGGTTATTGATATTTCTCCCGGCAATCTTAATTCCAGCTTGTGCTTCATCCAGTCCAGCATTTCTCATGATGTACTCTGCATATAAGTTAAATAAGCAGGGTGACAATATGCAGCCTTGACGTACTCCTTTTCCTATTTGGAACCAGTCTGTTGTTCCATGTCCAGTCTAACTATTGCTTCCTGACCTGCATACAGATTTCTCAAGACGCAGGTTAGATGGTCTGGTATTCCCATCTCTCTCAGAATTTTCCACAGTTTATTGTGATCCACACAGTCAAAGGCTTTGGCATAGTCAATAAAGCAGAAATAGATGTTTCTCTGGAACTCTCTTGCTTTTTCCATGATCCAGCGGATGTTGGCAATTTGATCTCTGGTTCCTCTGCCTTTTCTAAATCCAGCTTGAACATGAGGGAGTTCACGGTTCATGTATTGCTGAAGCCTGGCTTGGAGAATTTTGAGCGTTACTTTACTAGCATGTGAGATGACTGCAATTGTGTGGTAGTTGGAGCATTCTTAGGCATTGCCTTTCTTTGGGATTGGAATGAAAACTGACCTTTTCCAGTCCTGTAGCCACTGCTGAGTTTTCCAAATTTACTGGCATATTGAGTGCAGCACTTTCACAGCATCATCTTTCAGGAGTTGAAACAGCTCCACTGGAATTCCATCACTTCCGCTAGCTTTGTTCCTAATGATGCTTTCTAAGGCCCACTTGACTTCATATCCAAGAGGTCTGGCTCTAGGTAAGTGATCACAGCATTGTGATTATCTGGGTTGTGAAGATCTTTTTTGTATAGTTCTTCTGTGTATTCTTGCCACCTCTTCTTAATATCTTCTGCTTCTGTTAGGTCCATACCATTTCTGTCCTTTCTTGTGCCCATTTTGCATGAAAATTTCCCTTGTTATCTCTAATTTTCTTGAAGAGATTTCTAGTTTTTCCCATTCTGTTGTTTTTCTCTATTTCTTTGTATTGATCACTGAGGAAGGCTTTCTTATCTCTCCTTGCTATTCTTTGGAACTCTGCATTCAGATGCTTATATCTTTCCTTTTCTCCTTTGCCTTTCACTTCTTTTCATAGCTATTTGTAAGGCCTCCTCAGACAATCATTTTGCTTTTTTGCATTTCTTTTTCTTGGGGATGGTCTTGATCCCTGTCTCCTGTACAATGTCACGAACCTCTGTCCATAGTGCATCAGGCACTCTGTCCATCAGATCTAATCCCTTAAATCTATTTCTCACTTCCACTGTATAATCGTAAGGGATTTAAGTCATACCTGAATGCTCTAGTGGTTTTCCCACTTTCTTCAATTTAAGTCTGATTTTGGCAATAAGGAGTTCATGATCTGAGCAGTCTTGTTTTTGCTGACTGTATAGAGCTTCTCCATCTTTGGCTGCAAAAAATATAATCAAGCTGATTTGGGTATTGACCATCTGGTGATGTCCATGTGTAGAGTATTCTCTTGCGTTGATGGAAGAGGGTGTTTCCTATGACCAGTGCATTCTCTTGGCAAAACTCTATTGCCTTTGCCCTGCTTCATTCTGTAGTCCAAGGCCAAATTTGCCTGTTACTCCAGGTGTCTCTTGACTTCCTACTTTTGCACTCCATTCCCCTATAATAAAAATCTTTTTGGGGTGTTAGTTCTAGAAGGTCTTGTAGGTCTTTACAGAACCATTCAACTTCAGCTTCTTCAGCGTTACTGGTTGGGGCACAGACTTGGATAACTGTGATATGGAATGGTTTGCCTTGGAAATGAACAGAGATCATTCTGTCGTTTTTGAGATTGCATCCAAGTACTACATTTCAGACTCTTGTTGACCATGATGGCTACTCCATTTCTTCTAAGGGATTCCTGCCCGCAGTAGTAGATATAATGGTCATCTGAGTTAAATTCACCCATTCCAGTCCATTTTTCTTCGCTGATTCCTAGAATGTCGATGTTCACTCTTGCCATCTCCTGTTTGACCACTTCCAATTTGCCTTGATTCATGGTCCTGACATCCCAGGTCCCTATGCAATATTGCTCTTTACAGCATCGGACCTTGCTTCTATCACCAGTCACATCCACAACTGGGTATTGTTTTTGCATTGGCTCCATCTCTTCATTCTTTCTGGAGTTATTTCCCCACTGACCTCACAGGCATTGGAGGGATTGTGAGGAGACACCCCATGTCCAAGGGCAAAGGAGAAGCCATAGAGATGGTGGGAGGGGCAAAAGGTGTTTGGAATCATCCCCACACCTGGGAGTCATCCCCACACCTGGGAGTCATCCCCACACCTGGGAGTCATCCCCACACCTGGGAGTCATCCCCACACCTGGGAATCGTCCCCACACCTGGGAATCGTCCCCACACCTGGGAATCATCCCCACACCTGGGAATCATCCCCACACCTGGGAGTCATCCCCACACCTGGGAATCTCCCCACACCTGGGAGTCGTCCCCACACCTGGGAGTCGTCCCCACACCTGGGAGTCGTCCCCACACCTGGGAATCGTCCCCACACCTGGGAATCATCCCCACACCTGGGAGTCGTCCCCACACCTGGGAATCGTCCCCACACCTGGGAATCTCCCCACACCTGGGAGTCGTCCCCACACCTGGGAGTCATCCCCACACCTGGGAGTCGTCCCCACACCTGGGGATCGTCCCCACACCTGGGAATCGTCCCCACACCTGCCAGAGACATTTGGGGGCTCCCACATACCGTGTGCCCACCAGAACCCAGAGACCCACAGATACTGAGCCAGAACTGTCTTGGAGTGTCTCCTGCGGAGGTACGGGTCAGCATGGCCTGCTGCAGGGGCAGGGGCTCTGGGTGCAGCAGACTGGGTATGACATAAGCCCTCTTGGAGGAGGTTGCCATTAACCGCACCGTAGAGCTGCCAGAACTTACACAGGACTGAGGAAACAGACTCTTAGAAGGCACAAACAGAACCTTGTGTGCACCAGGACCCAGGAGGAAGGGGCAGTTGACCCCACAGGAGGCTGACCGAGACCTGCCGTGAGTGTCCAGGAGTCCCCGGCAGAGGCGTCAGCTGGCGGTGGCCTGCTGCAGGGTCGGAAGCGCTAAGCGCAGCAGTGCATCATGGGACCTTTGGAGGCCGCCATTATCCTCGTCACTTCCACCATAGTTTGGCCTCAGGTCAAACAACAGTGAGGGAACACAGCCTGGCCCAGCAACAGGAAATTGGATTAAAGATTTACTGAGCATGGCCCTGCCCATCAGAACAAGACCCATTTCCCCCTCACTCAGTCTCGCCCATCAGGAAGCTTCCACAAGCCTCTTATCCTTCTCCATCAGAGGGCAGACAGACTGAAAACCACATCCCAGAAAACTAACCAAACTGATCACATGGACCACAGCCTTGTCTAACTCAGTGAAACCATGAGCCATGCCGTGTAGGGCCACCCAAGACGGACGGGTCATGGTGGAGAGTTCTGTCAAAACGTGGTCCACTGGAGAAGGGAACGGCAAGCCACTTCAGTATTCTCGCCTTGAGCACCCCATGAACAGTATGAAAAGGCAAAAAGCAGGACCCTGAACGATGAACTCCCCAGGTCAGTTAGGTGCCCAATATGCTACTGGAGAAGACTGGAGAAATGACTCCAGAAAGAATGAAAAGCTACAGGTAAGCAGGTGAAAACCACAGTGTAAGAAAATCGTTTATAGAATCAGCGCAGCCTCGTACCGTCTCATTCAGGGTTGCTTCCTAAGCACGCTAGCAAACTGGGCCCTCAAGAACAGGACGGACAGAGTGGACCACAGAGCAGACGTTTCCACGTGGCCAAGTTCAACTGGGAGAAGGCCCTTCCCGTGGGAGCCGGAGACAGGGTGGGGTGTGCTTTAGGGGGTCCTCACAAGTCAGGGAGAGCAGACCTCCCCAGGAGAAGTGGGCAAGAGGAAAAACAAATGCAGAATCGGCGTGTGGAAGTGAGCTGTGAGCTGAGGGGTGCGGCACCCCGGGGACGGGACGGGCCGACACCACCAGAGCCCAGGGCTGGCGGGGCGGGGGAGGTACACGACCAGAGACCTCCAGAGGGCGAGCCATGGATGCAGAACGTGTGTGAAGAGCTAATCCCCGTGAATTTAGACAAAGTGGAAAATGGGCCAACAGTGTGTGTGCAGCGGCCTTGCACATGTGGACGGTGAATCGACATGCCCATCAAAGGGGCATCAGGCAGACACCCTGGGGTTCCTGCATGGAAGTGACAGGACCCCACAGGGTGCTAGGAAGGCAGGTTAAGGTTCAAAGTGAACCTTTCTGTTTTGATGATGGATGGAGTGCATGGAAAAGCACACACGTGTGTACGGGGTGCTGGAGGACATATGTGCGTGTGTGCACACGTGCACAGATTAAAATCTAAACACGTTCAGGGCGTTATCCTTGAGTAGACTGGGATGCTTTCTGCTGACTTCATCTTGCACAGCCAGAATAAAGACTGTTTTCATTTGGGGAAAATGATGTTGCAGATAAATAGCACAGATGTTCACGGCCTAGATTACAACATGACCATGCTCCCACTGTAGGTACACATGTGTGCGTGGTGTGCACACACGTTACATATGATGCCTTCTGTGGTTCAGCCGCTCAGTCGTGTCCGACTTTGCGACCCCATGGGCCGCAGCACGCCAGGCCTCCCTGTCCATCACCAACTCCCGGAGCTCGCTCAAACTCATGTCCATCGAGTTGGGGATGCCATCCAGCCATCTCATCCTCTGTCGTCCCCTTCTCCTCCTACCCTCAATCTTTCCCAGCATCAGGACCTTTTCAAATGAGTCAGCTCTTCGCATCAGGTGGCCAAAGTATTAGAGTTTCAGCTTCAGCATCAGTCCTTCCAGTCAACACCCAGGACTGATCTCCTTTAGGATGGACTGGTCTGGGGACTCTCAAGAGTCTTCTCCAACACCACAGCTCAAAAGCATCAATTCTTCAGCACTCAGCCTTCTTTATGGTCCAACTCTCACATCCATACGTGACTACTGGGAAAACCATAGCTTTGACTTACAGACCTTTGTCAGCAAAGTGATGTGTCTGCTTTTTAATATGTTGTCTAGGTTTGTCATAGCTTTTCTTCCAAGCATCTTTAACTTCATGGCTGCAGTCACCGTCCACCGTAACTTTGGAGCCCAAGAAAATAGCGTCTGTCCCTGTCCCCACTGGTGTCTATATAGACTCTCAGATGGAACTGGAAGCACACACACCACAGTGTCGACCGTGGTGATTTCCAGGTGCTGGGATAACTGCCATTGCCCATTTCTTACTTTTCTGTCTGTGTGTTCTGGAACTTGTAAGAAGTCATCATTAGGAAAGTTTTCCTTCTGGCAGATGCAGTGGAGGCACCCACGTCCCCCTTCTCCCGGAAGGCGCTCCACAGCCACGTCACGTGTCCCAGGGTGGCTTGCAGCCAGAACTGGCTGAGGCAGGTGCAGAGGCCCACCCCCAGCCTCCACAGGGAGCCCCTCGGCACAGCTAGCCCAGCTCCAGGGCAACGGCCAGGCCCTCTCCTCTGCCCAGCTGCCTTCCTCAGCCCTGCCGGGAGTGGCAGGCAGGGCGGCCCCAGCGAACTTCCCTCGGGGAAGGAGGGAGCCTCATGAGGGAGCCCGGTCCTCGACAAGACACTCCGGAAATCAGGCCAAACCAGCATGGCTGCAGACGCCGCGCTAACCAGCGAAAAGCCTGCTGGGTTGGGGTCCTCCCCAGCTCAGCTCCAACCACCCCACCTCCTCTGCCACCTGCCCACCCCGCCACCATTCTGCTCTCAGCAGCAAGCCCCTCCCTGGAGCACCTACCACCTTCCTGCTGGAAGATGGAGTCCCCGGCCCTCACGCCTCACCACCCCTCCTCCCACCCCTCCATGGGGGCAGACGAGCCACCTGGGGACCCCCCTTCCTGGCTCATGGTCACCCTCTAGTTTCCCCTCCATCAGTTGGGGGTGATTCCCACATCCACCAGCCCCCCTAGGACAGCCCTGGCAAAGCAGACATTCAGTAAATGCACATGGAAGAAACGGACGCCCTGGCCACTAGCGGACGTGGAGCCCGTGGGCAGGAACAGGAGGTGCCGCCCCACCCCCGTGAGCCGTGACGAGCCCAGACACCCCCACCTCCTGGCGGCACCTTCAGAGCACGCGCCAGCCCTGACGCGCACCCACCGCCCTCCTTGCCCGACAGACAGCCGAGGCCATGGGGCCAGTGAGACCACTGGCCAGACGCAGAGCCCCTGGCCTGGGTAGGGGTGCGTGCGCCCATGCTGTCTATAGTCGTGGCCGAGTCCTTGGGATCCCATGGACTGTCGCCCACCAGGCTCCTCTGTCCATGGGGTTCCCCAGGCAAGAACACTGGAGTGGGTTGCCATGCCCTCCCCCAGGGGATCTTCTGCACCCAGGGATCGAACCTGGGTCTCTTATGTGTCCCACACTGGCAGGCGGGTTCTTTTACCACCAGCGCCACCAGAGAGCCGGATCAGGGTAGAGGGTTAAAACCCCTCCAGGGGGGCCGTTTTATTTCAGGGTCAGCGAGCAGACCCCCGCCTTGGAGTCCTCAGGGCCAGCAGCCCAGAGGCAGCCCCACAGGCGGGTGCCAGCAGGGGGGCCAGCGGCCCAGCCCTCCTGGCCACGGAGCCCAGCGCCACTTCTTCACTGAGATCCATTCACCCTCCAGGACTCCTCCTCCTGCTGCTCCCCTGGACAAGAAACTTGCAGGGAGTGGGGGGCCTGGAGGTGGGGGGCCGGGCCGTCCCCGAGGAGCCACGTGCCTGTGCAGGCCAGTGGCTGTTGCTGGAAGCACTGCCCAGAGCAGTCTCTGCTCTCGGCTCCCCCGTGTCCCACCGCAGCAGGGGCGCCCGGAGCTCAGGGCCCAACAGAGCTCACACGCGGGTGGCATACACGGCAAGAACCAGCTGTCAGGGCAACTGCTCCTCAGAGATGACCCGAGGTGAGGGGACTGCAGCCAGATCCAGGGTGCCCCCCACAGCAGTCTGTTACTAAAAGACCCATTTCACAGAGTGGGAAATGGAGGTGATGCTATGGATCAGAGCTCCAGGGGCACGGGCCCAAGGGCAGGGGTCCGTCCAGCCTCTCCACTGCAGCCGAGGACAGAGTCGAAGAAAGAGCAGGACACCCCTGCCTCCCCCCCCGACCCCAACAGGGCCCAAGCCGCCCGGCCATGTCTCAGGGGACAGCTCTGCACACCACCCTGCCCAACCACGGCCTCGCCGGAGCAGCAGGGCCAGGGAGAGTCACCGCCCTCAGCCCCGGGCTCTCCTCCCTGCGTGCCTCCCTGTCACCACACAGGCCCCCTCCCCGGGAATCGCACAAAGTGGCTGGAACTGGGGAGATTTCGGGGCATGACCGGGGCCACCCTCCCGGCCCCGCAGCAGCCCAGCCGCCGCCTGGCCTCACCAATGGCCATGAGGGCGCTGCAGTCCTTCTTGTGGAAGTCGGACCAGGCCTTGGTCTTGCAGTACTTGCTGCAGGTCAGGATTCCATAGCAGCGGGTGCAGGGTGCCAGGCGCACCCCGATGGAGCGGCCACACTGGTAGCAGAACTTGAAGAAGGGAATCCTGCAAGGGAGCAGGCGGGCAGTCAGGGGGTGCCCGGCACGTGTGCCTGAGGCCCTGGGCGCCGGGACCCGCCATGTCCTGCGTTCAGAGCGGACAGCTCACGAGTCCTGGTCTAAGTGTGTTCAGCCCAGCGCTACCAAGAACAGGAAACAAGCCCCCACTCTGTGCTGGCCAACACCCCCCAGGCAGGAAATGACATCCCCTACGCAGGGACCCTCACATCATCACCATGGCGAGGGGTGGCAGGAGTCTGCAGTGTCTGGTTCTGGGCGGGTCTGCTTCGGGGCCGGGGGGCAGAGAGCTGGGTACGTGCTCTTCCCCCTCCCGCCCACCTACCCCCACCCTGCCTACCAGGGTGTCCTGGGCAGAAGCTATCTGGGATGCCCATGGGGATAACGCAGCACTGGGCATGCAGGACTGCCCCTAACAGTGGGGACGGGGCAGAGCTGGGGCCCAAGGGGGCCAGCAGTGGAGGGGCAAGGAGGGCCTCGGCTTGATGCGGGTGGGGGGCATCTCCGAGCAGCAGAGCTGGGCTCACCCCCACTTAGCCACTGCCCCCTCCCCGGGGGCCATGGAACCCACCCAGAGCCACCCAGGCTAGTCCACAAGTGAGCCTGCAAGTCCCCTTGCCCCCATCCTGGCTTGAGCCATGGCCCGCAGCAGAGCTGGGCCTCTCGGGAGCGACCCTGCCCTGGGCAGGGAGGTCGTGGCAGGCTCAGCAGCACCACCCAGCCGGGCACCACCCAGCCACTTACTGCTCCTGTTCCAGCAAGTCCTGGCCCTTGGG
Source organism: Oryx dammah (assembly GCF_014754425.2). Classification (NCBI taxonomy): domain Eukaryota; kingdom Metazoa; phylum Chordata; class Mammalia; order Artiodactyla; family Bovidae; genus Oryx; species Oryx dammah. Next base: position 117,435,944 of record NW_024070212.1, read on the forward strand.
CATGCCACCCCTCCGCTTCAGCCGGAGGCAGGGGGCCAGCTCCGCTGCACCGAGAGAGACCTGCGTTAGCCTCCACAGCCCCGGGTCACACGTGATGCCCACCTGTGGAGGGCAGCACTGTGCTGCCCGCCTCCACCACCCGGTGAGCCCCTCCCCAGCCCTGCAAGGCCGGCGGGGCAGGCAGCACCACCCTTGAGCGGCCCCCAGCAGGTCCGAGGACACAGAGCGGGCTGTGTCCCTCTGCTCCTGCAGCCATGCCCTGAGGTCCACAAGCCTCCTGGCTGCCAGCCCCAGCTCCAGGTTCCTGACTCCACCTTTAACGGCCACAGGGCAGCACCAGCTTCCTTCTGGCCTTCAGCTCACACACCCCTCTGGTCTGGAGACCCTTGGCTCTGCTCTCTGGCCACTGGTGGCAGGATGCCCAGAGGGCTGGGGGACAGGAGAGCAGCGAGCCCCCGACAGTAATCACCTGATGCTCAACAACACCCCTCTGCTTTCCTGTGCTTAGACAATGCATCAGTCCTCTCAAGGAAGGCCACCCATCCTCCACTCCCCCGGCACCCCTTCACATGCAGGAACCCCACAAAGAAACACCCGTTGGCCAGGACAGTAGAGAATGTGGGAGACCCTCCTTCCCCGCTCTTCACGACCCCCAGCCCCCAGGACCACTCCCCATGCTGTTGTGGGGTCCAAGCAGTTCTGTGAGTGACAGAGTGGGGAGGGCCAAAGTGCCCTCCCGAACCACCTGGCAAAGCGAGGCTTCTGGGGGAGCTGGCAATAAAGCAAGATGGTAACTCTAACTCTCCTTTCCGAATTTGATGCCTTTCCTTCGTTTTTCTTGTCTAATTGCATAGTTTACAACTCTAGTACGATCTTACACAGAAGTGGGGAGAGAAGACGTTTCTGTCTCCTTCCTGACCTTGGGGTCACTGACTTGATGTCGGCCGGGGGGGTTTTCTCACAGGCGCCCTTCATCAGGTTAAAGAAATGCCCTTCTGCTCTTTGTTGTGTGTTTCATCATGAAAGGATGTTGGATTTTCTACATCAGTTCTTTTTTTTTTACATCAATTGAATTTTTTCTTCCATTTTAACAGTATAGTATATTACATTGACAATTTTGTTGTTGTTAAACCATCGTTGCATTTCTGGAGTAGATCCCATCAGTCATGGCAGACAGCTCTTTGGCACGATGCTGAGTCTGGTTTCTACTGTATGTATATTTTGGCCACATTACACAGCTCGCGGGATCTTAGTTGCCCAGCCAGGGATGGGACTCATGCCTCTGCATTGTAAGCACAGAGACTTAGCCACTAGACTGTCAGGGAAGTCCCAGTTCATTAGTATTTTGTTGTAGATTTTTGCATTTATATTCATAAAGGATATTGGTCTTTAGTTTTCTTACAATGCTATTGTCTGGCTTTGGAATCAGTAATGAGGCTTCATAAAATAAGTTAGGAAATGTTCCTTTCTCTTTAATTTTTGAAAGAATTAGAAAAGGATCTGTGCTAATTCCATGTTAAATGTTCGGTACAGTTTACCAACGGAGCCATCTGTACCTGGGTCTTTGTGTGGAGGTTCTTTGTTACTTACTCAATCTTTTTAATTGTTATGAATCTGGGCAGACCTTTTATCCCCTCTTTAGATGCTATGTTTTCAGCAACTTCTCCATTTCATCTTGGTGCTCCAACTCGTTGTCATAAAGTTGTTCATCATATTCTCTCATAATTCTTTCCACTCCTAAGTGTTTGGTAGTAATGTCTATTCTTGTCATTCTGATTTCAGTAATTTGAGTCTTCATTTTTTCCTAGTAAATCTAGCCAAATGTGTCAGTTTTCCTGATTTTCTCAGTGAACCATTTCCAAGGTTTACTGATATTCTCTATTATTTTTCTATCCTGTATTTCACTAATATTCTCTCTAAAAGACACACATACATCTCTCCAGCTGGCAAACCAGCTTACTCTAGGTTTAGCGAGCTCTTCTTTTGCCAGTGTTTCAAGGAGCAGTGTTAGGTTAATTGATTGAGGTTGTTTTTCTTTGTAATATGGGCATTCATAGCTATACACTTCCCTGTGATCACTGCTTTAGCTGCACTCCGTGAGTTTTGCTATGTTGTCTTCTTCCGCATTCATATCAAAGTACTTTCTAATTGCTTTTTTAATTTCTTCTTTGACCCCTGGTTATTTAGAAGTGTATTGTTTTATGTGATATCTCCAAATGTCTTCTGGTTATACTCATTTCTAATTCCATTCCGTTGTGGCCAGAGTACCTAATCTGCATTCTTTCTATGCCTATAAATGTATTAAGAGTTTTGGGGGGGGGTTCTTATGGCCGAGCGCATGGTCTGCCCCGGACAACGTCCCACGTGGACTCGAGAGGAGTATGTGTCTGCTGTCTGGTGGGCATAGCGCTCGGTAAATGCATGCGGTCTCGTGGTCTAGCGTGTGTGTGTTCAGTCACTCGGTCATGTCCGACTCTGTGTGACCCCATGGACTGTAGCGTGCCAGGACTCCCTGTCCTCTGTAGTCTGACAGTATTGCTCAATCTTTTCTCTATAATTTTGTGCCTAGATTTTCTACAAATTATTGAACATCGGGAATTGACATCTCCAACTATTTTATTATTGAATTATTTATTTTGCATTTCACGTGTGTCTTTTCTGCTTTGGTTACTTGGGTGTCTGCTGTTAGGTGCATATAGGTTTATAATTACTTTATCTCCCTGATCAATTGACTCTTTCATCATTTAAAAATGTCCCTCTTTATTGTCAGTAATATTTTTGCTTTAAAGTCCATTTTTAGGTAATACGGGTATGGCTATTCCAGCTTTCTCGTGGTTGTTATTTTCACGATGCAAGATTCTTTTATCATTTTACTTCCAATCTATTTGTATCACTGAGTCTAAAACATGTCTCCTGTGGGAAGCATGTAAATGGATTTTTCTTATTTTTATTCAATCGAATGGTTTCTGCCTCTTGACCGTATTATTTAGTCCACTCATTCTTGATGTTATTACCGACATAGCTGGGCTTACGTTTGCTGCTTTACATTTTGTTTCCTACGTGTCTCGTATTTTTGTCCTTCTGCTGCTGCTGCTGCTGCTGCTAAGTCACTTCAGTCGTGTCCGACTCTGTGTGACCCCATAGAGGGCAGCCCACCAGGCTCCCCCGTCCCTGGGATTCTCCAGGCAAGAGTACTGGAGTGGGGTACCATCGCCTTCTCCAGTGCATGAAGGTGAAAAGAGAAAGTGAAGCTGCTCAGTCGTGTCTGGCTCTTAGCAACCCCATGGACTGCAGCCCACCAGGCTCCTCCGCCCATGGGATTTTCCAGGCAAGAGGACTGGAGTGGGGTGCTGTTGCCTTCTCCGTTTGTCCTTCTACTCCTCCTTTATTTACTTTTTTGCATTAAGTGAATACTTTTAAATGTAATGTTTAATTTCTTCAATTATTTTAAACTATACTTTTGTTATTTCCTTGAAAGTGAAAGTCACTCAGTCATGTCCGACTCTGCAACTCCATGGACCATACAATCCATGGAATTCTCCAGGCCAGAACACTGGAGTGGGCAGCCGTTCCCTTCTCAAGGGGATCTTCCCAACCCAGGGATCGAACCCAGGTCTCCTGCACTGCAGGTGGATTCTTTACCAGCTGAGCCACCAGGATTACAATAAATAAAATCCATATATATATGCTTATAGTAATTTTTCTATAAAATGCTTATATATAAATCATGCAAATTTCTTTTTGAATCTGTTAAGAAAACATGCATTTATTTTTTATTTTTACAATTAGCTTTGCCAGTGCTCTTTATTCACTGACTTGATGACTTGATTTCCATCCGGAGTCACGTGCTTTAGTACTTCCTGTAAAGCAGGGCGACGAGGGACAAGTCCTCAAGGGTTCTGTCTTCGGGAATGCCTTTCTGTCACCTCCATCCAGCTTTGCTGGATCTAGCATTCTCAGCTGAAGCTTACCGCTTTGAGCGCTTGACTACGCCATGCCACTGCCTCCTGGCATCCGTGGCTTCTGATGAGGGGCCAACTGCTGACTTCACTGGGGTCCCGTTGTGGTGAATCATTCGGTTCTCAGTATTTAACTATCGTGTGTCTGTTTGTGGGTGTCTGTGTTTATCCTATTGGGAGTTCATTAAGCTCTCTGGATATACAGGTTGACGATTTTCAACAGACTTTGGATGCTTTCGTCATGGTGTCTTCCACTGCACTTCCTGCTCACCTCTCTCCACGGCGCCCACTTCTCACCAGGGGCCTGTTCATTTCCCATCGTTACTGCCCCCCTCTGGGGCTGACTGTCGTTATTTGCGCGTTGGGTGGTGTGTAGGTGAGAGGGTAGGGGAGGCTCGTGTTTGAGTCGGGGCCGGGGAGGAGTGTTATGGACACACCTGTATCCTTCCAAGATTAATTTGCTGAAAGCCTAACCCCAGTGCCACGGGACTTGGATGGGGGCTTTGGGGTGATGGGGGCAGAGCCCTCTGGTGGAATTAGTACCCTGTAAAAAGAGGAAGTGCACACTCTCCCTCCCATGTGAGAACAGGACAGGCAGACGGCGTCGAGGAGCCAGGAAGCAGCCCTCCTCAGAACCAGCCACACTGGCTCCTGGCTCCTGGAGTTCGGTCTCCAGCCTCCTGAACTGAGCAAACACCTGCTTGTTGACTAAGCATCTCCCGCCCTGCTGAACTCAGGCCGCGGTACCTTTACAGCCCCTGACCCGATGGGACAGGGAAGTCGTGTGTGGGCACGCAGCTACGAGGTGGTCGGCAGCCATGAGCTGGTGTGAGGGTGAATGGACGTGCGTGGCTGCGGGTGGGCTGGTGAGCGTGGTGGGGGGGTTATGATGGACGGTGGGTGTGTATGTGTGACAGTGTGCAAGGCGGTTCTGTGGGGAAGGATGGGATGAGTGTGCAAGTGGGGAGGAATGGTGTGGGTACGTGGAGGGGGTGAGGGGGTTGGTCCCTGGGGGCTTGTGTGGGGGCTGGGCTGGGGTAACAGGTGTGTGAGGACAGGGGTGTGAGGGGTGGTGGGGGTGAGCAGTTGGTAGGGATGTGTGTGAGCGGGTGGTGGGATCTGGTCAGTAACTATTTGTGGGCTGGAGAACAGGGGTCTTATTTTGTTTGTGCAGGAAGTTTAGATATTGGGGTGTGTGTGTGTGTGACAGGTGGGTGAGGAGCTGAGGGTGCGCAGGTTTGTGGAGGGGTTTGGCAGGTTTGTGTTAGTGTGTGAGTGTGTGTGCAGCAGTGAGGAGTGCTGTGTATGGAAGGTGGGCATCTCGGGGCTGCGGGGTGCAGACAGGCGGTGTGTGGAAAGGTGGGTGGGTGTGGGCTTGCGGGTTGTGTGTGTATGTACGTGTGTGGATAGGGGCCTGGCAGGTGGGGGAGGTGGGGAGGCTGGTCCATGTGTGTGTGAGCACACGCGTGGGTGGTGGGCAGGGCGGGGGTGCTGCTGGGGGGCTTAGGGTGCGGGGTACATGTAAGGGAGTTGGGCAGGGCGGAGGGGCATCGGGGTCCCCCCTCCCAGCTGCTCTCTGAGCGCCCCTGGCACCACCTCTGTCTCCCCATCACCCACTGTGCAGGTTCCGGGCAGCGGACAGGAGCAGAGGTGTGGCTGAGGAGAGGCCACCGGTTCCCAGCCCCCAACACAGGCAGCCGTGCCTCAGGCTCGCCACATGCCCTGCCCCACCCCCGTCTCCTGGAAGGCACAGCCCCTCCCCTGGGCCCGTGGGCTTCCCCGGGAGTCCACTCTCTTTCACCAGCTGAGCCAGGAGACAAGCTCCCCGTCTGTGCACCATGGGGTTATGGATCCTTCGCCCATGCCCGAGGACCCACCCGGCTCTCACCCAAGACTGCAGCTCAGGCTGGCTCTGCCATGGGGCTAGACCACGCAGGGCCCTCAGGAGAGGGTGACCCAGGGCTTCACCCCTAGACCAGGCTGTCTACCAGCTCCACCCCCAGGGCGCAGCTCACCAAGCAGACCGCAGGGCACGGTCCCTCACCCCCACCCCCAGGGCAGGCACGTCGCCCCTCCTCAGGTGTCGTGTCCCCCACCGTGGCAGCAGGGCAGCCAGGGGGTGGGGCTGGCTGGGACACTGGGCAAAGGTGATGCTCCCAGACCTGTGAGGGGACCTCCAATATTTCTCTTCCCAGGCTCACCTCCCCAGCCCAAGAACCCCCTTCTCAATTCCCCTTGCAGACATCCTTGGCAGAACATCTGAGGGCCAGGTGGACACTGGCCCAGCAGGCGTGTCCTCTCCTGGCCCACCCCACACAGCCTCCTGGAGCCAGACCTTCGGGGGATGCAGCCCCTAGCACAAGGCACCCATGCTCTTCCACGATGCATAGAGCCTGTCACACACACTCAGGCCAAGGGGGTCTCCGGGTCAGCTCTGAGCTGCCTGAGGAGCCCACTGCAGCTGCCCACCCCGCTGGCTGCCCGCCACGCCCACACGACCACCCTGCCCGAGCGCCCGCCACGCCCACCTCTCTTGCTCAGATGCAGCACCTTCAGGTCCCACTGGCACTCCTTGGCAAAGACGGCCTGCCGCAGCTGGAGGCCCATGTATTCCAGGAGCTTCTTCCGGGCCAGAAATGTCTCCCGCTCTGCAGGCATCAGCATGTGGAAGGGACAGTGGGCTATCTTCCGGTCCTGCAACCCAGCACCGGTCACCACCTCTGAGCACGGGGCACCTGGCCCCCAGTCCCCCAGGGGGAGCAGGTCCAGCAGCCCTGGCCCATGCCCGACACTGTTTGGGGCACACTGTGGTCGCGACAGTGATTGTGAGGACAGACCAGGATAATGCTCAGAGAGCTGGCACACAGGCAGCTATGCTGGCAACACATGCTTGGGGGGGCTGGATTTTCCATTCTAGGAAGCCGGGGGAGGACTTGGGTCAGAGGCATGAGGGACCTTTGGCCCGCCTTCCCCAAGAGTTGCTAAAAGCCCCAGCTCCATCCCCATCGCCAATGAGAGACTCGACCCACCTGGAAGAATCTGAAATACCCATAGTCGACCGCTGTGCCCACAGCCGTTTTGTCCCCCTGTGAAAGTGTCACAGGGTTCAGGATGTCAGCCCCGTAATTAATGAGCCGGTCAATCTGTGGAGAACAGAGCCCACGTCATAGGCTTGCGTTTGCCCCAGCCACCAGGGGGCCCTCCCCCCCAGCAGGAGAGCAGGGCCGGGCTCCTGCCCCCTGCGTGACCCAGCTGGGCCGAACTCCCAGGTGTGCGGAGTGTCAGCAAGACAAACAAGACAGACAGATGAGACATCAGAGTGGCGTATCCTGAGAGCGACCCTCAGAGCAAGGTTGAGTCTGGGGGCTGGCCGGCTCCTCGGGCCGCACCCCCAGGGCACCCTGCTGAGGTCTGGCCCCACTCCACTAGCTGTAGCTGGTGGGAGGGCAAACCCCAAGTGGTCTGTTTGAGACAATAGCTGGGTGCAGATGCAGTTGAGGCAGATCATGGACAACAAGATACAGAAAGGCCAGAAGCCCAGCTGCCACTCCCAAAGGCCCGGGAGCAGAAGCAGGGCACACGCACGCATCCTGCGCTCAGCACCACCGAAGGGCGGGCAGACCGCCTGAGCCTCTAGACTGACCCTGGACACACGCCTCCACCCACCCCATAGAGGAACAAGCGCACCCCGCCTGGGGAATGAGCAAGGGAACCTGTGGCTTCTCAAGTTCTGTAGGTTAAAGAGGCCCAAAGCTCTAGTCTGTACATGTTCAGCACCCATCCAACCACCCGCGGCACTCAGTAAGACCACAGGCGCTGTGTGCCTGGTTGCAGAGACCAGCTACATGTGTGTGAGTGTGTGTGTGCTTGCACACGTATTCAGAGGTGTGTGGATGTGTGTGCATGCGTGCGTGTGGTTGCAGAGAGCAGCTGTGTGCGTGTATGGTTGCATGCACATGTGTGCACCAGTGTGTGGACATGTGTGTGCATGCACGAGTGTGTGGCTGCAGAGAGCAGCTATGTGAGTGTGGGGGTGCTTGCACACGTGTGCACAGGCGTGTGATGTGCCTGTGCATGCACACGTGTGTGCATTTGGACGCCTGGCACACCCCGAGGCAAGGTCCTCCACTCCTGACGCAGCACCAACTGCAGTCATCGCAAACAGCATCCGTCAGAGGCTCCACCCAGAGCACGACAAGGAAGGGTGCTGTGCTCCACAGAGGCTCCACCCAGAGCACAAGGAAGGATGTTGTGCTCCACAGGGGCTCTTTGGTTTCACAGCTTCATCGAGAAATGCTGACAGAACCACAAACCACAAGGCTCGATGTGACAGACAGAATCCAGCTGTCATCCACAGGGGTCCAGAAGCCACACTTGCTGAGCAGGGGTCAGCAGGGTCGCTACGTGGGGAGACACAAGGCGGCCTCAGTGGCTCACCAGCCTCTCATCACTCAGCCTTCCTTCCTCACAAACAAAAACCCTGGGTTCTGGGGGCGCTGCCAGTGAAGCTTTGCTTCCAGCAGAGAAAGCACCCCTACCCAGGACACAGCTCCCCTATCCCCACTCAGGACACAGCTCCCCATCCCCCACTCAGGACACAGCTCCCCATCCCCACTCAGAACACAGCACCCCACCCCCCATCCCCCCCCAG
>NW_024070212.1:117444653-117469283 GCF_014754425.2 Oryx dammah
TACAGCTTCTGGATCCCTGCTCGTCCGTTTCTGTCACTGAAAACTCTAGAGTCCTGCAGCCAGACCAAAGCCAAGCTCAATGTCTCTCAAGACAAACTAGGGACTCTTGTCCGGCCTTTTGAGTGGGTTTGCCACTACCATATTTTAGGTCTATAAACTATAAAAGGCAAGAATTGTTTGTACTTTCTCAAGTGTTTGGAACATCAAGTCTTGAACACAGAGCAAGAGCCCATGAAGCACCACGAAGTGCCTTGCTACAAGCAGGGCCAGACAGAGGGTCCAGGGCAGGCCCCAGACCCTACCCGCCAGGGCCTCCCCCCGTCTACCCTCCTGCCCCAGGGCCGGCCCCCCACCCCGGCTCACCAGGGCCAGCCTGCTCTCCAGGCTCCTCTGGCTCTCATAGATGATGTCACAGGCGACACACAGGGCGCTGCCCACGCCTTTGGTCAGGAGCACGTTGGGGTCAGCTCCGCAGGACAGCAGCTCCTTCACGACCTGGACACAGACGGCCCTGTCAGCCGCCGCCGCGCCCCTCCCAACACGCGAAGGGAGCGCCCGGAGCCAGGCCACACAGGGCAGCTGCCCTGCTCCCCACCCCCAGGGGCCGCGGCTCAGACGGCAAGGCTGGGGCGGGTACACGGCGGCTCCCTAGCGAGGACTCCCACTCCCCAGGGCAGCCCAGGTCCAGCGCTTCCTCAGAACAACATCCAGTTGCTCAGAAGTGGTCCCGGCGCCTCTCTGCTTTCCACCAGGGGATGCAGCCGGATCCTGCCGGGCCTCTCACCCCACAGGGTCAGGCGCACGTCCTGCTGGTCCATGTCCCTGGGACCGGCCTGCTTCTACCCGGGGCAGCTGGTCCCCGTGATCGCCTGAGCACGTGCAGAGGATGGGGCTCCCTTGCTCCCTGCTGCGTCCCCAGTTGCTAGCCCAGGGGCCCCTGGGGAGCCTGGAGTCAGAGCAGCTGCTCCAGACACGCGAGACACCAAGCTTGGCCCTCCGGGAGCTTCTGCGCCTGGGGTGAGGCTCTCCTCCAGGCTGCCCGCCCCCACTCCAGGGCTGGTCACAGAGCAGATGCCCGCGTGACCCGCTGAGTGAATGACTCGCTGCACAAGCCAAGGCAGGAGGCAGAGGGGCCGGGCAGAAGGGGCATGGGGGCCCCAGCCCCTCACCAACAGTGGCTGCCTCAGGCCGCCCCGGCATGCCGTTTCGCCCGAGAGGCCCTCCCGCCACCCAGCTGAAGGAGCCCCCGTCACTCTCCTCCCCTCACCCATCATCACTTTCCTCATAAACTTACTGCCTGACAGTCACACACCAGCCCGTGGTCCATCTGCCCCAACTAGAACATAGGATCCTTGACATTTCTGTTTTATTCAACACCTAATGCCTGGAATGGTGCCTGCCTGGTACACAGACCACTGTGCAGACAGTACCACCTTCATGGCAGAAAGAGAAGAGGGGCTAAAGAGCCTCTTGATGAGGGTGAAGGAGGAGAGCGAAAGAGCTGGCTTAAAACCCCATATTCAGAAATGAAGATCATGGCATCCGGTCCCATCACTTTGTGGCAAATGGGAAAAAAATGGAAACAGTGGCAGATTTTATTTTCTTGGGCTCCAAAATCTCTGTGGATGGTGACTGCAGCCATGAAATTAAAAGACACTTGAGCCTTGGAAGAAAAGCTATGACAAACCTATACTGTGTATTAAAAAGCAGAGACATGACTTTGCCAACAAAGGTCCGTACAAAGTAACGGTTTTCCTAGTAGTAGTCACCTACGGATGTGAGAGTTGGACTATAAAGAAAATTGAGCACTGAAGAATTGATGCTTTTGAACTGTGGTGTTGGAGAAGACTCTTGAGAGTCCCTTGGACTGCAAGGAGATCCAACCAGTCCATCCTAAAGGAGATCAGTCCTGGGTGTTCATTGGAAGGACTGATGCTGGAGCTGAAACTCCAATACTTTGGCCACCTGATGCAAAGAGCTGACTCATTGGAAAAGCCCCTGATGCTGGGAAAGACTGAGGGAAGGAGGAGAAGGGGTTGATAGAGGATGAGATGGTTGGAGGGCATCACCAACTCAATGGACATGAGTTTGAGTAAGCTTTGTAAGTTGGTGATGGACAGGGAGGCCTGACGTGCTGCAGTCCATGGGGTCGCAGAGTTGGATTCGACTGAGCGACTGAACCACAAGACAGAAGGAGGGGTGGATGATGAAGACTGGAGGGTGGAGGGGTGGGTGGGCAGGTGGGTGTGGAGGTGGACAAATGCGTGGAAGAAGGAAAAGTGCAGGACTGGGAGGATGGGTGGATGGATGGCTGGGAGGATGGATGGATGGCTGGGAGGATGGATGGATGCCTGGGAGGGTGGATGGATGGCTGGGAGGATGGATGAGTGGATGAGTGGATGGCTGGGTGACTAGTCAGCGGGGTGGGTGGGGGGTGGGAGGAAGAACAAACATGGTCCTGGGCAGCAGGGAAGGTGGGAACCACCCAGGGTGCCCTCCCAGTGCTCTGAGGCTGAGTCAGCACCTCCCGGGTGAGCCCTCACCCTCATGCTCACTTCCTCCTTCCAGCCTTCTCTCTGAGGGGCACTCTGTCCTCGCAGGAGGGGACCCTCTGGCCATCACACCATGCTGTCCCTGGGGCACCTCAAGGACAGCACATCCCAGAGCCTGCGTTGGAGCGGCGGCACGAGACAGACACACGCAGGTGCACCGGTGGGGCAGGACTTGCTCACCAGGTCGTTGCCGCTGGCGATGGACAGGGAGAGCGGGGAGTGGCCACTCCACAGCGAGTTGGGGTTGGCTCTGTGGGCCAGCAGGAGCCGGACGACGTCCCTGGAGCACTGGGCAGAAGAGTGGCGGGAGGACGGTGGGTTACAGGGGCGCCTCCCCTCCAGGGGAATCTCACACAGCGTGCGGTCAGCCCAGCCACGACTGCTCCTCCCTTGCACTAGGGCCCTGCCTGGCACACACAAGTGCCCTGAATGCTGGGTAGTGAACGGGGCTGGTGGATCCGCAAGCTGAGAAGAGGCTTTCGAAACGTCGATCATTTCGCACAGAAAACAGGGATGTCGGTGATGAGGAAGTTGATTGGAAGAGGAGAGTCGGGCCGCTCTACGGCGGCTGTCACAGGCTCTAACAGAGCTGTTGCCGCTGCATCGAGACTGCTGCAGCGGGGCCGGGCACACGGCAGGCGGGGCAGAGGACGAGCCCTGCACCAGGACACGCCAGGCGTGAGGAGCGCAGGGGCACTTTCAGCCCTTCGCCCCCAAGGAAGCGATCGGCTTCCCCCTCCTCCTCTCTGGGATGTGCCCACGGGAGTTGACCCAGACTCTCCTCGCCACGGAGCGCTCTGCTGAACCCCTGCTGCTCTGCAGACAGGCAGACCCCAGGGGCCAGCTGGGCCACCCTGCAGGACCACCCTCTTCGCCAGCCTAACTGGCCAGGCCAAGGGAGCCCACAGAAGTGTGCCGAGGGGTTCCTGGGAAGCTTCCCCTCTTCTCACTCTCCCTGCTGGAATGCAGGCGTGATGGCTGGATGGCTGGATGGCTGCAGCCCTCACGTCTTAGCACTAGACGTTACACTGGTGATCTGTCCTTGATCTGATGAAGACGTGGCCTATGGTGTCTCCAGACTTTGTTTCCTCTTTACTTTTCCAAATCCAAAATCAGTACAAAGGACAAAGGTGTGAGCTAGAAAGAGCTGTGCTCCAAGCCCAGGCCTCCAACTTACTGACCAGGGACCTTGGGCAGCCCGCCTTCCTGGAACCTTGCTGTCCCCAGCCTCAGCCCGGGCTTGCCACCCCTCTCTGGCGGGGGCAGTGACAGCCCGAGGATGCTTTGGTGAGACAGGGATGTTCCAGAGCAGGTGGTCCCTTGCCAGCATCGTGCGGGCGCCCACCCCACGCAGGCCCTCACAGCCCCCACCGGGCTGGCACGTGTGATCCCCACCCTGGGCAGTGACTAAGGCCTGCGGCACGCCCGGGAGGCTGCTGCTGTCTCGTTGCACAGGCGGGTGAACGGAGGTCCCGAGCACCGTGCACTCAGGGGCTCTCTGGCCCGGCTCCCGGCTCCCCTGGGGCCCCTCACACCCTTCCTCCAAAGGGTTCCTGCAGCTGCCACGGGCGAGCTGGTCCCCAAAGTGGACAGGAGGTGGTGGCGCCAGACGGGGTCACCGTCTGGGGGCCGATGGGCTGGCAGCACAGCCGTGTGTGACCGCTGCCTGCAGTACGACAGTGACCTCACGAAGCCACCCAGGCCCCCACCCCCAGGGACACAGGCCTGCGTGGGGTCACGTGTCCCCAACACATGCTCTGAAACAACATGTCCGTGCGCACGGGTTCCACAACGCTTCCTATCCTGTCTCAGCACAGCGTGTCCCAGCTCACTGCCAACCTGACCCCGTCCCCCGAGCCCGGGGCCCACTCAGCGAGCATGGCCTGTAGCTGGGGGACCCTGGTCTGGACCACGGCAGCCAGAAGCAGACACACCCAGGTCTGCTCGCGTGGCCACGGGGAGGCCTGGGTCAGCCCACGAGGGCTGAGGGCTCACCACCCCACACGTGCACGTGTACACACATGCGCACAGACACACACCGACCTACAAGCTCACACACACGCCTGCACACAGACACAAGCACACTCACAGACGGGCACTCACGGGTGCGCTTCAAGGCGCCCGTGCACACCCAGAAGGCCGCCTCACCCTGTGGCTGTCCTCCCGCTCGCAGGCCACGTGCAGGGCCGTCCTGCCCCCCTCGTCGGGGACTGACGAGCACTTGCTGTAGTAGGTCTCGGGCGGGCCCGCTTCGTTGTTGAGCTTCAGGCTGGAAGGCAGCAGGTCCAGCTGTGGGCAGACAGAGGGGTTGAAGGTGGCCCCCAAGCCCGTCCTCCCAGAGTGCAGAGACCCACCATGTGCCGCCCGGGCCCTGTGCCCCCTGCAGGCAGCAGCTCACACCCAGAGCTCCCCCAGGGCCGCACCGCCCCCCCAGCCCACAGGCCTGCAGCGGTGCCCTGTGAGCCACCCTGACTCCTCGAACCCGCCCTCCCCTCCCGGCCCCACGCCCTCGGGCACTGGGGGCTGAATGAGGCTCGAGTGGATGAGACGGCAGAGCTGCTGTGCTCCAGGGGCTCAGCCTGGAGGAGGAAGGCTGGGAGGGCTGCATGGAGGGGGCCTCAGCATGGCCTTGCTGAGGCGGGGGGGTTGCTGCATGTGCCAGGACGCAAGCTCTGCCTCACCAGCCCTGCACCCCAGAACCCGTACCTGGCGGCTCCAAGCCCCACCTCTGGCCCCTAGGCCCTTCTGCAGCATCACCCCCCGACCCGGCAGCCTGCCCTGTCCCGAGGGTCCATTCGCCTCCCCGTCACATGTTGGAGCAGGTTGGCAGAGGGCACCGGGCCCTGAGCCCTGGTCTGGGGACATGAGGCTCCCTGAGGTTGGGGCGGACCCAGAGGCTGCCCAAGGAGGCCCACAGCCCGACTCCCCCAGGCACATCAGGAGCTCAAAGCCCACAGGGCTCAGGGCTGGCCTTCTCAGATGGCGGCAGCCTAGAGGTGGCCCAGGGGTCGGAGGGGCAGCTAGGAGGAGGCGGGGTGGGAGAACCCGGCCAGGGAGCACGGCCCCTCTGCCTGGAGATGCAGAGGGGCACCCCCGAGTGGAGTGAGACAGAGCTTCCTACAGAATGCCCTCCCGGGGGCCCAGCTACCCCGGTGAGGACCCCTGGGCTTTGTGAGCTGCCTGAAGAAGCAGGTTCTCACTCACGTTCATCAAGTGTGCATGCCTCTCCCACACTACAGGCCTGTGTGTGGAGTGTTCACACTCGGTGCCCAAGCCACCCTGCCTCCCTCTGCCCCAGACAGGCCCCGGCTCGCACAGACGACCGTGGGTGTGTCCAGGCACATGCTATCCGGATCCAGGCCAGCCTGCAGCTCACAGAGCGTCAGGCACCCTCCTTTAGGGATCTCTGCAGAGGGACCCCACCCTCCACGGGGCGGACGCCCACCTTGCCCTGTTTGTACACGTCATCCTGGTCGGCTGCCCTGGCGTCCACATCGGTGATGGCGTGGAGCAGCAGCTCTGTTATCTTGACGCCCTCCTCCCCGGGGAGGGCGGCTGCGATGTGGAGAGGGGTCAGGGCCCCCAGCTGCAGAGGAAATACAGGCGGGTGAGGGTGCAGCCCCAGCTCCCCGAGGAGCGACAGCCATCAGCCCGAGGGTGGGGTTCTGTGTGAACAAGGCCTGTGGGGCCCCTGTTCAGAGAGCGTGGCTGTCTGCCCCCCGCCTGCCTCAGGTCCCCAAGGCACCACGTTCCCGTCATCCCGGGACATTCGGGACAAGAGGCCCACCCACAGGGGCCACAAACACACGGCATAACCCCACCCGTCTGCTCTGATCCATGACGCTTTCGTCTGCCAGCGTGACAGACAGGAACACAGGCCCTGGTGACCCAGCTTCCTATTAGACCAACTGTCCCCGCCCTCCTCCAGGAGGTTTCAGAGATGGAGTCCAATCGGTGAACCCAAAAAGTTCCTGTGAAATCCTCCTGGGTCTGACACCTGAAATCTCACTTCCCTGCACCCCTGCACTTACACCCAAGAGAAAAGAGGAAATAAACGACCCGGCTCAGGGGCCTGGAAGGTGAGCAAGCAGCCAGAGCGAGACTGGAAGCCTTTTCAAAAGTCAACACCCCTGAATATGAGAGGCCTAAGTGGCTGACAAGTGACACAGCCAGGGAGGAAGCGCAGACGCTACGGGTGACCATCAGGGTCGGCCCGCGGCCCCCGCCGCCACGGCCCCCACCGCCGGCCCACCTCGGGCGCGAACTGGATGTCCGTCCTGGCCCGGTTCTCCAGCAGCAGCCTCACCCCGTCCACGTCCCCGGCCTTGACGGCGAAGAAGAGCACCTGCATGGGCGTGCGGCACAGGTTGGGGTCGGCGCCGCGTTGCAGCAGGAGCGTGATGGTCGCCCACCTGCGCCTGTGTCTGGAAGGAGCAGGGAGACCGTCACGGGCTGGCAGAGGGGCACGCGCGGCCTGCAGCCCGGACATGCCCCGGGCTGGAAGGAGCCCCCGCCGCAGGCGCTGGCGAGGCCTGACTCGGAGCACGCCGTCCCCGGGGTCCTGCCTCGCCAAGACTACAGCCCTTCTCTGCTCCACGGCAGCCCACCCCGAGCGGGCCGGCCTGGCCAAGCTCAGGTCCAGCTGCGGCCCTGCCCGACCTCAGCCCCAGTCTCACTTAGCCTCTCTGAGGTCACCTGTGATGTGGGGTGGGGGTGGGGGCCAGCTTTCCTCCTGGGGCTGCCGTGAGGAGATGATGTACATTGCCTGGCACCCATAGGGTCCAAGCTTGTACACACGCAACAGACATGCACACACATGTGTAAGCGCACACACCTACACACACACAGATGCGACATAGCGTGTAAAATCCCACGGACGGAAGGGCCTGCTGGGCTGCAGTCCATGGAGTCGCTAAGAGTCGGACTCAGCTGAGCGGCTTCACCTTCATGCATTGGAGAAGGAAATGGCACCCCACTCCAGTGTTCTTGCCTGGAGAATCCCAGGGACGGGAGCCTGGTGGGCTGCCGTCTACAGGGTCGCACAGAGTCGGATAAGGCTGACGCGACTCAGCAGCAGCAGCAGCAGCACACACATGCACAGCACCCCGCATGTACACACAGACAACACACACAGGCACAACACGGCACGCACATGCAACCACACGTGTGACACAATGCGCACACACACCTACAACACACACCCACCCTGGCACACACCTCTCTCACAAGCAGCACACAGCCTCTTGTGCGGACGTGTGAGGGCTGCGCCTGCGGGGGCTGGGCGGGTGGGGGCGGCAGGGAGAAGGTCCAGGTGGAGAGCGGGGTGTGTGGAGAGGCCCATCGCAGGGCAGGTGGGGGCCCGCCCTTCCCGCTGACCGCCGGCAGAGGAGAGGGAGAGAGGAGGCTGGGTCAGTGTAGGGCGGCAGCGCTCAGACGACTTGCCCTCCGACCCCTCCGCACTTGTACAATCCTTCCAGGCCCCCAGAGGGCTTTGTTTACCTGGGTTCTAGCCATCCCTGTCTGCTGTCTTACAAATTAAGACTGAGAAATGTGTTCAAATATTTAGTAATACATTCAAAAAGTAACACTGCTGCTGCTGCTAAGTCACTTCAGTTGTGTCTGACTCTGTGTGACCCCATAGACAGCAGCCCACCAGGCTCCCCCGTCCCTGGGATTCTTCAGGCAAGAACACTGGAGTGGGTTGCCATTTCCTTCTCCAATGCATGAAAGTGAAAAGTGAAAGTGAAGTCGCTCAGTCGTATCCGACTCTTAGCAACCCCATGGACTGCAGCCTACCAGGCTCCTCCATCCATAGCATTTTCCAGGCAAGAGTACTGGAGTGGGGTGCCATTGCCTTCTCACTAACCATTGCATATTCACAGAGATAACCAGTTTTTATGAAAAACTTGGCCACCTCAGAGCCCTCACCACGAGGGGCCGCTGGCCCTGAAGACATTCTGTGTGTTCAGGACTTGGTGGAAAGGCAGCCCTGCTTCAGTGAGAGGCTCCCCGGGCGTGGTGTGCTCGCGCATCCACGGTGAGTGGCCGTGTGCGGGCGGGTGTGCACGAGAGCACGCGTGTGTCCCTGGGTGACTGAGGCTGAGCGCCCGCCTGTGCGTCTCCGGTGGGAGGGCAGAGAGGCCAGCCACTGGAAGCCGCCCTCAGTGTGCAGAACCGCCCTCCCGCCGGAGCGAGGCTCGCGGCTCCCCCTGAGGCGCCCCTGGGCCCGCCACCTACTGGACCATGCCCAGCGCCATCCTCCTCATGACGCCCCGGTCGGCGGGCGCGGGGCCCGGGGTCCGCAGCAGGCTGTGCCCCCGCGCGCCACACTCAAGCAGCTCCTGCGGCAGGTCGATGTGGAAATGGCGCACGGCCCGGCAGGACTCGAAGTCCGAGTCGTGGCTGCAGGCCGAGCTCCGGCCAGGCGTCCCCGACGCTGTGCCCCAAGAGCGCCCCGAGTCGCTGGTGCTGCTCCTCCCCGACGTGGAGCCCCGCTCCCGAGCCCCGCGGCGGCTCTCCTCGATGTTCGGCCGAGCGGAGGACTGCTTCCGCTCCGGGCTGCCTGGCACCGGGACCGGCTCCTCCAGAACCACCGGCTCGGCGGGCGATTCCAGAATCGACAAGGAACGCTGGGTCGTGGTGACGGGCTTCGAAGCTTCCTTTGGAAAGGACCGAGAAAACGTCCTTAGGACAGAGCAGAGTGCTGACCCAGCAAGCCGCCTCCGTCTGCAGGGCCGGCCCACGCCCCCCGGCACCTGGACCTGCCGCGCTAAGCAGGCCCCCCGCGCGGGATGGGGCTGGCGCCATGCAGGCTCCAGGCACAGACCCCCGCATCGTAGGCGAGGCGACTGGAAAATCAATGCCAAATGTCTCCCCACTGGCCGCTATACTGATTACACACCAGAACGAGGAATTCTGGATACATGGGTTAAACAAATGACATTATTACAATGAATTCCACCTGTCCTGCCTTTTTCTAACGTGAGCCCTGGAAACGTCCGAATCCAGCGGGTGCTGGCATCACGCTCTGCCCTCCACTTGCCGTCACAGCCTCTGTTCTCAGCAGTGGCCCAGGGACAGGCGGCAGCAGCGCCAGAAATGCAGGTTCTCAGGTCCCACTGCAGACAACCCCCAGGCAGAAAGGCTGGTGCCGGGCCCAGCCCTCTGTGACTAACTGCTTCTGTGAGGGCCTGACAGTTCCACCCTGAGTACCCGCCCAGAACCACCAGAGCAGGCATCCTGCAAGGCTTAGGGGCGTCCAGCAGTGCCAGTCACCAGAGGCCACCGTGGGCCCTGTGTGGGGTCCGCGGCGGCCTCTGTCCTGAGGCCCGAGCAGCTGTGTTTGGCCTCCAAAGGACACGGCCTCCCAAAGGACACGGCCTCTGTGTTATAGCAACAAGCTCAGGGCATCCGGTGACCAGGACGGTTTCCTCCCATTTGGTGCCTGCCCACCTTGGTGTCAGTTCATCCCATTTGACCCTGGTCTGCACAAGAAGGCCAGGGAGCTGGGGGACAGGAGTGGGGAAATGGCGGACTGGGGGGCAGGTAGACAGGTGAGGAAGAGTGGACCAGCAGACAGTTGGACAAGGGAGAGTTGGATGGGTGAATGGGGGAGGGGGGCTAAGGAGGGGGGGGTGGACGGCAGGGGATAGGGAGAGGGACGGGTGGATGAGTCTGGGGTGCTGGGGGACAGGTGGCTGGGGGTGAAGGGGAAGGGAATGGAAGGTAGGGGATGGGGGAGCAGGGACCACTAGATGGGGAGTAGGGGGCTGAGGATGGGGGGTGGGTGGCAGGGGAGGGGGTGGATGGGGGGATGGAGGATGGATGGCAGGGCAGGGGGAAGGGTGGAAGGAGGTGGGGGAATGACAGAGATGGCGGGATGGGGGAGGGGGACAGCTGTGTGCGTGGACAGCTGGACAGGAGACTGGTACCCAGGGACAGGGGTGGGGATGGGCTGGTGCAGACCCTGAGCCAGGGCGCAGGGCCCCCCGGGCTGACCTGGGGCTCGGGCACCGTCCTCTCGGCGATGTTGGGCTTGAAGGACGTGGCCGGGTAGTGGAGGAGGAAGCACATGCTCAGCGGGGTGAGGCCCTCGTCCGAGCACTTGTTCACGTCGGCCCCGCTGTCCAGCAGGAGGTTGACGATGTCAGTGTGACCGTGAACCTGCAGGGAGGGGCCAGCCTGGCGAGGGCGCAGGCGCTCTCAGCAGAGGCCAGGCCCCCAGCGAGGCCCCACACCCCAGCCAGCTCAGAGGTGGCCCCCCGCTTGCAGCTGCGCCAGGCACAGGCACCCGCCCCCTCCCCATCCGACCCTGCAAGCCCATCCCACAGGCGGGCTTCACAGGGGGAAGGGGGAGGGCAGTCCCCGCCTTCGAGGGGCCATCGCCCAGGGCCCTCCAGGTCTGCGGTCCTGTGACGACCCTGCGGGATGGGGCACGCACAGCAGCGGCAGCGAGCACCGTGTAGCCCTTGGCATCGGCCACGTCGGGGCTGGCGAGGTTGTCCCTCAGGATCCCGTAAATCCAGTCGTAATTCCCTTCCTGGGCCTTCAGGATCATCTCCTTGGAGAGCCGCTCCTTGGGCCCACGGCGCGCAAAGCCGTTCCGCCGCCCCTCCAGGATGGCGTCCATGTTCCAGCTGCTGTGAGCCCTCTTGTTCCTGGCAGTCAGGGAGCCTCGGTGGGGGAAGCCCGACTCTGGACGCCAAGCCCTGCCACCAAACGGGCCTTCCCTCCCATCCACACTTCCTCTTTCATGCCTCTGCCCCAGACCCCGCCTGCCCCCCAATCACAGTCTGCTCCTAGGGCACCCTAAGCCCTAGGCCTGCACAGCTGCCCGGCCGCTGGGGGACATGCTACCCACAGATGAAGATGCTATGGCTAAGTAAGCAGTTTTCCTCAGCGGGAAGAGCTATATCACTTTAAAAATAAAAAAAATTTATAGGCTCAGCTGATCTTTGCATGATGGATAGATGGATGGGTGATAGATGGGTGGATGGATAGGTGAAAGGATGGGTGAATAGATGGATGGATGGGTAGATAGGTGGATGGATGGGTGTGTGGGTGGGTGGGTGGG
This sequence comes from Oryx dammah, assembly GCF_014754425.2. Lineage (NCBI taxonomy): Eukaryota > Metazoa > Chordata > Mammalia > Artiodactyla > Bovidae > Oryx > Oryx dammah. Next base: position 117,456,279 of record NW_024070212.1, read on the forward strand.
TACATGAGTAAATGGGTGGATGGATATGATAGGTGGATAGATGGATAAGTGGGTGGATGGATGGATATAGATGGATGGATAAGTGGATGGATGGGTGGATGGATATGATAAGTGGGTGGATGAATGGTTGGATGGATGGATGGATGGATGCATAGGTGGTGGATATGATAAGCGGGTGGATGGATGGATGGGTGGGTGAATGGATATGATAAGTGGATGGATGGGTGGGTGGACGGATGAATAAGTGGATGGATGGCCGGATAGGCGGATGATGCATGCAGAAGTAGCATTTGTGTCCACAAAACACGAATTCCAAAATAGTTCACAGATATTTGAGGACAAAGTGTAGGAAAGGGGTTAAAATATTCTTCAAAACTTTAACTTAAAAAATAAGTCTTCCTCAAGTGGCTGCTGACTTCCCCAGGGCTGCCGGGGCAGGCGGCGGTGATCTTTGGAGACCAGCAGAGTGCTCCTCTTTCCCCCACAATCTGTGGAGAAATCAGAGGCCGAGCCAGCCGCCCAGCCTCCTCCTGCCCTGCTCTCCCCCAGCCCTCAGCACTTGGGCAGCGTGTTCCAGCTCCAGGCACAAGCTCCCCCACCCTTCATCACTGGGCTGCATTGGTTAGTCAAACAAGACAAGCCTGACAGCCAGCCAGGACAGCCGAGTTGCGGGGTGGGCTGCCAGAGGCCTTCAGGACCCCTGCGCCTGAGTGTGCCCCCATCAGAGGACAAGAGCCCTGGGGGTGAGGAGAGAGGACAGGCCGGGTTACCTGAACTTGTAAGCCTGCTTCTGGATTCTGACCATCAAAGGGGTCTCGTTTCTGATAAACCAGGGCTCTCCGTCATCAACAAACGGAGGGATGTCATTCAGAAAGATGCGGGCGTCCAAGTCTTTGCGGAAGGAGGTGGTCATGGGCAGGTGGCTGTTGTCAGTCGAGTAGATGTAGATTTCCGGAGGCAGGGTGAGGTCGTCATTCAGGAGAAACCGCTTGTAGTTGTAGAAGAACGGGTCCTGCCCCTCCTCTAGGCCCCAGTCCATCTTCTCCTCGTCCGCGAGCGTGACGGTGGCGGGCGTGTGGGTCAGAAAGCCCGAGAACTCGGGGTAGCTGTGGATGGAGAGGCTGTCGGGGATCTCCACGCAGAGCTTGAGGAGGTGGTCGCGGAACCACAGCCCCACGTCCTGGCTGCCGTCCCGGTAGGTCTCAACGCCTGGCCCGAATCGCTCGTCTGCCTTGTACAGCCCCTGTGGGACGGCACAAAGGGGCAGAGCAGGTGGCTGGGCAGGGCCTGTGCTCTGCAGCCAGTTGCTTAAATCAGAGGAAGAAAGCATCGTGCTAAGAAACACGTTCATTCAATCGACAGTTTGCTGAGGCTTTGGACACTCAAGGCCCAAAGCACGGGCGTCAGGACAGACGCATCGTGGGCAGGGGGGCTGCGGGCTCGGGGGCCTTGTGCGGGGAAGCCGGGGATGCTGCGTGCAGACTCATTTCAGGGTGCCCCCGGCTCCTCTAATATGGTGAGCCTGGCCCAGGAACCCACCAGGCTGGGGAGGAGCACGCGGGTAGAGGTGCCGGGTGCCGAGTCAGACACACCCCAGCAGGCGTGAGCCGAGGAGGAGCAGTCAGCCTAGCCTGCCTTGAGCCCAGCAGAGCACAGCCAGCGCTGGGCGGCTCTGACGCTCCTGCTGGCATCGGTGCCCGGTGGTGGGTGTGAGGAGCAGGGAGAGCCAGGAGGGTCTCAGTGAGACACCAAGAGGCAGTGCCTCCCTCAGCAAGGGACCTGGGACAAAGGTTCTGGCGCGGGGACCACGGAGACCCAGCTTCCCGCGGAGGACGGGCTGCATCTTCCCTGAGACGGTGTCAAGGGATGATGCCTGGAGGTCACTGGGCAGGCAGAGGAACCGCCCAGCAAAAGCACAGAGGCCTGAAACCCTGGGGGCACACGTGTCAGTCCCTGGAGCTGTGCGCCCCCGCCCCCTTGTCTGCGAGCCAAACGGCAGCCCCACTCTCAGGGGTGCCCCATTGTCCAACGTGCCCATGCTCCTCTGGCTGCAAGCCTGGGGCTGGGCACCGTGGACGGAAGGCCCTGCCCACAAGAAGCTGGCAGGCCAGCCCAGGTGGCAGCAGACGAAATGAGGGAGGGAAGCGTGTGAGGACCACTGCATAGGCTTGGGCTGCGGCCACAGGAGTTTCCAGGAGAAGCTGTGGATGGGCCAGTGATGGGGGAGAAACGCCATCAGACTCTGAAAGTGGCGGGGTGGGGGCACGGTCCCCCAGGAGCTGTGAGCCTGGAAAAAAGACTTGGGCAGGGAGGCAGGCATCCGGTCAGAAAAGCAGCTGCCCCAGGAGTCCGCTTCCAGGAATCTGTCACAGGAAATAATCCCAGCTCATCAAAGCTGTGATATGTTCACAGCCTTATGTGAACAGGAGACGACAATCCCGGAACCTTGACGGTTCAGTAAAGGGGGGCTGTCCAGAGGCACTGGCTTTGAAAATTCTCTTCTTAATATGCGTTCACTTTTTGACCAAACGATCCCACTTCCAGGAATGCATCCCAAAGGTCGCGGGTGAAAACATGGGCTTCTCAGTGAGGAGGGCTGCCCAGAGACACAGGCCTTCTGCAGCTGCTGGGAGGGGGCAGGGCTCTGGGACCAGGTGTAACTGCAGGTGGAGGGCAGGGAGGACAGGGTGCCCTTGGGGGAGGAACGTGTGTGCCTGTCGCCTGTCATTTGTAAATGCAGAGACAGAACTACAAAGATGAACACCAAGGACCAGGGAGGCTCAAGAAGGAAGAGAAGGGCCTCCTGTGGGGGGGACCATGTTTGAGGGATCTGACTTGGGAAAAGCATCAGATTTTTGCATAATCACAAAATGAAATCAAAACAAGACTTTAAAAATAGAATGCCCAAAATAACAAAAGCTAAATAAAGCAAGTGACTGCAGCTCTGTACCTACATGGCACAGGGGCAGGGCGGGGGGGTGGTGCGTGCAGTGACCATACAGAGAGGAATTATTTCACGTGACTGGACCCAGCCCCCCCGGAGGGGCCACCCTGGGGACAGAAGGACAGCAAAGGAACCTGAAGCTGTTTTTAATCATCAGAGTGGCGTTGATGAGGCTCTGCCCTTTTCTGAAACTCTTATACACATGTTCAGAGATAAAGCAAGTAGGAAATCTTGTTAGAAACCAAGACTGTTAAGATGAAGAGATAGGCAAACAGCACCACAGCTGTTGAGTGCAAAGCCTGCACCCCTACACTGGAGCTGGAGATATTAGTATGAACTGATGATGTATTTTCTCACTTAAAAAACTGTACTTTCAGGGACTTCCCTGGTGGTCCAGTGGTTAAGACGCTGTCTTCCAATGCAGGGGGTTCAGGTTCAGGCCCTGGTTGGGGACCTAAGACCCCAGATGCCAAAAAGGTTAAAAAAAAAAAGTGTACTTTCAAACAAAGAAGGAAGCAGAGACGTGCGTACAGACAGCAATCTAGTGGTTGCCCGTGGGGAGAGGGAGGGGGAGGGGGAGGGGGGCATCTCAGAGGGTTACCGTGCGGTTATACGGAGTCACGAGCCCAGAGTGTAAGACTGTGGGAGCAAGCTGTAAAGAGCCCTGGCAAAGCACTGCGGTGCTGGAGAAGACGCCGAAGAGCCCCCGGGGCTGCACGGAGGTCAGACCAGTCAGTCCCACAGGAAATCAACCCCGAGTGCTGATTGGAAGGACTGATGCTGAAGCTGAAGCCCCAATACTTTGGCCACCTGATGTGAAGAGTCAACTCATTGGGAAAGCCGCTGATGCTGGGAAAGACTGAAGGCAGGCGAAGATGGGGGCGACAGGAAATGAGATGGTTGGTGGCATCAGCGAGTCAGTGCGCGTGAGTTTGAGCGAATCCCAGGAGATGGTGCAGGGCAGGAAAGCCTGGTGTGCTGCAGTCCATCGGGTCACAAAGAGCTGCACACAGCTTATCGACTGAACAACAGTGGGGTTTTAAAAATCGTTCGATTTTAAAATGCTTTTTTTTTAAAAAAAAGAAAAAATGTCATATAAATAATACGAGAAAAAAAAAAGTTCTGAAAGGTGTTTTCAAGACATGCTATTGAAAAGGCCCAAAATAAAAACCAACCAGTGCAGTAGTGACGAGCAGCCAACTGTGGTTTCTAAATACCGCATCCCACTAAAGCAGCCAGGCTCCACCCAGTGCAGGGCAGGAAGCGTCTGAGTGAGGCTGGAGATCCTTGCAGAGCGGGAAGCAAGAACATGTGAAGCTCTGAAGGGCGGAGCCAGGCTGCTGGCACCTGTGCCCACCTGTCAGTCCTGACATCACGTAACGAAAGAACCAGGCAGCTGCCTCCAGACGTGACTTCTGACAGAGGCAAAGGCTGGGCGGGGGGGAAGTGAGTCTTTCCAGTAGATGGCCTTGGAGCACCCGGACGTCCCCGCGTGGCCGAGGAGGGGGCCTTACTTCCTGGGACACACCAACATTAACGCAAACACAGACAGGCATGTAACAGGCAAAGCCATAAACAGAAGAAAACGCAGACGATGATCTCATGACCTGGCAAATGTGTAGGCAAAAACGGAACAGCCGGGCACTGGGGCAGGAGGAGCCCTGCTCCAGAGGGACCGCGTGCCTGTTCTGGGGCTGACGGGACGATTGTGACCCTTGACCGCGACAGTCATCACACAGCACCGTGCGTGTCAAAACCGTCAGAAGCGAAAGCCGCTCAGTCGTGTCCGACTCTTTGCAACCCCAGGGACTATACGGTCCGTGGAATTCTCCAGCCAGAACACTGGAATGGGCAGTCTTCCCCTTCTCCAGGGGATCTCCCCAACCCAGGGATCGAACCCAGGTCTCCCACATTGCAGGTGGATTCTTTACCAGCTGAGCCACCAGGGAAGTCCGGGAATACTGGAGTGGGCAGCCTATCCCTTCTCCAGCGGATCTTCCCGACCCAGAGATCAAACCAGGGTCTCCTGAATTGCAGGCGGATTCTTTACCAACTGAGCTATAAGGGAAGCCCCAAAACTTTCAGCACCACTTGCTAAAGGGGGCAAGTGTTATTGTAATGAGTGAGGCGGGGGTGGGGGAGGAATCCGTATTTGGAAAGGCAGGAATGTTCTCCCAGAAAAAGGGAACTTCCAGAACAGCATGTGTGCAACGAGCCAGTCTACGTGTAGAAAGGTGAATGTTTTCGCCGAGCTTACTGCTTCATCTACAGGACACACAGCAGCCTGCTGGTGACCCCGGGCCTGGCCGGGGAGCAGGACAGTCACCAGCTCTCCTGTGCTCACTGTGCGTTCATCTCCTTTCCAGGCGCCTTGTGACTGGCACTATCACAATCTCTTAGACCAAGAAAGCCGCTTCTCGTCAGGCACACCCAGGACCCAGGAGCGCCTGCAGTGCTGGCCGGCGGCCCAGACGCCCAGGCCGTCCCCTCACCTGGAAGAGCCTCTCCTTCAGGTACATGGTGCCGTAGCCCTCCCGGGCACTGAGGTAAAACGTGCCCGTGAAGCTGGAGCCGTCCGGCCACACGTAGGTGCCCAGGCCGTGCCGGTGGTCCCGGTAGAACTGCCCGTGGTAAGACTGTGAACAGAGAGTGGGGTGACTGGTCTGAGGAGCTGCCCCTTACCACCCCAGAACCTTCCAGAACACCCTCCCAGCTGAGCCTCTGGGCCTGGGCCACGTGGAGTGGGACTGTGGAGCTGCCCTGGGCTCACAAGAGGAGGTCACCACCCTCACACAGAGCAGGCGCCAGGCACACTGGCCCCCCGATGGCCATGCCGCCCCCGTCTTGGCCCGGGGTGGGGAGGCTGCAGGTGTCTGCACTGCCTGGACTGGGGCACGGCCTGTCTCCACGCGTAAGTCCTGGCCCCGGCTCTGCCCAAAGCCCCCGGCTGGCCCAGGGAATGGGTGCTGCCAGCCCGGGGGTCACCACCCTGGCCCTGACTTAAGAACCCTGGCTTCTGAGGCCACGCACGTGGGCTGCTCTGTGCTCTGGTCCCGAGCCCTGGGGGAGTCTGATGGAGGTGCCCCAGGAGGGAGAAAAGACACAATGTCCATCCCAAGCCCTTCTCAGTCTCCAGGCCTGACTCTCATGCGTCAGATGGTTGCCTTCCAGCCAGAAGCAGGCGGGCCGGGCCCTCATGTGGCCGGCGGCCGTGCTCACAGACCCCTCCCCACCAGCCCCCACCAGCAGGCCAGTGACAGCTGCCTCCCCAGTGCCCCATTGTTCTCTGGTGATGGAGACAAGTCCCCACGGTTAGGTGGTACCCTGGCCCCAGCCTCCTCAGCATGAGTGGCCAAGCAGAGGGCTCCCACCTCCAGCCCAGCCCTGACTTGCATTTGGACACAGGACCCATCCCTGAGTCACACCAGTGTCCACCGGGCCTCCTCTCTCTTGCAGGAAGCTAGGACCCCAACACCATCCCCCTCTGCCAAATGGCAGAAGGTCAAACTTGGCCGCTCCCAGTGACCTGATGGAGTCATGGGAACCCCTGGATCCAGCCAAGCCTGGGGCCCTGGGACCCGGTGACGGGCTTTCCAGGCACCACAGCCAAGAGACGTGTTTTCTGGCTCATCATTTCACTCCTAGAGAATGGCCGGAGCAGGGACATGGAAAGCAGAGAGACACCATCTGCCCACTTTCATTTCACTGGGATCATCTGGGTGGCGTGCAGAGTTTACCCAGCTGAAAGAAGTCCTGAGTCGCAGATCACCTGTGTAGAACTTTAGGGAGAATCTAACCCCTGCTCTTCGGTTCGCCCATAGAAGACGGGGTTTTTGTCCACCCAGGAGGATCCTCCTGATCCGTGCTCCACACAGACCGGGAGCCTCATCTGACCAGCCCGATGGATGCACTGGGGCCCGCTCTTCAAAGACGCTGCCCTCGACCCCCGCGCCCTCTCGCCTTCCTGCTCCCTCTGGTTCCCGAGCCGCTATGGCGGCAGGAGGGTCTGGTCTGCTTGGTGGACCCAGGCAGTACTGAAGCGGTGCTCCGCACACCACTGTCTCCCTGCTCAGGGACGACTGGGGCTGCAGGACCGGTCAGCAGGCCCATCCCCCACAACCAGGAGCTCAAGGTGTCTGACCGCTGGACCTGTGTTGGGGCAAAGAGAAGCCAACGGAGGACTAAAGCAGATGCTGAACAAAATCAGTGCTGCGTCATCGACGGCAAGGAGCCTCACGTGCTTGGCAGAAGCTCAGCTCCCTCCCGGCCTCTGTCCCCTGCTCTGGGGGTGCAGTCCAGGTGGGACTGAGCTGGGAGCCCCAAAGCTCCGCCTGCGCCTGCAGCTGCTCCTGCCGCCTCGCTCTGCCCCCACCACTACCCAGGCTCCAGCCCAAGACTCCTGACCGTCTCCTCCCCTCTCCTCCCTGAACCAGGAAAACCAAGAGCAGAAGGTCAGGGACTGGGAGAGGTACCCAGCCTGGGGCACCAAAACCAAGCAAATGGGGCCCCTCGCAGCCCCTGGGAGGTTGTGCCACCCAGTGCCCGTCTCCTAGCAGGGCTTCGGTGACAGGGTCCTGCCCTCTGGGTCCACAGGGCTCCCCCACATGCTTTTATAACCCCCCAAATGCAGCCCTGCATTGCCTCCAGACGGTTTTTACGACTTGCGAGCAAACACCAGCGCAAGCAGCTCGGACCCCGCCAGCAGTGCAGGTGCGGAGGGCGGGGAGGGGCCCGCAAGCCGTGGGAGGCCTTGAGAACCCAGCTGCCCCCCGGGGGAGGCGCCGTAAGCCTGCAGGGTAAGCACACCCCCAGCTTCGCCTCACACACGGCTGCTTCTCCCCGCAGGGACACCAGGTGGCGCCAAGAGCCCCTGCCACAGGCCCCTCAGCGTCCCCACAGCCCCAGACTCCGCCCGCCGCGGGGGCAGAGAAGCGCGCGTTATTACCCATTTCTTCTGCTCGAGCTTAAACACAAGGCAGTGTCATCAGTACAAATATACAACTCACTGCAGTAGTTGACAATTAAAAAGAAAAAATTTGCCTAGAATAAGAATTTATCTTCTGAAGTCACAGTTTCCCGAGCTGCAGCCTGGGGACACCAGGTGAACCTCGGACGTGATCTCAGGAGTCTCTCTGGGTGCTGCTCACACAGGGACGTTTGCCTAGCCTCCTTCTGGATCCACAAGCTCACAGCACACGCCTCTCGAGAGAGGCCGGCCGGGGCTGGCCGTTACCTCACCCGTGGGCCAGGAGAACTCTCCGTATCCCAGCTTCATGTCCAGCCCGAACTCCCCTTGGTAGACGCAGCCGTCCTGCCACTCCTGCATGCCCCGGACCAGCTGGATGTAGGCCCCCTTCAGGTCCTGCTCCCTAAGCGGGCCCTCGGCCTCCTCTTCCTCCTCTGGGGCCTCCGGGAGGAGCCTAGGGAGAGGAAGGGGGCAGGGAGGGGAGCCCGTTGCCGACCGAAGGTCTTCAGGGCCACCAAGTCCCGAGAACCGCACACCATCGTGCTTCAACCGACAACCCCCAAAGCCAGCCAGGCAGCTGTCCCTGCTCTCCAGGGAGGGGAACGGAGGCACCGGGGCACGGAGCGTGCTCAGGGTCATGCAGGAAGCGGAAAGGGCAGTAAGTGTGCAGCTGTCTGACAAGGCTGAAGGCTGCTGTGCCCTCTGCTGCCCCCGGCAGCCCCACTGGCTGCAATCTGATGGCTGCCCCACTCCAGCTGTGCCCTGGGCGGGGGCTCCTCTGGGAGCCTCTCTACTTGGCTTGACATTCCATCTGGACGAGGGCAGCGAGCTTCAGGCCTCGGAGGATCAAAGAGAAGCTTGAGAAACAGCAAGCCGACCAGCAAGATGGACAGACAGACAGGAGGACGCTGGCAGGGGTGGGCGCACAGCAAGGGGCAGAGCAAGCCAGAGCAGGTTGCTTGCTTATTGCTCTTACTGTCTCAAAGTGCACATCCTGACTTAAAATGGGCCCGTGCCTAGCCTATCACACACACCCCCACCTGTCTCCCAACTCTAAAGGGCTCTCTGGGGTGCTGCAGCAGGGTGTCTCAGGGCTGGCTAGGTGGGGTACACACACACACGGGAGCCCTCAGGCTCTGAGCCCCTCCACCAGCTGGCCCTCAGATGCCAGCCGTGAGCCACAGACACTTTAACAAAGCACCTGCCCGACAGTGAAGGGCTGCAGCTGCTGTGAGCATGAAGGAGAGAGACCTTCATGAAACAAGGATAAAGTCTGGGGGCTCAAAACTGGTTTGTTTTCCTTTTTCTTACCTGTAGCTGTGGGTTGAATTGTGTTCCTTCCCACGCACCCCACACCCCAAATTCATATGTCAGAGTTCTAACTCCCAGGGCCTGGCTGTGTGACTGTGTTTGGAGTCAGAATCTTCACAGACGCTGTCTCCAAATAATTTATGTAAATAATCAAGTTAGAAGTCATGAGAATGGGCTCTAGCCCAGTGTGACTGAGGTCCTTATATCAATAAAAGGGGAAGTCTGGACGCAGGGAAATGCAAGGAGAGAAGATGCAGTGAAGACTCAGAAAGGACAGCCGTCTACAAGTAAAGGAGAGGGGCCAGCCCGATTCCACACCCTCTCGGAGGGCTCCCACACCTTTTGGCGCCGAGCACGGAGCTCTCCAGGGTCCCGGCGGCCGCAGGTACGCTGCCGCCCTCCTCCACCTGGTTTTCGGAATTCCCAACCTTTGGGACCTCGTCATGTGGGACCAAGGGATAACGATATTCCATGTCTCTCCTCTGAACCTGGAAGCAGAGTCGGGGAGCCACATTCTCCTTCGGAGTTCTTGGCGGGCGCCCGGACCGCCGACAGCACCGCGCGCCTCAGAGAGACAGGGACCCCTCCTAAAACGGCGGACGCCCGGATCCTGTTGGAACGCGCCCCCACACAGGGAAACCCCCTCCAACGCCTGAGGGTGTCCCTGAAACCAAGGAAGAAAACCTGGGCCACCCTCCCGCGACCTTAAATTAGGGCCACATTTGGGGCCGCAGACAGAGGGCCCCTCCTCCCCCCGAGGGCCTCGGGAGACGGGGCGGCGAGGACGCGGTCCCCACGTAAGCCTGCACATAAAAACAGGCTCACGCACGTCGGGCCCCAAACCTCCTCTCCGCCCCTCCCAGGGAGAACGGCGGGCCGGGCCCAAGGGGCGTGGGGCCCACGCGCTGACTCCCCACCGCCGCCTCCGCGGAGCTCGGGGATGTCCCCGCTTATCCTCCTAACAGGGCCGCACCAAAGCTCAGAGAGCTCTCACCGACCGCACAGGGGCAAAGCAGCGCAGCCACGCCGGCCAGCCTGCACTCTGCACCGCTCAGGGTGCAGAAGAGTCAGGTTTCCCTGGAGATCGGGCCACCGCCCACGTGCCCGAGTTCCGCCAATCCCCGCGCCCGGACACGCCACTCCCCTCCAGGGCCACACCCCTTGGCGCTCGGCCCCGCCCCGCCCCTCCAGGGCCACACCCCCTAGCGTCCCGGCGGGGAGGGGCTCCCTTCTGTGACCTCACAGAGACCCCCGCCCCGGCCGCCCGCTCCCGCTCCCCGCCGAGACCCTCACCCCCGGCTTGCTGAGCCCAGGCCGGCCGTCTCCTCTGGGACACCCATCTCGAGGTGAAGCGGAGCACGGTGGGTCGGCCTCTGGGTCAAGCCTCCCTGACTCTAGAGCCGGTTGGTGGCTCTGTTGGTATTTATGGAAGGCGCCGAGCTCACAGCCTGGTTGGGGGACAAGATCGGGGGCAGCCGGGGTCACGGGGGCGCCTTTACGGGGAGAAGATGCCTAGGTATGGTTTCGGGGGATGAGTAGGAGCTCTCAGAACAGAAGCGAGCACGTTTCAGGGAACTGGACTAGCAGCACCCGGGAACAGCGCGAGGGCTCTCCGCGGCTTCTTGGACAGAGGGGTCTCTAGAGGTGCAGACCTCCCCTTCTTAGAACAGCGGGAACGGATGACAACAGCTGATGCCCCTTCCGCCCCCGCGAGCTGCAGTGGCCCGAAGGTGGCTTTACCCGGACCCTAGGGTTCCGGGGGCGCTCCCCCAACCCTGCAGTCTGTCTCCCATTTCATCTCTTCTCCCCTTGGCCCTCAGCACCACCTCGGCTCCTAGAGCCCTTCTCTACCCCTTAATCCTTCCCCTCACGTTTCCTCTTTGCCCTGCTCCAGCTGTCGCTTGTGAAGCTGAGCAGAGACAAACGGAGCCACCTATAAAATTTGTTTCTGAAAAGAGAAAGAAAAAGTCACCTAAAACTTCCTGTTAAAGCATACCACCTGTTGTGGGTTGAGCAATGGCCCCCCTACTCTGCCCCCCAAATGATAAACTAAAGTCCTAACCCCTGAGATGAACCTTATTTGGAAATAGGGCCTTTACAGATGTAATTGAGTGAAGACCAAACAACAGGTATCCTTACAAGGACAGGGAGATTTGCAGACAAAATAAAGAAAAATACATTTCTGTTGTTTGAAGCCTACCGGTTGACTGTGATACTTTGTTACGTTCAGCTCAGTTCAGTTCAGGTGCTCAGTCCTGTCCCAGTCTTTGCAACCCCATGGACTGCAGCACCCGGTCTGCAGCACACCAGCCTTCCCTGTCCTTCACCAACTCCTGGAGCTTGCTCAAACTCATGTCCATCAAGTTGGTGATGCCATGCAACCATCTCATCTTCTGTAGTTCCCTTCTCCTCCTGCCTTCAATCTTTCCCAGCATCAGGGTCTTTTCCAAGAAGTCAGTTCTTTGCATCAGGTGGCCAAAGTATTGGAGTTTCAGCTTCATCATCAGTCCTTGCAATGAATATTCAGGACTGATTTCCTTTAGGGTGGACCTGTTTGATCTTCTTGCAGTCCAAGGGACTCTCAAGATTCTTCTCCAACAACACAGCTCAAAAGCATCAGTTCTTTATTACATTGAGTCTAGGAAACTCACATACTATGCTGTACTCTGTTGGTTCCAACTCTTTGCAACCCCACAATCTGTAGTCCGCCAGGCTCCCTGTCCATGGGATTGCCCCGGCAAGAATACTGGAGAGGGTTGCTATGTCCTTCTCCAGGGGAATCTTCCCGCTCAGGGATGGGACCACCATCTCCTGCGCCTCCCGCAGCGCAGGCAGGTTCTTCACCACTAAGCCACGGGGGAGCCCCAAGCAACTCCCATGAAAGGCGCTATGAACACCAGCTAACAGTGTTTTAGCAAACCTTACAATTTCAGAGGACTGACAAAGCAATTCTAAATACTAAAGTGTGGCCACAAAAGAAAAGGTGTTCTGGAAGCTTCTGTAAACTGGAAAAAACACACCATAAAATGCTGAAATGTTACTTATGTTCATTAGAATATATGTACTGGTATTTTTAAAAAGCAAAGATTAAAAAGCCTTATTTCCATAAATTGATTCAAATCCTACAATGATGCTAAAGAGTTTACCCAAAAAGAAAATTTTCATAGGAACGATATGTTAATATTCATTGACAATATTCAAGAATAATAGTTTTAAAAGTTTTTGGAGAATTGGTAAACTCGATAAAAATTCAGCAAACTGACCTTTAGGACGACTGGTTTTCAGCATGTTAGTTGTTCATGTTACTAGTCATAGTGTTTACAAACCTGAAAATGCTGGCTAAACCTATCATAGTTATGAAATTTAGTGAAGTATGACTGATGACATGTGGATGGGGAAGCAGAGTGGTGTTTCTATTAAAATTCAGGTGAAGGCTTTGAAATAGTCAACAAAAGTCACTTTAAAAAACTGCTATCAAATTAGATGCATGTGAGACTACTGTAAAGGATTTATGGGGAAAAAGTCTTTTAAAAAATTCCAAAAGGATTCTTTTGGCAGATGGTTTCTCAAGTGCTTTTAAGCTCACAGGAAGAAAGGGAGGGAAACTGGAAGGCGCAGCCTGGGACCGAGTGCACTACGAGCAAAGCCTCTGCCTACCCCCAGGGGAAAGCTCTAAACGACCTTTTATAGTGACCAAATCATGGTTAGATTTTTATCTTGTATCAGAATCACTGGAGCACATGGCGACACGTAGCTTCCTGAGTCTCACTCCTGGAGCTTCAGT
>NW_024070212.1:117469293-117478460 GCF_014754425.2 Oryx dammah
TTCAGCAGGTCCGGACCAGACAAGCCCTGAGAATGGGCATTCCTACCGTGTCCCTAGATGCCGCTGAAATGTGGACCACACTTTGAGAGCCGCTGGGCCAAGGCCTCGTGCGCAGCTGGTTTCGACTGAAAAAAGTGCCCAGCCTGAGAATCTTGTTTTCAGTTCAGTTCAGTCGCTCAGTCATGTCTGACTCTTTGCGATCACATGGACTGCAGCACGCCAGGCCCTCCTGTCCATCACCAACTCCCAGAGCTTGCTCAAACTCATGTCCATTGAGTTGGTGATGGCATCCAACCATCTCATCCTCTGTCACCTCCTTCTCTTCCTGCCTTCAATCTTTCCCAGCATCAGGATCTTTTCCAATGAGTCAGTCTTTTGCATGAGGTGGCCAAAGTACTGGAGTTTCAGCTTCAGCATCAGTTAAGTTTTACTGGGGGGCAAAATAAGGATGATACCCTGGGAGACAGCACCTCAGACAGCTCTGAGAAACTGCTCTGGAGAGGCACGGGGGAACGTTAGTACAGAGGTGATTTTGGTGAAGATGGAGTACCTCCAATCCAGCACAAATTTTTTGCAGATTACTGCTAGTGACAAGGAGCAGACATCACCATGAAGGATTTGAGTGCCTTTTTAGACATGAGAAGATACAAGAATTGGGCTCATAAAATTTCTTCTCCGAAAAACATAACTGTCTGAAGAACTGTTCTGCCAATTTTCCCCAGAGCACAGAGCGCCTCCATTCCTGATCTCCACCCTGAATTCCTTTCAGGAGATGTTGCAGGTCAGCAGCTGCAGTGGCTCATTATTTAATCCTTGTAGAGGTGGATGGCAAGGGCCAATTTGTAGGTGACAAGGGGAACAGAGAAAGGAGATAGATGGACAGAGCAGGAACGGCCTTGAATGCCAGGTTAAAGATAGAAGCATCAAGACATTTCAAACAGGAGAACAGTGCAATCAAAATGTATGCTCTAAATGAGAGGTTTCCAGACTTTTTGCCTGGGGCCCACTGCAACCCCCCATTTCATAGCATGACTCAAAAAATTATGAGTGAGGAAAAACTCACTGTGCTGTATGCATGCACTCTAATATTTTCATGTAGTCTGTTCTTGTCTAAACCATTTTACTAAAAATATGGCTATGACCTAAAATACTAGTATCAGTTCAGTTCAGTCGCTCAGTCGTGTCCGACTCTTTGCGACCCTGTGAACCGCAGCACGCCAGGCCTCCCTGTCCATCACCAACTCCCAGAGTTTACTCAAACTCATGTCCATTGAGTCAGTGATGCCATCCAACCATCCCATCCTCTGTCGTCCCTTTCTCCTCCTGCCCTCAATCTTTCCCAGCATCAGGGTCTTTTCCAATGAGTTGGCTCTTTGCATCAGGTGGCCAAAGAACTGGAGCTTCAGCTTCAGCATCAGTCTTTCCAGTGAATATTCAGGACTGTTCTTCACAAACCACTAATGGATCCTGCCGACCTGCTGAGTCAGGACCAACATTCAGAAACTCAGTGCTTTAAAAAGTGTATTCTGGCTACAGTGAGAAAGGATAGAAGGTTCCCTGCAGAAGGATGATGCCAAGTCCAGAAGAGAGTGTCCTCTAAACAAACATAGCAATCAAGGGAGAGAATGGACTTGAGATAGTCAGCATGAATCGTTGCCCACTAACTAACTCAAGGTGGTGAAAAGAGTGAGGTTATCAGTTAAAAGGCCTTGGAACAGAAAACTCAGCTCAGACGGCCAACAATGAAGGATGGCTCAGGAAACCAGAGGCCAGATGCTGGAGGCTCTTCGGGTTTGGTTTGCTTCGGTGTCCAAGTGTCATTGAGGACGGTTTCTCCCATGTGGTTTCATCCAAGACTGGCTTCCCTTTGTGGTAATAAGGAGAGGACAGGTTTCCAAGCCCCTCTCCCATCTGTGGTTCATGAAAGAAAGTGAAAGTGAAGTCGCTCAGTCGTGTCCGACTCTTTGTGACCCCATGGATGGTAGCCTACTGGGCTCCTCCGTCCATGGAATTTTCAAGGTGAGAGTACTGGAGAGGGTTGCCATTTCCTTCTCCAAGGGATCTTCCCAACCCAGGGATCGAACCTGGGTCTCCCGATTGTAGGCAGACGCTCTTACCATCTGAGCCACCAGGGAAGTCCTCTTTGGTTCATATGACAGCCCAAGCCCTGTCCTAAAGCAATCATGGGGACAGATGTCACTGACCAGAGTGTCATCAGAAGCCTGATTCTGGAGCTGGGGGATCGAGTTGGATGGCTCCTGTGAACTCTGGGGAAATGGGAAATGAGAATCCCATCCAGGAAAAGTCAGAATCCCTCCTTAGGGCACAGAAAAGGGCATGGATGCTGGGAAGTAGGTGATGTCTGTACCTACAGCCAGTGAAGACCTGGTTACAGACCAACATTTCAATCTTCAGCTCAAGGGAGAACCCCAGGCAGCAAAAAATATCTGACAGTTACCAAGCTTGGTAGCTTTGGCTGGAATGGAGAGAATGGAGGTCACCCAGAAAGACTGCAGAGGTTCATTTTACAAGTAGTGTGTGTTCATGTGTATGTGTGGCAGGGGTGCGGGGGGCTAGGGATGTACTAGAGCAGTGGTCTCCCACCTTTTCGGCACCGGGGACCAGTTTCATGGAGGACAAGTTTCCCATGGGCTGGGGTCGGGGAGTGTTTTGGGATGATTCAAGCACATTACATTTCTTGTGTGCTTTATTTCTAACCTAATGCTGCCACTGATCTGACAGGAGGTCCTGGCCCATGGGCCAGAGGTTGGGGATCCCTACACTGGAGAAAAATTTCGGGTCCAACAGATCGAAAATCAGAAATGTTTCAATATTATTAGAACAGAATCGAAACACCAATAACTAGATGCATACACAACTGCAAGACAGTTAATTTTCAGTGAAACCGGCCCCTGAAAGACAATGGACATCAGAAAAATTTATTGAAGAGGTCTTAAGTGGCAACTGTGTAATTCTTTAAAGCTACAGTAATAACCCCCAAAATAAGAAAAACCACAGGAACACTGGTCTATGAAAAATGGAAATGCTAAGGGTAAGTAGCTTTATATGACCACGTTTTACAATAAAATAAAATGCAGAAATTGCACAGGACCATTTATTAGGAAGCAGAGAACATAAAGGAATAAACATAAAGCTGTACTAAGGGGAAGGACTGATGCTGAAGCTCAAACTCCAATACTTCAGCCACCTGATGCGAGGAACTGACTCGTCCGAAAAGACCCTGATGATGAAGCCAGGAGAAGGGGACGAGGATGGAGAGAAGGCACGAGAAGAAGAGGATGAGGTGGTTGGATGGTATCACCGACTCGATGGACATGAGTTTGATTAGGCTCCCGGAGTTGGTGATGGACAGGAAGGCCTGGCGAGCTGCAGTCCATGGGGTCGCAAAGACTGAGCGACTGAACTGAAGGGGCATCTCGCCTGGCAAATGCGCTTTTAAGTAATGACTGGTCAGTGCCCAGATCAGACTCTGCGACAGGGCCCCAGGCTCAGCGCGTCAGCCACAGCCTGAGAAGCCGGCCGCCCCCTGCCCGGCCCAGCTAGAACCCTCAGGGTTCGCCAGGACCGCTAGAGGGAGGCTCTCAGACCTCGCGCCTCTTAACCAGCCCGGGTCTGGCCTCCTGCACAGGTGAGGCCCCATTCAACCCAGGAACCTGAACCCGCCCACATTTCTGCGGCCAATCAGACTCTCCCGATGACCACGCTAACGGCCGCACCCCCACCGTCAGCCAATCAGAGGAGGCCTCGCCCGCTCAGACCTGGCCAATGAGGCGGCGGCCAGGGCCTGGTGGGCGTGGCCGCTCCCGCACACCCGCCCCGGGGGCCTGCCCCGAGAGGGGGAGGGGCGGCCTGAGGGAGCCGGGGGCGTCGGCCGCACCCGACGGCCCAAAGTAAGACACCCGGGCCAGGCGCCCGGGAGCCGGCCATGGACCCAAAACAGGCCGGACAGCGCGCGGACGCCGCGGGGCCCCCGCCGCCTTTCGTGAGCGTCGCCCCTTCGCTCTTCCTCGGGAGCGCGCGCGCCGCGGCCGCGCCGGAGCCGCTGGCGCGCGCGGGCGTCACCCTGTGCGTCAACGTCTCGCGCCAGCAGCCCGGCCCGGGCGCGCCCGGCGTTGCCGAGCTGCGCGTGCCCGTGTTCGACGACCCGGCGGAGGACCTGCTGGCGCACCTGGAACCCACCTGCGCCGCCATGGAGGCCGCGGTGCGCGCCGGCGGCGCCTGCCTCGTCTACTGCAAGAACGGCCGCAGCCGCTCGGCCGCCGTTTGCACCGCCTACCTGATGCGTCACCGCGGCCTCAGCCTGGAGCGGGCCTTCCGGGTAGGGCGGGACTTCCGGCGGGGGGCGGGACCTTCCGGGAGCCGCCTGGGGAGAGACTTCCGGGCGGGGCGGGGCGTCTGCGGACCTTGCCGCGAGCGCTGCACCGGGGTCTACCCGCAACCTTTTCTTCGCAGACAGTGAAGAGCGCCCGCCCAGTGGCGGAGCCCAACCCGGGCTTCTGGTCCCAGCTCCAGAAGTACGAGGAGGCCCTGCAGTCGCGGTCCCTCCTGCCCAAGGAGCCCTCGGGCCCGAGTGAGCCCTAAGCGGTCAGCCCTGGAGGACGACCAACCAACCCCAAAGCAGGACGCTGGGGGGTCTCCTGCATCCCCGGAGTGGGAAGACGTAGTTCATGCACTGACGGGAGGCTGGGCCATCCGCTCCTGCCTCACGTCCCACGGAGTTTTCATTTTCTGCAGCTTCCCAAAGCCCTCTGTCCCCGCTTGATAGTAGTGTAGGGGTGTGTCCACAGAACTGGGGAACCGCTCCTCCCCTGCTTCTCAGGTTTACTAGACAGGGCTTAATCAGAACCTCAAAACCACTCGAGAAAACTTAGCCAGAAAAACATTTACTACAGAGAGGTGGAGGGCGGGGAGCCAAGGTCAGGAGGTGGGGAAACCAGGAGTCACGAGGACCTGCCACCTTGACCCTGGCTTCCTTCCACATTCGAGCCTGCCACCAGCTCAGGCCACGGTGGCTTTCCGAAACAGACTTGTAGCTGCTGTGACACGCGGGTGCGGGTTCGAGGCTCTGTGACAGACCACTCAGCTTGGGCTCCCTTGGGGCTCTCAGTGCCCACACCCACTTCCTACCTTACTGACCTCCCAGTTTCAGCCAAGGTCAGGCCCAGACCACACTGACCACCCATGTGTCTGAGCGCATTGATTACTCTGGTTCAGAGGCACCTCACCTGGGCCATCCTACAGCCTGAAGACTATACTAGAAAATTAATCACCCTCAACACTCCTTAAATAAGATAAAGAGGAGAGAGTAAAGGAAAAAATGGATAATACATGAATTACAGATAGTGTAGTCCCTGGTTAACACATACAAGTGTATATGTAACAAAATAATCGAAAGAATACTGCATTTGGTGTTGGTCATTTCCCTTGACCCTCAGCCAGTGCCTCAGGCCCTGGTACTCCTAGCGGGGCGTGTGGAGCCTTCATCCTGAAGGCCAAGCGTCCTGCCCGCACTGTACTGAGCCTTCTGTGATCTCCTGCACAACCTGGGGGTCCTGAGTGGCATGAGCATAGTACCCCGAGTCCCAGCACAGCAAAGCCCTGCCACCCCTTCAGAGTCAGGGTCAGGGAGTTTCCTTGAGGTCTAGTAGTTAGGATTTGGTGTTTTCACTGCTGAGGCCTGGGGTCAGTCCCTGGTCGGGGAACTAGGATCCTGCAAGCTGCACAGCACTGCCCCCCCAAAAAAAGTGTCAGTCACCAAGCAGAGCAACTCTGATTTGTGCCTTGAAGACCCCCAACTGGTTAAGTAGGGTCTCAGTGTCCTGTCCAGGTGTGTCCCAGATGGAAGCATCCCACCTGCAGATGAAGACCTCTGACCAAGCAGAGCCCAAAGGGTAAAGCTTGGGAGCCTGCACTCCATGAGCGAGGCCCTGGGGTGGTTGTGAAGGGGGGGCCCCATCCTCCCCAGCCTTCCTGCTCCTGCTCCTGGTTTGCCAGCACGATGGCCCCTGGCTCAGAGCACACCCCACCCCCTGCAGGTCAGCGCCCAGCCCTGCGCAGCACCACGCATCAGCAGCGCCCATCTCCAAGAGCCACAGCCCTCGTCGTAACCCGACTTCTGCCACCTTTATGGAGGGCTCGCCAGCTGCCGCCTACTCCCCACAGGCCCCTCACAGCTCGTGTTGCTTTCCATCTACCTGTGGACAGCTCCTGCCGTTCCCTCCACGTGGCAGGTGAGGACGCAGTGACTGCATCTGTGACCTCAGGCGTACTGAGTGGTTTGCCGAGCGGGGAGGTCAGGAGCCAGGACCTGAGCCCAGATCTTTTCCGTGTGCTCGCGGTGCCCTTGCTGGCATGCCCCCTCACCTGCTGGCGTGGCCTGGGCCAGGCCTTGGTCCCCCAGCTCCATTCGGAGAACCGGCCAAGTCTGCCTGCCGCCAGAGGCCCAGGGGCAGCACAGCCCCCCCGAGCCCACAGGCCTCCTGGAGGTCCTCGCACTGCCGGGTCCGCCCACTAGCAGACGAGGCCAGGGGCTGGCTCCCCTCCCAGGGCCTGCACATTTGAACAGGGGCAGCCAGTCTGTGCCCACCGGGAGAAGGCTGGGTGCAGGCGCATCCGCCCACCAAGCCAGTCAGGGCTGGACCATCCGCAGGCTGGTGTGTGGGGCTTCCCTGGTTGTCCAGTGGTTAAGACTCCACCTTGCAATGCAAGGGACACTGGTCCAGGAAGATCCCACATCCCACGGGGCATCAAAGCCCTGCGCCAGGGAACTGTGGAGGCCTGCGCTTTACAGCCTCTTCTCCACAAGAGAAGCCACCACAGCGAGCAGCCCACACACCGCAAGAAGAGCCGCCCGCGCCAGCACGAGTTTGCAGCAACAGAGGCCCACCAGCCAAAAGTAAAATAAAATAAAAAAAATAAAAAGGTGGTGCATGGAAGTTCCTACGGGAGAAGCCCCAGCCTCTGGCAGTCCCAACTTCCGCTCCTCACGCCCAGATGGACTGGGGGAGGGGAGTACTCTGCAGCCACCCTGGACCTCTGTCAGCAAAGCAGCGGCCCCGACCCCCGACACCGAAGGCACCGTGCTCCGCAGGGCAGGGATGAGGGGAGAGTGGAGACGACCGCTGTGCCCTTCACGGTGCACAGATCCCCTGGTGCGCCGCCTCTAGTGCTGCAACACACGTGTTTGCTCCTTCAGACTGACTTGTGTTGGTTCCTTGTAAAAATGTGGGGTGGAAGGCACGGCCCCGGGAGAAGTGGTAACAGCTCCTCTGGACCTACACGCCTGCACCTACCCACCAGTCCTGTGTACAGGCCAGGCCCCTGGGAGGTGCCCAGGGCCCTCCAGGAGAGAAGGGACGAGACTTAACCCCTGCTCCCAAAGTCCAGGACACCAGGAGGGTAAGAAGCCCCCTGAGGTTAACAGCCTGTGCAGGGGGCTGGCAGACCTGCCTGCAGGTGCTTAGGGCAGGCCGGTGTGGGTGCCCACACGCAGCCCCTGATGGTCTTCCAGCCCCAGCCCCACTGGCCAGGAGAGGGGAAAGGATGGCTCCGAAAGGTTGGTCACGCTGGGAGTGCCATCTGAAACACTCTGCCCTCGGCCTCTGGGAAGGCACTGGGCCCCTGAAGGCAGTGAGGACTGATCAGACCCAGTTCTTCCCCGTCTTGAGTCTCGGCTGCAGGGCTGAACCCCTTCCTTTTAAGTGGCTGGTGAGTTTGGGGCCCTGATAGGAGTTTGTGTCCCTGAGGCTAAAATGACACACGGGGCAAGTTGAAGAGATGCCTCAGTGCGGGTGCTGACTCCATGAACATGGGTCCTCAGCTCGGCAGTCCCACCCTGCCTGCCCCCCAGCCCCCTGGCAGGATCACACGAATCACAGATGGAGATACTGAGTCCAGAAGGATTAAACACCCCTCAGGGATGCCATCGAGGGCGAGTGCAGCACGAGTCAGGCCCCAACTGTGCCGCACAGGCACGGAGCAGGGAGTGAAGTTGGTGGGACTCCAGGCCCAAACAGCCTGGCTCCCTGAGGACTTGAATTCTCCCATGATGATAAGAGAACACCTTGGCGGCCCCTCTCGTTTGTGGCTTTGAGACCCACCCATGCTGGTCTCTGAGCATCCTTGCTGGTCTCCAGCCACCCACCTCGGGCCCAAGTCTATGGGCAGGCCTGGGCGAGAGTGGACTGACAGGCTGGCCAGGTCTCGTGACTGCCCAGCTCTCACCTCCTAAACAGTCATCCTCCAGGGCCCAGACAGCCCTGAAGGGAGCAGAGTTCAGGACTTTCTGTGATGATGAAATACCTGCTCTGTCCAGTATGGTGCTACTAGCCTGATGCGTGCACGCTTGCTCAGTCGTGTCTGACTCTGCAACCCCACAGACTGTAGTCCACCTGGCTCCTCTGTCCATAGCATTCTCCAGGACCAGAACCCTGGAGTAGGTTGTCATTTCATTCTTCCGGGGATCTTTCCAACCCAGGGATCAAACCTGCATCTCCTATATTGGGGGGCATATTCTTTACCACTGAGCCACCGAGGAAGGCCCACCTTCCTGACACGACCCTCCAAACACACACGGAGACCCTGAAATAGGGCCAGTGCCACTGAGGACCTGACCTTCTACTTCTATTTAATTTCAACCTAAGAAGCCTCACACATCTGAGGGTACAGTCTCAGGGTTCCAGAGCCACCAGCATGCCCCGCATGGCACATCACAGACCACTGGTCTCACAGGGGAGCGGGCCAGGGTGATGGGAACCACTGCATTTTTCTCCAGGCCTGAGGCTCCGGAACGGACGAGTAACACTTCCCTGACACAGGTGTCCCAGCAGTGGGTGACCGAGGAACCTCCAGCGCGCCCGGGGCCCCGCGCCTTCCCCTTCCTCCAGCCCAGTGCCTGGGCCACCTGCACGCGGCTCCGGCCCCATGCATGGCACCTGGTTCACGGTCGCAGCCCAGCGCACAGCGCCCCCGGGCCCACGCACAGCGCCCGGGCTCACGGCCCCCAGCAGCGCTTTCAGCCCCTCGGCTCCTCGGTCTCCCCACTCCCTGAGCCGCGGGCGCCCCCGCCCCCCGCGCACGGCGCGCCCGGCTCCGCGTCCCCCGCGGCCCGGTCTCCCCGCGCACAGCGCCCCCGGCGGCGGCGGCCG
>NW_024070212.1:117478860-117485755 GCF_014754425.2 Oryx dammah
GCGAGGCGCCCGGCGCGGAGCCCGCCTGCTGCCCGCTGGCCTTCAGGGTGGACCCGTTCACCGACTATGGCTCCTCGCTCACCGTCACGCTGCCCCCTGAGCTGCAGGCGCACCAGCCCTTCCAGGTCATCCTGCGCTACACCTCGACCGACGCCCCCGCCGTGAGTCCTGCTTCCGGGCGGCCTCTCCCCGTGCTGCCGGCTTAGGGGGGGCGTTCTTGGGGGCGCTGCGCCCGCGACACCTGCAGAGGGGGCCCGGCCCGGCTCTCCGCGAGCCGGCCCCGGAGTCCTGTCCAGGCGCCGGCGGGGCTTCCCAGCTGGTGCCAGGGGAGCCCTTAGGAGCCCTGGACCGAGTGAGGCCCCGGGTTCTGGTCCCGGGGACAGGGGGCTGAGTGCCACCAGGGAAGCCTCTCCCTTCAGCTGTGCAGGGACGGGTCCCTGCCTGGAGACAGGGGCAGCTTCTGGTGAGCACATGCCAAGCTGTGCATCTGCCGGAGCCTGACACTGCGACCAGGGGCCTCCGTGTGACCCGGGCTTCGGAGGACTGCTCCCACAGACTTGCCGGAGTGGGAGACCGAGGGGCCTGGATCGGCTCCAGTGCTTCAGGGCACAGGGGACTGGTGGGTGCTCCAGCAGGTTGGCCCCGTGTCAACGCAGACACGCACAGGCTCTGCGGGGCTTTGGACAGGGAGCGCCCACCACCCAGGGGCTCGACAGGAAGGCTGGGCAGCCCAGACAGCACCCTTCCAGCGCAGGGGTGCTTTCAGGATGGAGCATGGGGGTTCCTGGGTCCCTGTATGGGCCGCACGTTTGTGACAGTAACCCCCCAACACACAACATTCAAGTAGCTCTGGGAGGCCCCGGGAGGTTCCATCCGTCACTGCTGTGGCATGTGAATAGACAGGGTGACGGAAAGGCATCAGGCCAGGAGCCATCAAGGAGAAATCCGGAAGAGCCTAGGCCAGACACACACCTGCGGGCTTCCCGCATGACTCCCAGGAGCCCCCAGCTGCCACCTCACCCCTTTCTGAGCTTCTGCAGATGTGCCAGCCTGGCTCCTGCTACCTGTCGGCCTGGCCCCTGCCCTGCCCGCCTGGCCCCTGCTGTCTGCCAGCCTGGCCCCTGCCCTGCCCGCCTGGCCTCTGCTATCTGCCAGCCTGGTCCTTGCCCTGCCAGTCTGGCTTCTGCCCTGCCTGCCTGGCCCCTGCCCTGCCCACCAGGCCCCTGCTGTCTGCCCGCCTGGCCCCTGCCCTGCCAGCCTGGCCCCTGTTGTCTGCCTGCCTGGCCTTTGTCCTGCCCACCAGGCCCCCGCCCTGCCCGCCTGGCCCTTGCTGCCTGCCAGGGGCCTTCTGGGGCTCTGACAGCTGGCGGGCATGGCTCCCACCACAGCCGTGAAAACAGAGGCTATGGTTCTCCCTGACCTTGGAGCCCATGTGTCTGGTCCACCTAAGATCAGCAGAGTGGTCAGAGAGTGGTGGGACCAGGGCCCACAGCCGGCTACCCTGCTGGCCTGACCCTGTCCCCAGCAGCCTGACCATGGGGGCCTGTCCCCAGCATGATCTGGGGACCGCTTATCCCAGGACCTGGGGGGAGGTGAAATGCAGGTTCTTAGGTCCCAGCTCTCTGTGGTCAGACCCAGGAGTTTGCATTTTTGAACAGTCGCCCCAGACAGGCCTTCCGAACATCTGGGGCAGCCCTAGAGGTCAGCAGAAAAGGATGATACTGCTGCAGGCTCTGCTTGGGCAGAGAACAGAGACATAGAAGGCAAAAAGAAGTTTTGTAGAAGTCCATGAAGGCTGACAGTGGCCAGGCTGGTCTGCAGGAACTGGATAGGCAGCCCTGCAGGCCCGGACATCCGCTAGGATCTGGGGACCCAGGGGTGGGGTCTCGGCACATATAGCCTCCAGCAGCAGTCCTGGGTCTGGGGTCCCCCACCCCTGGGGTCTCAGCATGGACATCACCCAGCGATGGTCCTGGGTCTGGGGTCCCGAGTGGCAAGCAGCTGTGGCTGCCGTCCTCGGGCCTGTCACTTGCAGGGGCCTGGGGCCCCTCCATCACGGCCCTGGGGGGACCTGTGTGCACTTGGTCACTGAAGACCCGTCCAGTTGGCCTCAGTGACCACATTGTCCCAGCAGAGGGGATATGGGGGAGATTCGGGACCCCACCAAGTGGCTGCAGTTGGGTTGGGGAGGTCCCCGGCCTCCAGCCGCCCTTCCTGGAGACATCAGGATGCTTGGTGGCATTAAGAAGGGGAGTGCTGAGCTGGCCTGGGCAGGCTGGGGGCAGTGGTAGGCCGGAGTGCCTGAGGGACAGCTCCCTGGCGGGGTGGGGCCGTCGGCCTGTGGCTCTGGTCTCCAGGAGGGCTCGGCCCGCTGTCCCGGGGAGGGTGCCCCAGCCGGAGCTGACCCTCCACCCACCACCTGCTGCAGATCTGGTGGCTGGACCCAGAGCTGACGTACGGCAGCGCCAAGCCCTTCGTGTTCACCCAGGGCCACTCCGTCTGCAACCGCTCCTTCTTTCCGTGCTTCGACACGCCCGCGGTCAAGTGCACCTACTCGGCCGTGGTCAAGGTCAGCGCCCAGCAGCACGCCCTGCCCCCAGCTGCCACCCAGACGGCCATCCGAGAAGGCGCGCACCCTGCCCGCGTCGGGGTCCTAGACCTGGCCTGAGCCCCGGGACGCTGATGCAGGGATGGGGCAGGCGGAGCGGCCGGGTCCCAGGGCTCCTGGCAGCCCCCTAGCTCCACCTCCACTCCCGACTGGGACGAGAGGTGTGCGGGCCAGGAGCTGGGGGCTCCTGGAACAGCGTGGGGGGTCCCTGACAGGGACAGGAGGGGCCCTAGCAGTGTGGCTGCCTGACCCAGGTGGTGGGCTTTCTCACAGGGACAGGGGGCTTGCCTACCAGGCTGTGGGGTCCCCACCGGGGACACGGGGTTGTCCTGACGGGGGCGTGGGGCTCCCCGTGGGAGACACACTGTCCTGATGGGCGGGGCCTCCTGGGACGCAGGCCCCGTCGGGGGTGCAGGTCCTGATGAGCGCCACACAGAGCACCTACGTGGAGGAGGAGGGAGTCTACCGCTTCCACATGGAGCACCCTGTGCCCGCCTACCTCGTGGCCCTCGTGGCCGGGGACCTCCAGCCCGCAGACATCGGGCCCAGGTAGGCCCACCTCTTGCTTGCTGCCCAGGGTCCAGGCTCAGGAGATGCTGCCGGGGCCCGGCCTGCGGCCTGCCTCCGTGGCCGCCCTGTGTGACCCCGCGCGGTGGGGCCAGCCCTGCCCCTGCCTAACTGTCACTGCCCAGGGGCCATCCTCCCCCAGCTGCTCGCACACTGGCGCCCTGTGCCGGTCCTTCTGGACAGGGCCTCTGCAGACACACCCGCTGCGCTCCGAGACGGTGCATGGATGGGCCCGCCCGCGGAACGGAGGGCCCGTGGTGCCAAGGGCCCGCGGAGTGAAGGGCGGGCGGGGTGGGCGGCTGGTTGGCCTGCGCTGGGCGATGCCCAGAACCGGAGGGAAGGCCCGGGGGCGGGCAGGGGGCGCGGGCTGGGACTGGGCTGGCCCTGCCCACCGTCTCCCCCATGACAGGAGCCGCGTGTGGGCCGAGCCGTGTCTCCTGCCCACGGCCACCAGCAAGCTGTCGGGCGCGGTGGAGCAGTGGCTGAGCGCGGCCGAGCGGCTCTACGGTCCCTACCTGTGGGGCAGGTACGTCTGCGAGCCTGGCCGGCCGTGAGAGGGGTCAGCGGGCATGTGCACCCCCCCCCACCAGCCTGCCGAGAAGCGGCAGGAGGCAAGGCTCACCCGCGGGCCCCCCACCCCCGACCCCCCGCAGGTATGACATCGTCTTCCTGCCCCCGTCCTTCCCCATCGTGGCCATGGAGAACCCCTGCCTCACCTTCATCATCTCCTCCATCCTGGAGAGCGACGAGTTCCTGGTCATCGACGTCATCCACGAGGTGGCCCACAGCTGGTTTGGGAACGCCGTCACCAACGCCACGTGGGAGGAGATGTGGCTGAGCGAGGGCCTGGCCACCTACGCCCAGCGGCGCATCACCACCGAGACTCACGGTGCGCCGGGCGTGGCGGGATGCGTGGTGCCCCGTGGCAGCGAGGGCCGGTGGGGGTGGGCACTGTGGACGGGGCTGGTCCCAGGCTGCGGTCCCTGCTCTGTGTGTGTGTGTGTGTGTGTCCTGCGGGGGGCAGCTCGGTGGGGCCCAAGGCAGGGAGCAGCCAGGGCAGCGGCCTCTCTCCCTCCCGTCCAGGTGCGGCCTTCACCTGTCTGGAGACAGCCTTCCGCCTGGACGCCCTGCACAGGCAGATGAAGCTTCTCGGAGAAGACAGCCCGGTCAGCAAGCTGCAGGTCAAGCTGGAGCCAGGTACCTGCTCCTGCCCGGCCCTGTGCTCGTCATCTGCAGACATCAGGCCCCCCGCCCAGCCCAGGCAGGGTCTTCGTCCCCACGAGGCTTCTCTGCAGAGGCCGGGCCAGGGGGGCTTCCCTCCGCGGCCTGCACCACCTCTCACGGGCGCTGAGCGCCCATCTCCCCAATGTGTGGACCCGAAGTCTCCACCGAGGGCCCCCCAGCAGGGCAGGACCCCCCGCCCCAACACACACACTCTCGGGGCGTCTGGATGTGAGCGGCAGGGCCCTCGGTGCCCCCTGCCGTGCAGAGCCCCACTGCCATCCCGCCCCCAGCCCCGGGGGCCTGGGCGGCTCCGGGTGCCTTCCAGGGCCACGGTTTCCCTCGCAGGTGTGAACCCCAGCCACCTGATGAACCTGTTCACCTACGAGAAGGGCTACTGCTTTGTGTACTACCTGTCCCAGCTCTGTGGGGACCCCCAGCGCTTTGACGACTTCCTCCGAGTGAGCAGCCCGCTCCCGGGAGTTAGGGTGGGGGTGGAACGGTGGGGCCCATGAGCGGGGCTCTCACCAGGCTCCTGGCTCTCCCACCTCCCAGCCTCGGCTGCCTGGCAGGTCCCTGCAGCAGCCGTGGGTGCCCCTGTGCCCGCCCTGGCCCTGCCTACCCCTGCTCAGACCCCTGGGTGCCGGGCCCTTTCTCGCGATGTGTGCCCGGCCCTGGGTGGGGGGGGGGGGACAGTGGCGCACCCAGCCCCCGGGCCTGCTGAGTCCGCTCCGCCCGCAGGCCTACGTGGAGAAGTACAAATTCACCAGCGTGGTGGCCCAGGACCTGCTGGACTCCTTCCTGACCTTCTTTCCAGAGCTGAAGGAGCAGAGCGTGGACTGCCGGGCAGGTGAGGTCCCCGCCACCGGCCATGTGTCCACACGGGCCCAACCTCGGCCTGTTGGGTGCGGGGGTGTAACGGGGCCTGGGGGTTCTGTCTGGCCGGCAGCCGCCGTCACTCGTTGGTGTGGAACTCAGGCTGGACCACGTGGAAGGAAGAGAGAGGAGAGTGCGATTCCCAGCCCGGAGGGGCCCCAGGGGCTTCCTGGAGGAGGCAGCAATTAGGCTAGGTGGTTCAGTGGGTAAAGACTGCTTGCAACGTGGAAGACACAGGAGACTCTGGGTCGAGAGGGTCCCCTGGAGGAGGGCCTTGCACCCCACTCCAGTGTTCTTGCCTGGAGAACTCCATGGACAGAGGAGCCTGGCGGGCTACAGTCCACGGGGTCGCACAGGTCAGACACCACTGAGCGATTGAGCGCCCCATACACGCAGGGCTGAGTAGGCAGTTCCAGAAAGAGCCTTGGAAACTGCGCAGCGGAGCGATTGAGCGCCCCATACACGCAGGGCTGAGTAGGCAGTTCCAGAAAGAGCCTTGGAAACTGCGCAGCGGGCCTGGGGCAGGATCCAGGCTCAGAGGGCAGTTTGCCTCAGAGCAGGCTGAAGGCAGCCGGCTTGTTCACGAGGGTGCCCCTGGTCCAAGGGCTTAGGCCAAAGCAGAGAAGGGTCTGCCGTCTCAAGGTGGGTCAGCATTTGTGGTAATGCAGTGAGCTGTGGGCCGGGGACCTTGTGTTGGGGAAGGTTTGGGAAGTGCCCCAAGGGTCTGGGGGGCAGAGATGGCACGACTTGCCCCCTCAGATGCCCAGGCTCCAGGGCTCCAAAGCAGGAACAGCCTTCTCCCAGGGTGGTGCTCCCACCCCGCCCCCCCCGCCCTGCGGGCCCAGCGTCTCCGTTTCTGCCCAGGAGGCGCGGCCAGGCAGGGGGTCCCTGGCCACTGGCTCCAGCACTCTCTGCCCCCTTCCCGGAAGCCACCGCGGCCTGCAGGGTCTGCAGCCGGCTCCCGCCTCCCCAGGCCACCCCCGCCCTTGGGGCTCCCAGACCCTGACAAGGTCTCCAGGCACACCCTCGGGGTCTGCAGTCTCCCGGGGAGGCCTGCTTGGGAACCCAGGAGGGCGTCTGTCCTGCAGGGCTGGAGTTCGAGCGCTGGCTGAATGCCACGGGCCCCCCGCTGGCCGAGCCGGACCTGTCTCAGGGATCCAGCCTGACGCGGCCCGTGGAGGCCCTCTTCCAGCTGTGGACCGCCGAGCCCCTGGACCAGGCAGCCGCCTCCGCCAGCGCCATCGACATTTCCAAGTGGAGGACCTTCCAGACGGCGCTCTTCCTGGACCGGCTGCTGGATGGGTCCCCACTGCCCCAGGGTGAGTCCTGCAGCCACCAGGGTGGGAGGAGGCGGGGTGGTCACTGGCCCTGACCTGCCGTGGCCCCAACAGAGGTGGTGATGAGCCTGTCCAAGTGCTACTCGTCACTGCTGGACTCCATGAATGCCGAGATCCGCATCCGCTGGCTGCAGATCGTGGTCCGCAACGACTACTACCCCGACCTGCACAGGGTCCGCCGCTTCCTGGAGAACCAGGTGTGGCCCCTCAGGCCTGCCCTCCCCCGACCCGGCCCCTCGGGCTGGCGACCCCTGCCCTCCCCCCACCCGGCCCCTCAGGCTGGCGA
>NW_024070212.1:117485765-117516622 GCF_014754425.2 Oryx dammah
TCAGGCTGGCGACCCCTGCCCTCCCCCCACCCGGCCCCTCAGGCTGGGTGGCCCAGAGAATGGGGTGGGGCCCAGACCCCAGCAGACCTCAGGGAGGCTGTGCCCAAGGCCAGTGGTCAAGCCGGGAGCAGAGTCCTGGGGTCTTGCCGCAGGGCGTGCACACTGGGGCCGTCTGAGCTTCTTAAGGCCTAAGGGTCACTGGATCCCCAGGCCTGCGCCCTAGCAGGCAGGGCCCCTGCAGCCCAAGCCCCCTGGGGAGGGGAGGGGAGGGCGCCCCATGACTCGCGGCTGCCCACAGATGTCGCGCATGTACACCATCCCACTGTACGAGGACCTGTGCACCGGCGCCCTCAAGTCCTTCGCTCTGGAGGTCTTCTACCAGACGCAGGGCCGGCTGCACCCCAACCTGCGGCGGACCATCCAGCAGATCCTGTCACAGGGCCTGAGCCCCGGCGCAGAGCCAGGCGGGGCCGCGGCGGACTCGGAGCCAGGCCTGCTGCTCGGGGACGAGGCCCCGGGCAGCGCCATCTCTCTCAGGGACGTCAACGTGTCTGCCTAGCACTCGCCTCCCAGACACCACGATTGTGCCTTCTGGGCCCCAGGCCTGGCTGGAGGGGCTCTGCCGGGGCCCCTCCAGGGCCGACCGAGGCCTGTGGACCCGCCCCCCCCACCCAAAGCGCTCTTGCACTGCGGGCCCTCCTGTCTCAACACTGACTGCCAGGCGCTGCCCTGGGTCGACGGCAACCGCCACACTGTGCCTTCTGTCTGCCAGGAGGGCCTGGGCTGCCACGCCCGCCCCGCACGCCTGCCTCCATGGAGCCCTGGACCCCCGCCCCCCGCCCCCAGGCTGGCAGCCTCCCTCGGTCCCTGCCCAAGGGACGAGGACGCAGACATGCCCACGCCCTCCCCGTGGGGGACGGGGCGCCGCAGAGACGGTGGATGTCCCTGGGGAGGGGGCCCCGGAAAGCCTTAGCTCCTCAGGGAACTCAGGGCCCCAGGCCCCGGGGCCAGTGCAGCAATAACGCGCGGGAAGGCGGGCAGCAGTGGTGCTCTTTCTAGGCCCACCCTGCTGGAAGAGGCCCGGGGAGCCCCGGGGTTCGAGCTGGGCTCCCGGGGGACCCCCGCTCGGGGTCACCACGATTGTCCCATTAAACCTCCACTCTGCAGACTGTCTCCCGGCCTGTCCGTCCCGGCTCTTGTCCTGCACAGCTGCCCAGCAGCCGTGGCATGGGGTCTGGAGCTGGTCACAGCCCTGTGCTCTGACCCAGGCTTCCAGCCAGAGGTGGGGGCTCTTGCCTGCATCCGGCCCCTCCTGACTGTTCTGCTCTGCACCAGGAGGCCCCACATCCTGCCCTGAGGCCCCCTGGGGTCTGAGCACCAGCCACCGGCTGCCCCCGACCTCCCCAGCCCCTCTGCCACCCCCAGGACCCCCAAACACCAAAGCCAGGGGCACTTGTCAGCCTCCCCGCTGTGGGCCTTTCTCCCAAAATGGAGTAAAGGGAGAGGTGAGCGGCAGGCCTGAGTGTGACCTGGGAGGACGGAGCGGAGGGGCTGCGGCCCTCGCTGGCCCCGGGGAGGCCCCAGAGCACGGCCAAGCCGTGGGTGCCGGGAGCAGTGCCCCGCAGTGACCGGGGCAGCGTCCGGGCCCCTCCCCCCGGCCGCCCATGGGCTAGGCTCCTGGGGCGGTGCCTCTGCTGTGGGTCCGGTCAGCGCTGCAGGGTCTCCCCCAGGATCACACGCGCAGACCCCAGAGTGACCTGTCAGCCGGCCCATTGGCGGGACCTGGTCACAGAGCCCCCCGTTCCCAAGGGGCCGAGGCGCTGGAGGACAGGGCAGTGGGCCAGCCGCCAGGTCGCGAGTGCCCCAGTGACTGTCCTCCCCGCAACACCCCCACCCCCGGGAGCTGACCCGACCCCACCCAGGCGTGGCCCTGGCTCTCGGGGGCTGTCCTAACACCGTGGTCGGGTGTGGCTCCTCTGAGCCCAGACACTTCGAGTGGGAGGCCCAGCCCCCCGCCGTGGTGAACGGGAAGCCCTGTGGGGGGGAAGCAGGGGCCCGGGAGCTCTGCCTGCAGCAGCACTGGAGCCTGTGGGCCTGGGCCCCCGAGTCCTGGGCTCTCCGCAACCCTCAGCTGTGCCCTGGGGAGGGCCCGTCCTGCCGTCTTCTGGCCAAGCCCTCCATGGGGCTGACCTGCTTCCTTAGCTTCCTCCCTGCCACGGCTGTTCTCGGGTCTCCAGTCACACTCTAGCCCTAGGCTCTTGGTTTCTTTGGCAGTTCAGCCCTCAAAAGCACTGTGGTCCCCCAAGGTCCCGATCCCAGCTCAGCAGGCAGGGGCCACGTTTTGCCCCCCAGGACCCCACCTGACGTTGGGAGGCTCAGAGGCAAGCCCACGGTCTCCCTGGGGTGACCCCCACACCTCGGCAGCATCCTCGCCACAGTCCTGGCTCTGACCTCCCCTCCGGGCCATTTCTGCCTTTCTCCTTTCCTTTTCCTCCCAGCTTTGCAAACCCAGGAATGTTTTTCTCAGCCCATCTTCCACGTGGTATCTTGCCAAACACAGCCTGTGACCAACGTGTGCTGCCAAGGTTTCCCAACCCCTTCCACCGGACCTGCGAGTTATTTTGGACGTCATTTGCCCCATGAGTCATCACGGTTGAGTCTTACCAGATGTTTTGCGGCTGCATACCACGGCCTCCAGTGGTGGGCCCCCGCCAGCGCCCCCCCACCCCCCCACAGGCCTGTGTCCTGTGTCCTGACGGAGCCGCTTGTCTCTTCTGGGGCTGATGTCTGAGCCTCGGCAACACGTGAAAATACTCTTGACACTAGCGTTTTAAACAGCGAAGGTTTATTTCTCACTTGTGGCACGTGTCCAGGCGGGGGGGCGGGGGTGGGCTTCCTGTCACTGGTTCCTCAGGGCCCCCAACTGGTGGACAGTAGCACCTTGGCAGAGATAAGGGGGTGTGGGGGGGCGGCTCAGGCCAGCAATCGGACATATTGGGGCCACGTGCCACGTCTGCCCACAGCATTCACACTGGCCCCACACGGCCACTCCCACCAGGCGCATGGAGGTGGGGGGTTTCCACCATAGGGGCTGGGGGCACGGTGCTGGGAGACAGAATTCTGGGGGCAGAGAAGGGAGCAGTCAGGCAGGAGAGTGGAGCCAGGGGGGTGGCCATGAGCACGGGGCCTGCTGGGGTCAGGAAAGGGACGGACGGTGTGTGGAGAGCCCACACAGCCTGGAGCCTGGGTCCAGGGCCCGCGCCCGCCGCAGGCCTCGTCCCGGGGGTGCACCCTTGGCCTGGGAGGCCTTCTCTCCCTCCCCATCTCACTGGCCAGTCCCCCCAGGTCAGGTGCCTTGAGTGGAATGTCAGATGTAAAAGACAAGGCCCACCCAATCGGGCACCCGCCCAGGAGCGTATAAGCCACGTGCAGCAGGGCCAGCACTCACCAAACTGATCCCCAAGGAAACCAAGCTAACAGAGCAAGCAGAGGACTTTACAGCCGTAGTGCTGACATCCTAGCCACGCGCATGGAGGCAGGGGCGTTGAAATAAACCAGGAACAGGCACTTGTGAAATGACCGGGACTTGGGCCAAAGAACCTCTCAAAGATCTGGAAGTTTTTAAAGGGACAATTCTTAAAAAACGAAAACTAGGAAGAATGGTCATGAAGAGGGGTCACGGATTGGAATAGCAGACAGAGCACTCTTAGCATCAGCAAACGACCCACGAAGGGGCAGTACGCAGGAAAAGAAGTGGGCCTCGCCCCAGACCTGGGGTCATGACCTGCCCCCAGACGCTCAGACTGATGGAGGCATCCCCGTCCTCCACGCAGCGGGAGGCCACCCTCCCTTCCTCAGCCATTGCCCCCCAGCCGCCCATCAGCCCTCCATGGCCAGACCAAGCCACCTGAGGCCACCTTACCCGGGGGCACCCTCCCTAGCCCACCTGGTGGGTGTATTCCCTGACACAGGCTGTCATTTCACCAAGGGCATTCAGATGCCAGCTGTTAAGGTTTCTTTTTTTCCCACTTTCTAAATAATCCCTGACCAGACCCTGGAAGGATGAAGGCCAAGGCAGGGCAATTGCGGGGCATGGGCAGTGTGCTGAGAGGACAGCCGCCCACCGGCCAGGCCTGGATAAACCTCCCTTGTTCAAAAACGCATGAGCAAGCGGCGAGGCACAGACTCCACGACCTGAAGTGAATGTGACGGCTCGCCCACACTGCAGAAAACATCCCACTTTGGAAAAATGGTCGTCCCAGGGGATAGAAGTCAACAGAAGAAATTATCTGTATTGTGTTAGTAATAAAATATAAGGACACATTACCATTGTGGAGCAACAGGCAGAAATTCCAATAAGAACATCTATTATTTGTAACGAGGTTAAAAAACCCCAAGGTTGATCTAGAACACCGCCCTGCAAGCATCCATTCCTCTTGTGAGCAGAGTGACCTGGGCCTGCCTGGCCTCGGAACGCTGGCTCTGTCCATCTATAGCTGTGGGGTCCTGGGCTGCCGTCTCCTCCCGTTTAAGTCCAGGTTCCTCGTCGTAAGACGGGAGTGACACCTACTGCTGAGGTGCGTGAGGACCACACAGACTCCACGTCTCGTCGCTGTGAAACGAGCCTGACCCTCCGGCTCTCGGGGAGGACCCCTCCTCACTTCTGTGAACTGACGGGGCCACAGGACTGACACAGGTGCTTTTGTTCTGGCCCTCCTGGGACGGCTGCTCAGTTGGACCCTCCAGACGGGCAGGGGAGAAACCCAAGCTTCCAGCACCCCTCCCCCCACCAGCTACCACCACCCCGCAGGGGAGCAGTCCACGTCCCCGGTGCTCACGACTGCTCCCCACAGCCTAGGGCCGTGACCCCCGCCAACTGGCCCCCTAGCCTGGGCCCAGGGTGGTTTCTCACAAGCCTCAGGCCGGCCCAGGCCCTTGCACCACG
The DNA here is from genome assembly GCF_014754425.2 of Oryx dammah. Lineage (NCBI taxonomy): Eukaryota > Metazoa > Chordata > Mammalia > Artiodactyla > Bovidae > Oryx > Oryx dammah. The sequence goes on from NW_024070212.1 coordinate 117,490,711, forward strand.
GGGTTTGTGGTTGCAGACAGGGGCCTGGAGCGCAGCCTGGAAAGCCACCCAGCGGGGCACAGCCTCCGGTGACCCTGCTTAGGTGACTTCTGGCCCTGCTGCAGTAGACGTGGTGGAGGCTGGTCCCGTGGGCCCAGGCCTTGCTCAGGTGGGGGAACTCTCACCTGTCCCGTCCCCTCAGGAGGAGAGTCCCAGCCGGAAGGCCCTGCCCAGAGGGACAGGCACCCCGCCGCCCACAGGCCCAGGACACAGGCAGATTCCCTGGCTGCCTCTGGTGGGGCACGTGCCTGAAAGTGCCCTGCAACTCAGACGCACCAGTGACACAGACAGCATGTCTACCTGCCCGCCTCGAGGTGTTTTTCCCAAACACTGTTGTTCTGCTGCGAGTCCAGCAAAGCTTCCTCACCTGAGGGGCCCAAGGTCAGTTCTTTCAGCTCCACGGGGCCTCCCGCTATCTCATTTGTGCCCGTCAAACGCTGCGGTAACGTGGAGCTGGTGTTCCCACCTCATTGAGGACCGAGGTCAGACTAAGTAACTGCCCATCTCAGGGCCTGGAGACTGGGGTTGAGAACTGGTCATCTCCCCAGTCCAGGCTGCTTCCAACTCCTCCTTCTACCCACCAGCCAGAGGCTCTACTCTGCACAAGGCAGGGGTGCAGGGGTGGGCCAGGAGGGAGAGGAGAGCACTGCTAATTGGCCAGTGGACCATCTTCACACCCAGGGGGTGGGGAATGGGACCCTGAAGGGCTCACGGGTAACTGTGGCCCAGGAGGAGCTGTGCCAGGCAGGCCGACAGGAGAGCTAGCTGCCGTCAGCCATCTCAGTGCTGGTCACAAACTCGTCCCTACGGTCACGGGCTGCTCCCTGCCCCAAACCAACTGTCTCCTGCTGCTTCTCTGGGCATAAGCCCAGCCCTGGACACTGATGTGCCCACAGGAAGCTGCCTGCTCTCCAGAGCTTGCAAGCCAGGGTTAAGAGGCCCAGCAGAGGCCCCCACTTGGAGTCCAGTTCTTGGGCTGCTCCCAGCTCATCTGCTAACCACCCTTGTGTTACGTGGAGCAGACGAGTTGCCCAACACCCCAGGGTAGCAAAATCTGTCCCCTAATCCTTTAGGACACCCACATGAGGCAGCTCTTGGGCCATTCCTGACTCCCTCCAGCTACGGTGCAGCATCCAGCCTGCCATAAAACATCTCCTGTTAGAGTCAGTGCTTCAGGGTAAACTGTCATGAAGTGAGCTTTGCAGGGGGTAGATGTCAGATGCTGCTGAGGTTCCAGAACCTCAGAAGAGATGAGGACCCTAGGCCCCCAAACCAAGGGGCTGAGGCCTGGTGGGTTCGAGGTAGCCCAGGTCAGGCCACCACTAGCAGCTGCTCCTCATGCAGGCCCCATGGGGGCCTCAGAGGGAGGAGCCGCAGCTGTCACAGCCTCACACTGGAGGCTCTGGAGCAAGGTCGGCGGGCGTTCTTGGATCAGGCTCAGTGTCTCATCAGCAGGAGGGCCTGTGGGGATCTGATCTGATCTGACCACCCTGCGTATGCGGGGGCTGAGCAAAGACGGCATGAGGACGCGAAATCTGAGCTTCAGGTGGTAGCAGAGAGCTGTCCGAGGATTGGGTCCTCCCCACCTGCCCCCGCGCGGCCCTCTGTGAAGGGTCCAGCCGCAGCGAAGCAGGCCTGGAGAGGCAGCCAGGGTGGCTGCCTGCCCTTCTTCCCGAGGAAGGGCAGTTTCCTCGAGCAGATCCTGAAGTTGGCGTCCTCACCAACCCGCAGCGCTGAGCGGCCATGAGCTGCAACCGCAAGCCCAGCGGGTCACTGTCCAGCCCTCCAGGACCACCTAGATGGCCGGCCGTCTGGGAACCAGCACTGCGCTCCAGCCTGCCGACTCACGGTCCAGGGCGTCTAACCGCAGCCGGCCTCTCAGGCCTGGGACGGCCGTCCCGGGGCTGCCACACTTCCCCGGACCCCAGCACACAGCCGCAGCGGCAGTGGACAGCGGAGGGCCTACCGCCGGCCTTCCCGAAGGCGTCCAATCGGCTCCCAGACACCGCGGCGGGGCCCGGAGAAGTGCATTGTGGGAGGCAGCGCGGCATGCTGGGACCTGTAGTCCGCGGCTCGACGTCGTCCGAGGCGGCCTCGCCGGTCCCTTCAGCCTCAGGAGGCTGTCCCCACGCCCCGCCCGAACCACACAGGTTCGAGGAGACGCCGGCGCCGGACTCCCAGGCGTGAGTCTCGGCTGAGACACCTCCAAGCGCCCCCCGCCCCCCAACCCGGGAAGAAGAGGCACAACCTACACGGCCGCACGGCTCGGTGACGCGACTTCCGGCGCCCGGAGGCGGGGGCCATCCTGCCACGTGACCAGGAGCGCCGCGTCTGGTTGGTTGCTGGGACGACGGTTACCGGGGCGACGGGGTGGGCGGGCACCCGGGCGGGGGGGTGCTGTGAGTGCAGCGGGGCTCGGGGGCCGGGGGGCCGGGGGTGCCGGGGGGCCGAAACGGGCCGGGCGAGGGGACGCGGGCAAGTGGGACCGCGCGCGGCCGGTTCGCCCTTCCCTCCGGGGCCGCGCGCCCGCTCGGCTGCGTTCGGCACCGGGTCACGGGCTGCAGATGGGCGCCCGGGGTGCCCAAGATGCGGGCGCCGGCCAAGGAGCTCTTCCGCGACGCCGCCTTCCCGGCCTCGGACTCCTCGCTCTTCTCCAGCTTCTCCACGCCGCTGGCCCAGTTCCGGGAGGAGATCACCTGGAGGCGGCCCCAGGTGGGGCGGGCAGGGGCGGGGAGGGGGTTGGCGCGCGGGGCTCTCAGGGGTCTGGCGCCGCGTTTCCAGGCCCGCTTCCCGCCGTCCTCAGGAGAGGGCTCCCCGGCCCACCCCTCAGCCAGCTCCGAGTGTGCTGGACCGAGCTCACAGCCCCCACCTGAGAGCGCTCCCTTCTGCAGGGGATTCACGGCCCCGCGCGCTGGGCGCTTCGGCACCCTCAGCCCCACTTGGGTCTCCTGTGAAGGGCTTCTAGTCTGCAGGGCTCTTCTGACCACAAGTGGTCTTGTTCTGTTTCTCCTGCTCCTCTGGAAGGGCCAGACTGAGCCTGCAGAGCCACTGCCGTTGTGTTCTGCACGCTCGTGTGGTGAACCTCATGCCCTTTCAGGTGTAAACATCTCAAGGTGGCAGTTTAGAGGCATGCTCCGGCCCAGTGTGCTATGCTGATAGCTTTAGAAACGGAGTATCCGCTGAATAAGACTGTCCCCAGAGCAACCTTGTGGAGACCTCGGCATGCACCCGCCCTGGAAGAGAGCCAGAAGTGGCTTTCCTTGGACAGCACCGAGGGCCTGTTTGCCATGGAGGTGCCAAGGGGCCACAAGCCTGATCAGCTGGGCCAGTGGACTCTAGGTGCAGTGGGAGACCATTAAGGTGTTTTTAGCAGAGGAGTGATTTGGTTGGGTTTATGTTTTAAGAAGCTCCCTCTTCGGCCGGGTGTGCAGAGGGCAAGAGTGCAGGTGGCCATTGCAGTGACCCTGCAGAATGAGGCAGGGGCTCAGATCAGCGCGACAGCCTCAGGCTGGGGCTCTGGCGTGGGCGGATTTAAGGGAGATGTCCAAGCCAGGAGTCATAGGTCTTCGTGACCAACTGAAAGTAGAGAGTGAGGATGAAGGGGGGATCAAGAACTTCTAGATTTCTAGCCTGATCACCTGGGGGGTGGGGGTCCTGGCTGATGTGCTGCAGAAACGAGAGGTGGGCTGGAAGTGTAGGCTTGGATTTTGCTCTCACAGGTTCAAGCGGAGCTGACGGTAGGCAAGTGGGTGTGAGAGCCAAGAGCTCAGGAGGAGCGGGGTTAGATGATGCTCCTGGGAACAGGGACGGAACAGATGGCTTACTGTCTGGAGTCTGGGAGGGCATCTCAGAGAAAGTAGGGGCAGAGAAGAAGAGACAGCTTGGAATCAAGCCTTAAGGAACCACAGGTGCCTTGACAAGCAGACTTGAGAAGCAGCAGGCAGTGAGGGGAGAGGACAGCCAGAGCACAGTGGAGTCGTGGATTCCGGGAGGGGGGCTGTTGGGCGCTGGGGAGCTGCAGTTCTGAGGCCGCTGTGTCAGGAACGAGGAGCACAGAGGATGCCCGTGGGAGGTGACGACCCGGAGGTGATACTGATGCAGAGCGCTTTTGGGGCTGTGGGCCTGCTGAGAAGCAAGGGTGTTGTAAGATACAGGAGGGAGGAAGTGGGGGAGCAGCTCTCGGAGGAGATGGAAGTAGTGCCCAGGGACAGTGTGTCAGAGGCGGCGGGCCTCCTTTCCCAGGCCTGTGCTGGTGGGATCCCGCCTGCAGGGCTGGGGGAGGTGGGGGGCGTGTATGGACTCTTGACACTGAGAGCAGCAGGGGTCAGGTCGGCGGGGGGTGGGGTGGGGGCTTCTGGTGGAGCCCTGGGCGCGGCCGCTGCTCAGAGGGACCTGGGTGTTGTGGGGAGAGCAGGAGGAAGGTCAACTCGTCTGGGGTGTGGAGAGCTGAGCCTTGTAGAGAAACAGTACGGAAGACCCCCTTGAGACCTGCCTTTGTGAATTTAAAGGGAAACCGTTTTCTAGACCAACATTTCACTGTTGCACAAAGAGGGTGGTGGGATTTGTCCAGAGTTGGTGGGGGGTGCCAATCAAGGAAGGTGGGTGGAGACAGGGAGCCCAGAATCCAAGCTGGACAGGCTGATGTGCAGCCTGGAGGGGCTGACAGGTACCGGCCACAAGAGGCCAGCCATTTCCCGTGCCCTCTTAGGCAGCGTGGATGACCAGAAGAGCTCCTCCCCGACCCTGTCACATGGGGCTTCTGCTCTTGGTTTCGTGGCCAGCCCCCGCACTTGCTGCCACTCTGGACCGTCTTCTTTATTTCAGGAGATCTGCGCCACGCCCCGGCTGTTTGCAGGTAGCCCGCAGGAAGGGCAGGTGAAGCAAGGCCTGCTGGGGGACTGCTGGTTCCTGTGTGCCTGCGCCGCCCTGCAGAAGCGCCGCCACCTCCTGGACCAGGTGTCTGCCCACCGCCCGCGGCCTCCTCTCCTCCTCTCTCTTCCTGTCTGACCGCGTAGGAAGGAAGTGGGGCGAGGAGGGGGCTCCGCCATCAGGCCCAGCGGCCCCCTCTCCCGCAGGGGCTGGCAGGGCGCTTTCTGCTGCACCTGCTCCACTATCTCCCAAGCCTTGGGCCAGCCGCGTGTGTGTAACACATGCGCGCGCACACACGCACCTATGTGTGTGTTTTAATTTGACGGCACTGGGTTTTAGTTGCAGCATGTAGGATGTAGTTCCTTGACCAGGGATTAAATCCAAGCCCCTTGAGTTGGGAGCACGAAGGCTTAGCCCCCGACCATCAGGGAAGTCCCAGGCAGGCATTTGGAAGAAGACAAACATGCCAGCCCAAAGTAGGAGAGGGACAGTTGAGGGACCCTGTGCTCGTTTGGAGTAAGTTTCCTGGCTAGTTGGGGTGGTTGTTCTCTTTTCTTATAGATTTTGAATATCAATTGGCAAAAGGTGGTTAGAACTGTCTCAGATGTAGGTGGACCCCACAGGAATAGGAGGCCACTCAGACTCCTTCCCCAGGAGCGCTCGCGGCCTGGCTGAGTGTGGCCAGTGAAAGCAGCAGTTTTGACCCCTTTCCCAGCAGCCCCCATGTCCCCAGTGCCGGGCCAAGCCCACCACAGTTGCCAGCTTTCATTCTCACAGGCCTTGCTGGCCTAGACCCTCTCTTACAAACGAGGCGCCGAAACCATGGTCACGTCCCAGCTGACAAGGGCAGAGCCGGGACGCAATGGGGCCATCTGGGTGCAGACCCCCTCCTGTCTCAGCCCTGGGCCAGAATCGCAGCCCCAGCCATGAGCACGGGCCGGGCGCTGGTGGAGCTGAGTGCCCAGGCTCCAGCTGGGGTAGCTGCCACCTCCGCCATGCAGGCCTCTGAAGTCACGTTTGTCGTGGATTCAGGGCCCGTGCTACCTGGGAACGCGAGCTTATGATGGCTGAGCTTTGGGAGGCTCCAGTCGCTCAGAGCGGCCCTGGCACCTTTCACTGGAAGGTCTGTGACCTTCTGTCCCCCAAGTGGTGTTCACATGAGCGGGACAGCCAGGCGCGTGCCGGGGGGGCAGCGTCCGGCGCGGTCACGCTCTGGCCGGGGCCGGGACACGCCGCCTGGGCCTTCTCTCACCGTCTCCTTTTGCCTCCCCCCGCACATGCTAGGTCTTCCCTCCGGGACAGCCGAGCTGGCTCGACCAGACGTACCGGGGCTCCTTCACCTGTCGAGTCTGGCAGTTTGGACGCTGGGTGGAGGTGACCGTGGATGACCGTCTGCCTTGTCTTGCAGGGAGACTCTGCTTCTCCCGGTGCCAGAGAGAGGACGTGTTCTGGCTCCCCTTGCTGGAGAAGGTCTACGCCAAGTACGCCAGCCGGCGTGGATGGGCCAGGCGGGCATGCGGGCGGGGGTCCCGGGCCGCAGCGCCCTTGTGGGCTCTGAGGGCCTCCAGGGTGGGCTGGCCTGTCCAGAGACTGCAGCTCTGAGGCTTGGCCCATGGGCTGCTGTACCCTCACCCTGCCCTCACATCACAGTCAGGCACGGGGGCGTCGCCTCTAGAGAGAGGGTGTATGTTGTCCTCTCTTTCCTCAAACCCAAGCGAGACAAGTCTCTCTGTCCACCTGGTTCTCTGGGGATGGGTGGCCTTTCTGCAGGTCGCTGGGAAGGAGTGAGGCGTCCGAGGCGTCCGGCTTGTCTGTCGTGGTCCTGAGACCATGGATGCCCTCCCTGGACGTGCTGGTGGTCGTGCTGAAGGAGGCTGGGTCGGGAGGTGGGCCTTCGCGGCAGGAGTGAGCCCCTCCATCAGCCTCCCGTCGGGCCCAGGGCCTTGATCACGAGAGGCGGAGGGGTGGGTGCCCACGGCCACTGTGCCCACTCCTGCTAGTGCCTACATGGGCCTTGTGCCCTGGAGGCGAGCTTGTGCCTGGACGTGGTGGGGACAGGGCAGGGTGGAAAGAGAGGTGATCCAGGTGGGTCAGAGGCAGGCCAGAGGGGCAGGAGGGCTGGGGGCCCAGTGCCGGGCCTCACGCAGCCTGGCTGTCTCCCCAGGGTCCACGGCTCCTATGAACAGCTGTGGGCGGGGCAGGTGGCAGACGCCCTGGTGGACCTCACTGGTGGCCTGGCCGAAAGGTGGAACCTGAAGGATGTGGCCAGATCCAGTGGCCAGCAGGACAGGCCCCGCGGCGCGGAACGCAGGACTTGCCGGCAGCTGCTCAGCTTGAAGGACCGCTGTCTGCTGAGCTGCTCGGTGCTCGGCCCCAGGACAGGTAGTGTGGAGCAGGTGGCGGCTTCGCGGGCCTGCTCACCTGAGCCCTTGCTGGCTCCTGCCGGAGCTTGGTACTCGGGTCCTGTTGGGACTGAGTCGAGAGAGGACTTCTGTCCTCAGAGCTGGGGTCCGAGGTGTGCCCTTCCCTCCTGACCGGCCTTCTCCGGAGGGCAGTGTCCCGCCTTCCCTTGACTGGCACCGGCCTCCAGGGCGAGAGGGTGTCTGCACTGGGGTCCCCGGCTCGCAGAGTGGTGGCACCATCTCTGGCACGGCTGGTGACCAGGCAAAACCAGCGCTCAGGTTTCCACGTTAGCGATACATGTGCTCACAAAGCAAGTCTGTTGAAAGAAAAAGTCACCCAAGCTTGACCACCCTGACTTGGTGCCCTTTCTCAGCTGTTTTCGTGAGACGCACGTGTCCTGTGTTACGTGTCACTCTGTGCCGCGTGGACTTTGTCAGGATCCTACTTAATCCCTGTATCTGCCGTGTTTTTCTGAGTCCGTCCCTTAGTGCCCGATATTTACGGTCTCTCCAGCCTCACGCTGTCAGAGACGACATCGCAGTGAGCGTCTTTGTGCACGATCGCTTTCACATTTAAGATTATTTTTGTAACGGGACTTTTGTCCAAAGTGTCATCTGGGCGAGGACCAAGGCCCAGAGAAGGCAGTGGTTAGCAGGACTGGTGGCAGCGGAGCCCAAATCCAAGGCCAGGCGCTCCCAGTGACCCCACGCTGGATCGGGTCACGGCCCCAGTTGACTTGCCTGCCGTGGTCAGGATACAGCGCCCGTGCAGTGCAGCTGGGTGGGCTGTGTGTCCGCTCAGTGTGTGGACTTTGCGGCTGTTCCTCCCCCAGGGACCCGGGAGCTGGGCGAGTTTCATGCTTTCATCGTGTCAGATCTGCGAGAGCTCCAGGATCGGGCTGGCCGGAGCGTCCTGCTGCTGCGCATTCAGAACCCCTGGGGCCGGCGGTGCTGGCAGGGCCCCTGGAGGGAGGGGTGAGTGCGAGCGGGCGCTCTGGGCCTCCCTCTGCCCGCAGTGGGCCGTGGGGCGGGGCGGGGCCGCCGTGGCCCAGAGCCATGCCTGCCCAGTGCCTGCGGCTTGGACCGGGGTCAGGACAGTGTCTGCTTGGCCTCCGGCAAGGCCCCCTTGGCACCTGCTTGTGGGCCGCCTGCTCTGTGCAGGGCTCCGGACAGCCATGGGAGGCTGGCTTCGTGCTGGACCCCGGGACCCCAGCGATGCTGAGGGGCAGGGCCTGTCCTGAGGGCACCCACGGACGGAGGATGGGCCCTGGGCTGCAGGTGGGCCCTTGCTCCGGGGCTTCCGCTCCGCTGAAGGGGGTTCCTTGCAGCGGCGAAGGGTGGAGCCAGGTGGAGCCAGCAGCCCAGGCAGAGCTGCTGTCGCAGCTGCAGGACGGGGAGTTCTGGGTGGAGGAGGACGAGTTTCTGCGGGAGTTTGACGAGGTCACCATCGGCTTCCCCAGCACGGAGGCTGGCCACCTGCAGAGCCTGCACTCAGGTGAGGGAGGCCAGGACAGACCGCCCGCCCTCTGAAGTGGGGCGGGCCACCCGACTCCACTCTTGCCCCCCCGGCTTCTCTCGAAGGCAGAGCAATGGTCCCATCCCCACTGCCCCAGAGGGAACAGGTGGCCGGGTGGGATGTCCTCATGGTGCAGGGGTCCTGACGCCAAGGTGGGGCTGGGGGCGTGAGGGGGACCCCGTCCCCGCGTCTGAACAGTGCATTCCCGCCCAGGAAAGGTGCTGTGCCACACTCAGGAGCTGCCCGGGGCCTGGATCAAGGGCCAATCGGCAGGAGGCTGCCGGAACAACAGTGGCTTCCCCAGCAACCCCAAGTTCTGGCTGCGGGTCTGCGAGCCCAGCGAGGTGTACCTGGGCGTCCTGCAGAGGCCCCGGGTGCGCGCAGCTGGCCGCCCGGGCAGAGACTACCAGGCCGTGGGCCTGCACCTCTGGAAGGTAGCCCCACCTGGCGCCCCGCCCCGTGGGACGTGGAGGCCGGAGCCCCCGGAGCCCCTGAATCCCCTCTTTCCACCCCCACCTGGTCAGATCTGAGTCCACAGGACGCGCCTCCCTCCCCCAGCCTGGCTGTGTCTTCTGGCCAAAGGCAAACAGCAGGGAAGCAGCCTGGCCGGGGGCCCCTCCTGTGAGCAGAGCTGCTGGGAGGGCTGCAGGGGCGGTCCCGGCCAGCCGCTGCCCCCGTGCCCCTGGGAGGTCCTATCCCCTCCGGATAGGAGGTCCCAGTTCGTGGGTCACCGCGTTGCTGGCAAGCCTGGCAAGCCCAGGTGGCATCAACCACGGGTCTTGACCGGCACGTGTGTCTCACGTGGGACGCAGCTGCAGGTTCTCAGGGAGGGACCCAAAGGCCTGGGTACTCCCGGGGGGCCTCCGGCTCTGACGGTCGCCTCGGGGCCTTCCTGCAGGTGGAGAAGCGGCGGGTCAACCTGCCCAGGGCCCTGTCGGCGCCCCCAGTGGCGGGCACCGCGTGCCACGCCTACGACCGCGAGGTGCACCTGCACTGTGAGCTCGGCCCAGGCTTCTACCTGGCCGTGCCCAGCACCTTCCTGAAGGACGCGCCAGGGCGGTTCCTGCTCCGCGTCTTCTCCACCGGGAGAGTTGCTCTCAGGTGAGGAGGGCAGGGAGCGGGGCGGGGCGGGCAGGGGGCGGGGCGGGGCGGGGCAGTCCCGCGCTGGCGCCTGGCTCACCAGCGCCTCTTGCTCGTCCCCGCAGCGCCGTCCAGCCGGCCGCCCCGAGCCCCGGCCGCCGGGAGGCGCCGCCGGAGGGCGAGTGGGAGACTGTGCGGCTGCGGGGCTCCTGGAGAGCCGGCCGGACCGCGGGGGGCAGCCGCAACTTCGCCTCCTACGCCAGCAACCCCCGCTTCCCGCTGTCGGTGCCAGAGGGCGCGGGCCCGCGCTGCGTGCGCATCTCCCTGCGCCAGCACTGCCGCGAGCACCAGTGCCTCCCCATCGGCTTCCACGTCTTCCAGGCAGGCGGCGGGCGCGGCGCGCGGGGCCGGGGGCGCAGGGGCAGCGGCAGCCAGGCAGGCCTGTCCACACCTGGGCTCAGAGCAGCTGGACGCCGGGTCCTGTGTGCGGTGTGAAAGGGGCTCTGTTGTGTCCGACTCTGCGACCTGGATTCTCATGGTCAGAATACTGGAGGGGGTAACCTTTCCCTTCTCCAGGGGGTGTTTCCAACCCTGGCATCGAACCCAGGTCTCCTGCATTGCAGGCAGATTCTTTACCAGCTGAGCCACCAGGGAAGGCCCCCTGAGTCCTGAGCCGCCCCCAGAACTGCGCCTCCAGCCAGGAGCCCCCACAGGGCGTGCTGGGCGCAGGGTTGAGCGGGAGTCTCCCGAAGGCCATGTGAATCCCTGGCCCCCACCCACCTAGTGCCTGGACCAGAGGGGGCCTGGGCTCGTGGGGACAAGCAGGGAGGGAGGGGCAGCCCACACCGCCCCAGACAGGACAGACGGATGCTCTACCTGCCCATGAGCGCTTCTAGGTCAGAAAGGAAGCGTAGAGCGTGGCCCCGAGGCACTCAGAGCCCCGAGCTCAAGGCGGGCCGAGTCCCCAGCAGGAGAGGAGGGAGGCTCTCGGGAGAAAGTGCCATTTCCCAAGCCCCGCGTGGCCGGGAGCCGGGGCCCCACAGAGGGCAGACTGGCCCTGAGTCCTGGGGCCACCCAGGGTCGGGTGGCAGGCGGCCGTGAAATGGCCTGGGAGTCACAGCACCACCCAGAGTGCCTTCCCAGCCTCAGTCTGCCCTGAACTACAGGCGGGACGTCCTCTGCAGACCTGCGGTTGGAGTATTAGGGGGGAGGTGAAGTGCCAGAGGTCGCAAACTCGCCACCCCTTCTGGGGGCCCCACTTGAGGATGGGGCTGGGCAGGGGCCGGTGCCCCGAGGAGGGTGTGGGCAGAAGGTGGCCCGGAGCCGTGCTGTCGTGGGGCCTTGGGGGCGGCTCTTCTCAAGAAGCTCCTGTGCTCTTGGGGTCCCGACAGCTGTGGGCACCACGCTGTGGCCGTGCTCCACCCAGGCCACCCGGGGCAGGTCCCCAGGGGCTTCGAGAGAAGGGCCAGGGCACGGACAGTGAGATGCCCGCCTGGGGCAGCCAGCACGGCAGCGCTTCTTCAGGTCTCTGGGCATGGGGCCACGTGGGTGGTGGGGCCCAGTGAGCAGCCTGGCATGTGACAAGGGCCAGGCCGACTGCCGGCTGTCCCCAGCCAGGGCGGCCCTGCCGGGAAGGAAGCCGGGTCAAGGCTGCAGGGAGGGGACAGGCCTTTGTGGTTCTGGCGGCCGCAGCCAGTCCGGTCACCCACAAGCGGGCCTCCCGTCTGAGCCCTGGCCTCCCCCAGGTTCCGGCAGACGGCGGGGGCCAGGACGCGCCCTCCCTGCTGCTGCAGGAGCCTCTGCTGAGCTGCGTGCCGCACTGCTACGCCCAGGAGGTGAGCCGGCTCTGCCACCTGCCCGCCGGCACCTACCGCATCGTGCCCTCCACCTACCTGCCGGACACAGAGGGCGCCTTCACGGTGACCGTGGAGACCAGAATCGACAGGTGGGTGCCTGTGCACGCAGCTGTGTGCGGGTGTGGGTCGTGTCCCCAGCACCCCCACGCCAGGTTCTTTCCCAGCGACCCTCACACCCCGACCCGCACACCTGTCCTGCAGAGCATGAGGCCTGTGGGAGGAGAGCCGACAGGCCTGGAGCTCACTGCCCCCACGGCCCATGCCCCAGTGTGCGGGGAGGCCCAGGATGAGGGGCCTGGAGCTCACTGCCCCCCACCCCACGCCCCCAGGGTGCGGGGAGGCCCAGGGTGAGGGGCCTGGAGCTCACTGCCCCCCACCCCACGCCCCCAGGGTGCGGGGAGGCCCAGGGTGACAGTGGCCTCCTCTCCTGCAGGCGCTCCATTCACAGCCAGGAGATGCTGGGGCAGCCCCTCCGGGAGGTGCGTGTTGGTGCAGAGGGGAGGGCCCTCCCAGTGCCCTGGGGTCTTAGCTGCCTCCCAGACCCTCCCAGCAGCCACCCCGCAGGCTGGGCTGGGCCCTGGGACAGGAGGAGCCCTCGTCCCTGCCGGGAGCCCCAGGCAGAGATTCTCAGGGTGGTGGCAGCCCCGCAGTAGGTGAGGAGGCTGGTCTTCTCCCACCAGTGGGGGCAGTGCCTCCCAGCCCTCGCGCCCTCCTCCCGCAGGCCTCCTTCATGGCGGTGATGAAAGCCTGAGCGGCTGACCCTGTGTGCGGGCTCTGGTGACCCACGGCGGCCGGCCTGCGCGTGTCCCAGGAGCAGCAGCCCTGCGGTCTAGCGGGAGCCGCGGGAAGAGCCCAGGCGGGCACCAGGGTCCTTCTTGCTGAGCCTCCCGGAATCCTCCACGTGGTCTCTCCACTGCCCGGGAAACAGGCCATACAGCCGACAGAGTGCGTCGGGACACACCTTGTTTGAACTATTTGTTAGAAACGTTTTTAGGATCCAGTTTATAAATAAACACGAGCACCAAGCAGCGTCCAGTGGGTTCAGGTGGCCGGCAGGAGCAGGTTGGGGCTCACACCGGCCACTGACACTCGGGGGATGATCCGGGGCCCGGGTGGGGCCAGGCGGGGCTGGTGAGGGGAGGAGGTGGCGGGTGGTGAGAAGACGGGCGCAGGGCAGGTCTTGGGCGGGAGCTGGAGGGTTTCCATCCACACAGGTCCACCCCGCCCCGCTGGTGTCCAGTCTCCTGTCTCCCGGCCGGTGGTGCTCAGGGGTGGACGCTGCCCACTGCCCAGTGGCCATGTCGGAGCTGCAGGCTGCAGTCCTCTGCTTGTGACTCAGCGGGGGTGTCCCTGCAGGCCTCGACCCCGGGCCCCCAAACCCCTAACCCCTTTGGAGTGGGGGCCCTGATCTTGGCCTGGCGTGTCTCCTGTCCCCACGCGTCCCCCGACTCCACACCGCGTTGTCACCGTGGTCGGGGTGCCTGGCTGTTGGGCTCCTTGTCCTGAGTTACAACGTCGTTTCCTGGGAGGGGCTGCAGGGCCTCTGGTCCTGGCGGGAGGTCTTCCCACCCGTTCCTGACTTGCACCCTCGAGGCCGCACTGCTGGCCTATGGCTCCCTGGGAGCAGGCTGCATGCTCTGGAAACCCTGGATCTGAGTCAGGGGGAGATAGGGTGGGACCACTGCCCCTGAGGGGACCATCCGCAGCTTCAGCGCCTCGAGGGGGTCCCCGTCCCCACCCTCCCCAAAGTATGGTCTGTGATTTGTCGTCTGGGGGGGCGGGGCAGAGGCATCAGTCTAACCCTTGGCCTTCCTGCCTGCCCTCCAACCCCAGAGAGGGAGTTGGACGTCTGCACGTGGCCGTCCCAGTTTCGTGCTTGGAGACCAGGAAGTGACCCCACCGCACAGCATGGGGCAGGGGTCCACGGTCAGCGGCTCGCTGTGTCCCGCCGCGGCACGGGGGGAGTGTCAGCTGCAGGCCTGAGTGCCTGCGGCCTGGTCCTCCCCGCCCCTCCCTGAGCACAGCCACGGAGCGAGGGCCTGCGGGCCTGGTGGTGGCAGCAGGTGGGGAGTCTGTCGTGCACACTCGCTGGGGGAGGCGGCCTTCCTCTGGGGCCTGACCACCTCTGCAAGTCAGCAGGCCCAGGCCTGCTCCCGCCCTGCCCTGGGGCTGCTCCCCTCGAGGCCAGCGGCGGCCTCAGCCCCGGCCCCGCCTCCTGGCCCATCCCCTGCAGCTGCTCCTGTTCAGGTCAGTCGCTCAGTCGTGTCCGACTCTGCGACCCCATGAATCACAGCACGCCAGGCCTCCCTGTCATCACCAACTCCCGGAGTTCACTCAGACTCACGTCCATCGAGTCTGTGATGCCATCCAACCATCTCATCCTCTGTCATCCCCTTCTCTTCCTGCCCCCAATCCCTCCCAGCATCAGAGTCTTTTCCAATCAGTCAACTCTTCGCATGAGGTGGCCAAAGTACTGGAGCTTCAGCTTTAGCATCATTCCTTCCAAAGAAGTCCCAGGGCTGATCTCCTTTAGGATGGACTGGTTGGATCTCCTTGCAGTCCAAGGGACCCTCAAGAGTCTTCTCCAACACCACAGTTCAAAAGCATCAATTCTTCGGTGTTCTGCCTTCTTCACAGTCCAACTCTCACATCCATACATGACCACAGGAAAAACCATAGCCTTGACTAGGCAGACCTTAGTCGGCAAAGTAATGTCTCTGCTTTTGAATATACTATCTAGGTTGGTCATAACTTTTCTTCCAAGGAGGAAGCGTCTTTTAATTTCATGGCTGCAGTCACCATCTGCAGTGATTTTGGAGCCCAAAAAAATAAAGTCTGACACTGTTTCTACTGTTTCCCCATCTATTTCCCATGAAGTGATGGGACCAGATGCCATGATCTTCATTTTCTGAATGTTGAGCTTTAAGCCAACTTTTTCACTCTCCTCTTTCACTTTCATCAAGAGGCTTTTTAGTTCCTCTTCACTTTCTGCTATAAGGGTGGTGTCATCTGCATATCTGAGGTTATTGATATTTCTCCTGGCAATCTTGATTCCAGCTTGTGTTTCTTCCAGTCCAGCGTTTCTAACGATGTACTCTGCATATAAGTTAAATAAGCAGGGTGACAATATACAGCCTTGACGTACTCCTTTTCCTATTTGGAACCAGTCTGTTGTTCCATGTCCAGTTCTAACTGTTGCTTCCTGACCTGCATACAGATTTCTCAGGAGGCAGGTTAGGTGGTCTGGTATTCCCATCTCTTTCAGAATTTTCCACAGTTTATTGTGATCCACAAAGTCAGAGGCTTTGGCATAGTCAATAAAGCAGAAATAGATGTTTTTCAGGAACTCTCTTGCTTTTTCCATGATCCAGCGGATGTTGGCAATTTGATCTCTGGTTCCTCTGCCTTTTTTAAAACCAGCTTGAACGTCAGGGAGTTCACGGTTCACGTATTGCTGAGGCCTGGCTTGGAGAATTTTGAGCATTACTAGCATGTGAGATGAGTGCAATTGTGCAGTAGTTTGAGCATTCTTTGGCATTGCCTTTCTTTGGAATTGGAATGAAAACGGACCTCTTCCAGTCCTGTGGCCACTGCTGAGTTTTCCAAACTTGCTGGCATATTGAGTGCAGCACTTTCACAGCATTATCTTTCAGGATTTGAAACAGCTCAACTGGAATTCCATCACCTCCACTAGCTTTGTTCTTACTGATGCTTTCTAAGGCCCACTGGACTTCACATTCCAGGATGTCTGGCTCTAGATTAGTGATCACATCATCATGATTATCTGGGTTGTGAAGATCTCTTTTGTACAGTTCTTCCATGTATTCTTGCCACCTCTTCTTAATATCTTCTGCTTCTGTTAGGTCCAGACCATTTCTTTCCTTTGTCGAGCCCATCTTTGCATGAAATGTTCCCTTGGTATCTCTAATTTTCTTGAAGATATCTCTAGTCTTTCCCAGTCTGTTGTTTTCCTCTATTTCTTTGCATTGATCACTGAAGATGGCTTTCTTATCTCTTCTTGCTATTCTTTGGAACTCTGCATTCAGATGCTTATATCTTTCCTTTTCTCCTTTGCTTTTTGCCTCTCTTCTTTGCACAGCTATTTGTAAGGCCTCCCCAGACAGCCATTTTGCTTTTTTGCCTTTCTTTTCCATGGGGATGGTCTTGATCTCTGTCTCCTGTACAATGTCACGAACCTCATTCCATAGTTCATCAGGCACTCTATCTATCAGATCTAGGCCCTTAAATCTATTTCCACTGTATAATCATAAGGGATTTGACTTAGGTCATACCTGAATGGTCTAGTGGTTTTCCCTACTTTCTTCAATTTGAGTCTGAATTTGGCAATAAGGAGTTCATGATCTGAGCCACAGTCAGCTCCTGGTCTTGTTTTTGTTGACTGTATAGAGCTTCTCCATCTTTGGCTGCAAAGAATATAATCAATCTGATTTTGGTGTTGACCATCTGGTGATGTCCATGTGTAGAGTCTTCTCCTGTGTTGTTGGAAGAGGGTGTTTGCTATGACCAGTGCATTTTCTTGGCAAAACTATTTGTCTTTGCCTTGCTTCATTCCTCATTCCAAGGCCAAATTTGCCTGTTACTCCAGGTGTTTCTTGACTTCCTACTTTTGCATTCCAGTCCCCTATAATGAAAAGGACATCTTTTTTGGGTGTTAGTTCTAAAAGGTCTTGTAGGTCTTCATAAAACCGTTCAACTTCAGTTTCTTCAGTGTTACTGGTTGGGGCATAGACTTGGATAACTGTGATATTGAATGGTTTGCCTTGGAGACAAACAGAGATCATTCTGTCATTTTTGAGATTGCATCCAAGTACTGCATTTCGGACTCTTTTGTTGACCATGATGGCTACTCCATTTCTTCTGAGGGATTCCTGCCCACAGTAGTAGATGTAACGGTCATCTGAGTTAAATTCACCCATTCCAGTTCATTTTAGTTTGCTGATTCCTATTCCTAGAATGTCGACATTCACCCTTGCCATCTCTTGTTTGCCCACTTCCAATTTGCCTTGATTCATGGACCTGACATTCATTGACCCGAGGAGCCGTGGCTGCGCAGGCACAGGAGGGCCTAGAGGAGCCATCCCACGTTGAAGGTCACGAACGGCGGCGGTAAGGAGATACCCCTCATCCAAGGTAAGGAGCAGTGGCTGTGCTTTGCTGGAGCAGCCGTGAAGAGATACCCCACACCAAGGTAAGAGAAACCCAAGTAAGATGGTAAGTGTTGCAAGAGGGCATCAGAGGGCAGACACACTGAAACCATACTCACAGAAAACTAGTCAATCTAATCACACTAGGACCACAGCCTTGTCTAACTCAATGAAACCAAGCCATGCCTGCGGGGCAACCCAAGACGGGCGGGTCATGGTGGAGAGGTCTGATAGAATGTGGTCCACTGGAGAAGGGAATGGCAAGCCACTTCAGTATTCTTGCCTTGAGAACCCCATGAACAGTAGGAAAAGGCAAAATGATAGGATACTGAAAGAGGAACTCCCCAGGTCATTAGGTGCCCAATATGCTACTGGAGATCAGAGGAGAAATAACTCCAGAAAGAATGAGGGGATAGAACCAAAGCAAAAACAATACTCAGCTATGGATGTGACTGGTGATAGAAGCAAGGTCCGATGCTGCTCCTTTTGCTGCATCTCAAACCCGCTGTCCCCTTGGCCCCTCCCCGATCCACCCAGTCAAACAGCGCCAGGACAGGACGAGACCACCCCTGTGCCAGGCCCATCGTCTCCCTGCCCCCAGGGCCAGTGGGTGACCCAGCTCCAAACCGCACGATATCACCTCTTCTCAGACCGCAGAGGCTGATGCTGAGACAAGTTTGGGGTGTAGGATGTTTACGAGGGAAGATCTGACGTGTACACCTGGGGGCCCACATGGGGCTGAAACGCAGGTCTCCTGGGCAGGTGTTAACCTCAGGCATCCGCAGAAGGAGCAGAGCTTCATGTGAGCACACAGAAGTGGCTGCCTGCAAGCCAGGATGGGGCCTTTGCCGGGAGCCAGACTGGCCTGGGCCTCGACCGCGGACATCCAGCTCACAGGGTTGGAGACGTCAGCGTCTGTGGTTAAGCCCCAGGCCTGGGGGTTTCCTCTTGGTCCCGGCCTCAGCTGAGGGCTTCCCTGGGGTGGAACTTCTCTCTAAGGCTCCGCAGGGTGTGCTGTTCACAGCTGCCACAGCCTCAAAGAAGAACTCGTCCTGAGTCAGCGGGGGAGAGGCCCAGGGGGCGGGGGGCAGGGAATCTCTCCAGACCCGCAGGTCCCCCAGCCTCAGAGGCTGCTGCAGTCAGCCAGCTCACCGCTGCCCGACTGCCCTGGCCAGATGACCAGTGTCACTGCGAGCCAGCCCGTGCTGCACACTGCTCCCTCGGGCCAGCCCCGCCTGCCTGCTCCCCCCGGGCCGCCGGGGCCTCTGGGGGCGCCCTCGAGCCACGGCTCCGTCATTTAAGTGTCTTAGCAGCAGCCCCTTCCCCACTTGGTCCTGGGAGGCTGGTGACTTCAGTGAGAACAGAGAGCCGGGGCTTCAGGCGTGGGCCCTGCGGATCAGCCCCCTTCCAAAAAACCTGAAAAGTAAGATGCTGCCCACCGCCCGTCACCATCAGCCCTTCACCCCCAGGCAAGGCGCCAGAACCCCAGAAGAAGGGCGGAACACTGCCAACTTTTTTCCCAGGAGCTGGCAGGGTGGCCCATGGTGGCCCTGGTTCCCCTCGAGCCGTCTGGGTCCCACGGTGGGGTCGGGTCAAGGCCAGGACCACGGCCACTGCAGATGGAAAGACAGCCACTGCCTGGGGCAGCTGGTACCAGCCTCGTGCCCTGAGCCAGAGGAAGCGGTGTCTGGGCATGGAGAGGCAGGGAGACGTCGGGGGCAGTCTCTGTGCCCCTCACACCAGGCCCCCTCCTGCCGTCAGCCCCTGGGTCTGCCCCAGCTCTTGTGCCATCCCTTCTCAAGAGGCACCAGCCCGCTGAGCTGAGGGGCCTTTCCCCAGGCCAGCCTCCGTGCCGGGCAGGCTGATTCCTAGGGCAGCCACCTCCTAGCCGAGCCGTCAGAGAGCAGCTCATGTTCTCTGGGCTCCAGTGTCCTTGCTGAAAGTGTGGGCAGGCTCTGGCCTGTCCCATCTCCAGACTCTTCCCCTTTGCTTTGCCCTGGAGTCCTCTGTCTGGATGCATCTGCTGGGGTAGCTCCAGGCCTGCTGACGAGGGACAGGGACCTACTGCCTGAGGTCCCCACCGTCTGAGCCCATCCCCTCCTGCCCAGCTGGAGGTCTGATGCGTTAGCATCCTCAGGCCCGTCTAATGTCACATCTGATTCCCGCCCCCAGGCCCAGCACAGAGTTCCCGGGCGGAGCCGGGCTGCAGAAGGCAGGACCCCAGGCTCTGGGAGGGCCTGGGGCCCCGGGCAGGCCCACTGCTGCCTGCGCCCTCCTCCACACTGACTGACACGGAGCCAGGCCCCGCTCCGGGCTCCATGGGACCCGCGCCCAGCTGAGGGCACGGCACGGAGCCCAGGGCTGGGGCCCACCTGGGGTGCCCGTTCTGTGGGCATGCAGGTGGTGAAGACTGCCTCCCTCCTGGGCACGTCTCCTGGCTGACCCAGGTGGGCGGGTCTAGACGCCTCCTTTCCCGGCTTTCCCAGCAGACTTTGCCCCGAACGCCTGCCTGAGTTTCCTTGTGGTCTTCACTTCCTGCTCCGGACTCAGCGGGCAGCACCTCCTCGGTGGGAGCCGAGTCCGCCCGTCTCGACCCTGGACCTCCTCTCTCCCCACCCTCCCTTCCTCCCCGGGCCAGGTCAGCCTTGAGGGAGGCAAAGCTCCTAGGGTGAGTATCAAGACCCTAGCTCCCTGAAAGCAGGTGTCGGGGCAGGACGTCCTGGGCAGGAGGCAGGACGGGGCCAGCCAGGCCAGGGCTGAGGCTCTCAGACACTCCAGGCCCTTTTTTCTGTCTGTCTGTCTCTCTCCATTCACAAGCATACCCGGCTCAGTGCCCCATGTCTGCCTCATCTGGTACTACTGAATTTCTTTTTCTTCCCTAATATTTAACAGATTCATCCTAGCTTTTACTGCCTTTTGAAATGAAGGGAGAAGTCACTTTGTTCCCGAGGACCCTCTGGGCTTTTATGACCCCAGCACTCGGCCTTGGACATGGCTGCTCCATCAGACGCAGTCTTTTCTAGCTTTGAGTACAAGCTTTGTAGGCAGGCAGGGCCAGCCAGTCCGCGAAGTGCTCAGCTCTGCAGCCCCGGGTCCTATCCCTCCCCTCCCAGGGCCCTCTCCTCACAGGGGAGCCAGAGGCGGCTGAGGGTTCTGGCCGCAACCCGGGGCGGGTCTGGTCTGTGCAGTGCCCTTCAGGCCATCCCCCTGGTTCGCAGCAAGTGCAGGCTGCACGGCCCTGAGAATGGCATGGGAGCCAGCTTGCTCGGGGTCCCTCAGACACTGGCCGTGGAGGTTTGCTCAGGAGCACGCCTGTGCACAATGTCCTAACCGCCCCATCCCCTGTACAAAGGCGCGGCCGGGGCCCGGCCTCAGGTGCCTGGGACTCCTGGTCCTTCCCAAACCACCCAGGAGGTGAGGCTGCTGGGCGAGGCTCCAGCACTGGGTTGGGCGGAACCCTGAGGGTCCCCTGCAGCGTCCGGAGCCTGGGCAGGAGTGACGCTGGGCACCGATGCATGCGTGTGTAAGTCCTGCGGGCTCACCCCTCAGCCCTAGCCCCCTGGAGGGGACCCGCCGGCATCGGCACAGTGCTGTCCACCACCGTGCGTCCCTGGCCCGTTCATTCTGAAGCCGCTCTGTGAGCTTGTGAGGATGAGGCCTTGGGCATCCCTGCCCTCCAGGTAGGCAGGACGGTGTGCACAAGGTCACCAGAGGCCTGGCAGCGGGGTGACAGACGACGCAGGGGCGGGGGCGGGGGTGGCGGTGGGGGTGGGTGGTCTTCGACTGCCTGGGGTAGCCAGCTGCAGGGCAGGGCTGGGAGGCACCCTCAGTGCCTGGAGCTCTCCATGCCCGCGGGGAGTGGCCTGGGGCGCATGGAGAGAAGGGTGGAGGTGAGGCCTCAGGCTGAGGGTAGAGCTTGCTCTCAAGTTTTGAGCAGGGCCAGGTGTGTGCCTGTTTGACAGGCACAGGTATTTGGTTGAAGTTTCAGGAAGGACTGGAGGGAGGGCCTGGCCAGAAGGCTGCTACATTCTTCCAAGGGAGACAGCAGGGCATCCTGCTGGCAGCTGGCGAGGGGTGAGGGCCGAGGGAACGGGCTGAGCTGCAGTTCCTTGGAAGCAAAGCTCACACTACGACACTTGCTGCTCAATCAGTCTGGCTGTCCAGACTGCCACAAGGAGCACCAGGACCCTCCAATCCAGGAGCACGGTGTAGCTCTTCGTTTCTGAGATCTTTCTTTATTTCTCTCAAAAATGTTTTGTAGTTTTGAGCATTCTGGTTTCCATTCCTACTTTACTGATAGTTTCTATCATAAATGAGTGTTGAATTTTATAGAATAATTTTTTTGCTTCTATTGAGAGGTTTATAATGGTACCCCAGTCCAGTACTCCTGCCTGGAAAATCCCACGGACGGAGGAGCCTGGTGGGCTGCAGTCCGTGGGGTTGTTAAGAGTCAGATAGGACTGAGCAACTTCACTTTCACTTTTCACTTTCATGCATTGGAGAAGGAAATGGCAACCCACTCCAGTGTTCTTGCCTGGGGAATCCCAGGGACGGGGGAGCCTGGTGGGTTGCCGTCTATGGGGTCGCACAGAGTCGGACACAACTGAGGCGACTTAGCAGCAGCAGCAGAAAGGATTATACGTTCTCTTTTATTTCATTAGAATAGTGAATTACACAGATTGACAGTCTCGTGTTAAAATAAGCTTTGTAATCCTGGGATGCTTGTTCCTGGTGGATTGTTTGTTTTCTGCACTGGAGGATTCAATCAGCTAATTCTTCTGTTGTGGCCGTGCTGGTCCTTGATTGCAGTGCTCAGGCTTCTCCAGTTGTGATTCCTGGGCTTAGTTGCCCCAAAGCACTTGGGCTCTACCTCACCAGCCAGGGATTGAACCCAAGTCCGCTGCACTGAAAGGTGAATTCTTAACCACTGAACCACCAGGGAAGTCCCCAGCTAGTATCTTATCCCGGATTTTTGTGTCTATGCTCAGGCATGATGTTGATCTATAGTTTTCTTGTAATAGAATCTTTGTCTAATTTTTAAAAAAATGTTTATCTGTGTATTTGGCAGCACTGGGCCTTAGTGGCGGCACATGGGCTTTTCAGTTGTGGCATGTGGGCCCCAGCTCCCTGACCAGGAGTCAAGCCCGAGTCCCCTGCACTGGACACAGAGTCCTAACCGCTGGGCCACCGAGCAAGCCCCAGGCTTTGTCTGCTTTTCAGCTCATTTCGGTTCAGTTCATTCGCTCAGTCGTGTTCTACTCTTTGCGACCCCATGAATCTCAGCATGCCAGGCCTCCCTGTCCATCACCAGCTCCCGGAGTTCACTCAGACTCACGTCCATCGAGCCAGTGATGCCATCCAGCCATCTCATCCTCTGTCGTCCCCTTCTCCTCCTGCCCCCAATCCCTCCCAGCATCAGAGTCTTTTCCAATGAGTCAACTCTTCGCATGAGGTGGCCAGAGTACTGGAGTTTCAGCTTCAGCATCATTCCTTCCAAGGAAATCCTGGACTGATCTCCTTTAGGATGGACTGGTTGGGTCTCCTTGCAGTCCAAGGGACTCTCAAGAGTCTTCTCCAACACCACACTTCAAAAGCATCAATGCTTCGGTGCTCAGCCTTCTTCACAGTCCAACTTTCACATCCATCGGAGAAGGCAATGGCAACCCACTCCAGTGTTCTTGCCTGGAGAATCCCAGAGACGGGGGAGCCTGGTGGGCTGCCGTCTATGGGGTCGCACAGAGTCGGACACGACTGAAGCGACTCAGCAGTAGCAGTAGTCACATCCATACATGACCACAGGAAAAACCATAGCCTTGACTAGACAGACCTTTGTCTAGTTTTAGTATGAGGGTAAAACTTGTCTTTGAAAATGAGTTGGGAAGTATTCATCCTTATTTATTTTCAGGAAGTGGTTAAGATTACTAGTATTTCATTGCTGAGTGTTTGATAGAATTCCCCAGTGACACCATCTGGTTCAGGAGCTTTCTTAGTGGAAAGGTTTTTAACTATGAATTCAACAACTTTAATAGATTTAAGCTATTCAAATTTTTTATTTCTTGTAAAAATTCTGGCAACTTGTGACATTCAAGAAATTTGTGATTCTTATCTGAGTTGTCAAATGTCTTTGCATAAAGTTATTAATAACTTTCCTTTATTATTCTAATGTCTGTAGATCTAAGTGGCATGTTCTCCTTCATTCTTTTCTTTTTGGACAGGAAAGTTGATTTACTGGTGGGCGTGAGTAAGGGAGGGGCAAAGCAAAGCTCTCATGACTGCAGGGCCCACCATCTGTCCCAGGAGCCACGATTAGGGATTATTTGACCCCATAGTCATCTAAGACAGCCGCTTTTCTGCCACCATATCTTCAAATTCATCCACATTAAACTTAGTAAATGCCCACTCCTTGGAGATGTGGAACTTCTGGCAGGAAAATCTTGAACTTGGCCCTCTGGAGGGCTTCAATTACACACTCCTTGTTCTGCACCTTGGTAGATGGACATTGTGACTTGGCCAATGTGGATCCTGGCCACTGTGCCCTGGGGCTTCCAAAGGCACCATATATACCTGTCTGGAGCCTAGACTGGGGACAACATGCCAGTCATGAATGTCCCAGGTCCCTTAGAGCAACATGAACAGGCCGCAGGCTGCATGCCCTACCCAGAAGGCAGGTAGCACACAGCGCCCCCGCCTCCCAACCATGGGGACAAAAGCACTTAATTGGCCGCAAACCTTCACGCTTGACGTTAGTCATTTTCGGACTTTTTTTCTTGATCAGTTTAGCCAGAGGTTTATCAACTTCATTGATCTTTTCAAAGAACCAACTTCCATGTTACTGACTCTCCTCTATTGTTATTTTTCTATTATATTAATCGTTTACCTTTTCTTATTTCCTTCCTTCTTACTTGGTTTGTTGTTGTTTGCTTCCCAAAGTGAAGTCTTAATGATTTTTGTCCTTTTCTCCTTTCCCAGTATAATCACTTAAAGCTACATTTTTTTCTCTAAACTCTGAATTAGCTTTATCTCACAGATATTGATAAGTTGTGCTTTCATTATTAATTAGTTCAAAATATTTTCTCACTTCCCTTTGATTACTTATTTAGCCCTTGAATTTATTATAGCTATTTAATTTCCAAATATTTGGGCATTCTTTCAATTCAGTTCAGTTTAGTCGCTCAGTCCTGTCCGACTCTTTGCCACCCCATGAATCACAGCACGCCAGGCCTCCCTGTCCATCACCAACTCCTGGAGTTCACCCAAACCCATGTCCATGGAGTCGGTGACACCATCCAACCATCTCATCCTCTGTCGTCCCTTCTCCTCCTGCCCTCAGTCTTTCCCAGCATCGGGGTCTTTTCCAGTGAGTCAGCTCTTTGCATCAGGTGGCCAAAGTATTGGAATTTCAGCTTCAACATCATTCCTTCCAATGAACAGCCAGGACTGATCTCCTTCAGAATGGACTGGTTGGATCTGCTTGCAGTCCAAGGGACTCTCAAGAGTCTTCTCCACACCACAGTTCAAAAGCATCAATTCTTCTGCACTCAGTTTTCTTTATAGTTAAGCTCTCACATCCATACATGACCACTGAAAAAACCATAGCCTTGACTAGACGGACCTTTGTTGACAAAGTAGCGTCTCTGCTTTTTAACATGCTGTCTAGGTTGGTCATAACTTTCCTTCCAAGGAGGAAGCGTCTTAGCTCAGTTTTTCGTTGCTTGTTTCTCATTTAGTTGTGTTGCACTTGAAGAACATATCACATATGATTTAAACCCTCTTAGCTGTGCTGAGACTGGCTTTCTGGGCCAGCATATGGCCTGTTTTGGAGGCCATGTATGGGTGTGCAGTTCTATGGACATTGTGTGGGCAAGTTGGTTCACACTGTTCAAATCTATCATATTCTTCACAATTTTTTCTTAGTTACTGAGAAAGGAGTGTTGGAATAGGTTACTATAATTGTGAATTTGTCTATTTATTCTTCTGAGTTGATGCTTTTATGATTATGAAGCTTCCCCTTTTATCTCCAGTAAGATTCCCTGTATTGAAATCTACTTAGAGATCAATATTAGAGAAGGGAATGGCAACTCATTTCCAGTATTCTTGCCTGGAGAATTCCATGGACAGAGGAGCCTGGCAGGCTACAGTCCATGGGTCACAAAGAGGTGAACATCACTGAGCGACTAACAGACACAGATATCAATATACCCAACCCAGCTTTCTCATGATTAGTGACAGTGATACGACCCCAGGAACTATACGGGATTCTCCAGGCCCGAGCACTGGGGTGGGCAGCCTTTCCCTTCTCCAGAGATCCTCCCAACCCAGGAACTGAGCCCAGGTCTGCTACACTGCCAGGATGCTTCGCCAGCTGAGCCACAAGGGAAACCCTTACGATTCTTACGGTCAGTGTTCTATTTTCTACCTTCCATTTGTTCACTTTGTTATCACATTTTACTTTTAATCTGTTTGTAAAGTGTGTATCATTTACAGTGTATTTTCACCTCTTGCTTTTTTAATCCAGTTTGATGATCTTTGTCTTTTAATTGAAGTATTTAGACCAGTTATATTTAATGTAATTGTTGATACGGTCGGGTTAAATCTGCCATCTTGCTGTTTTCTATTTATCTCATCTAGTCTTTGCTCCTTTCCTCTCACTGTTGGATTAACTGGAATACATTGTTTTATATTCCATTTATCTCCTCTGTTGTTTTATTTATTATACCTCTTTGTTTTATCTTTTCAGTGGTCGCCATTGGGCTTTCAATATGCATATTTAGCTTATGGATGACTGATTGGATGTAAGAGGGGAAATTTGTGCGTTGAAAATGACAGTCGAGTATCTGGCCTTGGCAACAAGAGGAGTCTCTCTGAGACAGGGAACTCTGAAGGAGGATTGCAGTGTGGGAGGGACAAAGGGGCTTGACGCTGTGGTCAGTTTTGGTTCATTTTCTGAGATAGGGAAATTTGAAGGAAAATTACAGAGTCGGGGGG
>NW_024070212.1:117516632-117540050 GCF_014754425.2 Oryx dammah
ATTTTCTGAGATAGGGAAATTTGAAGGAAAATTACAGAGTCGGGGGGGGGTGATGAAGGGGCTTGACGCTGTGGTCAGTTTTGGTCAAGTTGCACTTAAATTGCTTGTTATATATCCAAAAGAAGATGCCTGGTGGGCAGTCCATGTTTAGTCCAGAGGTCTGAGCTGGAGCTGGTGGCAGGGTCATGGGCATGGGGTGATTCTTGAGTCAATAGGACTGGGTGAATCTGTTACGAAGAGTGTGTGATCAGGTGAGAAAAGGCCCCAGTGAAACTCAGCCCAAGGACCAAGGACCAAGCCCCAGGGAACCAAGTTAGGACCCACATGGAGAACAACAGGGGTGTGAGAGGAAAGGCCGGATAGGAACAGCAGAACGAGGCACGAGTGCCGTCACAGGGCCAAAGGGGAAGCAGCCTAGCAAGTGCGCCCAGGTGCCACCTCCAGGTGGTCCTGGGTATGGGCAGCGTGCAGGGGGCCTTGAGGTCATCTGAGGACCTCCTCCTTGCTGTGCATGAGCACCTCGTGTGCATTTGGGTCTGGTCCACGTTGCATTAAGACACTTTTAAAATAAGGAACTAGGGACGGTTCCCCTCTGCCAAGTGCTGCTGGGAGGTGGAATAAGGTGGTGTATTGGGGGTTTGCGGGGGTCTGTGGCGCAGCAGCCAGAGGCCCTCAGGGAGGATGTTTCTGGGCGCTGACCGGGGAGGGTCTCCTGGTCCCAGGGGTCCCACACAGTGGTGGAGGCGGAGGGACTGAGGAAACAGACTCTGTGCATGTGGATGTCTTTCTGGAGAACTTGGGCCTGGTGGGGTTGAGGCACCATATATCCTCTAGCTGGGCCCTGCAGACAACTGTGCCCTGGGGAGGGCGGGCAGGCAGTGAGCAGACCCAGGCCAGTCTTCTCCAGACGGTGAAGTACGGGGGTGCATTGCAGGACCAGGGAGGATGAGGGGCCTGTGCTCTTGGCCTGCAGGGCTTCCCTGGGGACCGGTCCCCCAAGTCCTCTCCCCCCTGCTCGAGCAGCTGCTCAGGCAGCCAGCAGCCCCTGGGGGAGCAGACTTCCCGGTCCCCACCCTGTCCCGGACGCTAATCTGAGCAGCACCCAACCCACAGGCTTTCCGCAGCCCTGCAACCTGACAATCTGCCTGGTTGCTGCCTTCCTAGAAGTGCAGCCCCACCACACCGACCTCGAGCAGGAGGCTGGCTGCTCGGCTCAGGGCCTGCCAGAGGGGGCTCAGCAGGCGGGGGAGGGGAGCAAACGGGGAGCCTGCGGCGAGGGGCCCAGGACAGGCAGGTGGGGGAGGTGGGAGTGTGAGGGCGAGCCTGTGCAGGCATCGGGCCCATGAGTGGCCCCGAACTGCTGTATGTGTGCGTGCGTGCGTGTATACCTATGTGTGCATACATGTATGTGTACCTGTGATTGTGCCTCTGTGTTTGGCGTCTGTACATGTATGTGTGTGCCTGTTTTTGTGTGCACACGTGCACGCACACACATGTAGACAGGTCGTGGGGGCTGTACTGCACCAACCACATCCGAAAGTCAGCCAAGTGCAGCTCCGCCATCTGCCCTGCCCCCGCCCCCCCGCTCAGACAGCCCGTCCACTCTCTGTTCGGCAGGAGTCCTCTCTCGGGCACAGGTTGGCCCGGGGTTGCCCTGTGCCATCGGCCCCTCAAGCCTCTGACGCTCAGGGATTTCTTGTCTTTTCAGGACCGCTGAGAGAACCCTGTCTCCTACACCACTTTGGAGTCAAAAGTCCAAATGTACTTTCCATACTGTCTGTCTGTGGATTTTTAGTGGGGTGCAGGCCATCTTTTTAAAAACTTTTTTATTTTGGAAAATCTCCAGTAGACATAATTTTCATAATAGAAGGCTATGATGAACTCCGAGTGCCCTCCACCCCAGCTTCAACAGTGATCAAATGACTCACTCAGCTTTATCTGCTCTCGCTCCACCAGCGAAGGCGAAGGCGAAGATGCTCAGTCGTGTCCGACTCTTTGCGACCCCGTGGACTGTAGCCCACCAGGCTCCTCCATCCATGGGATTCTCCAGGCAAGAATACTGGAGTGGGTTGCCATTTCCTTCTCCAGGGGATCTTCCTGACCCAGAGATCAACCCCAGGAGGTTTTAAAAGAAACAGACATCTTATCAGGTCATCTACCAAAACTTCAGCATAAAGGAAAGATAAGGTCATTGCCACCCCAAATCGGGCGAGCAGCCGGCGTTCAGTTTCACCACTGTTGCGTGTACCTTTAGAACTGTTTATCTGCATGCACTGGGGTCTGAGGGTTTTGGCCGCAGGCCCGAATCCCGTGTGTGACGGCGAGGCCTCGCCCACCGGCTTCTCAGAGAGTGTAGTCAGCCCTGCCCAGTGGGGCCGCGCTCTTCACGCCCCTGCCTTCCCAGCCCGGGCATCGCCATCGAGGCCTCCTTGGGGGGACCGGGTTGAGGTGCTTCCGCCCCGACTCTACGTCCTGTCTCAGCCTGTCCCCTCAGTCCCCTGCACTCCAGGGCCACACCTGGGGGGCTCCTCAGGAGAGGAGATCCCCTGTGCTGTCTGACCCGCCCGCAGTCCCACTGGGCAGAGTGGAGCTCCGACAAGCCCTGCCCTCCCTCCCAGCTCATGTCCGCACCCTCGCACTGAGTGGGTAAGCTGCATTGCGAACAAGGCGCTCCACTTGGCATCCTGACTGCCTGGCCACCAGCAGCTCAGCAGGCCCAGAGTCCACCTCCCCTCCTAATGGGTGCACTGCCAAGCACGGCCCATCTCTTCACCTCCCCTTTTTTAAAAAAATAGAAGTGTAGTTTGGGCTTCCCTGATGTCTTAGACGGTTAAGAATCCGCCTGCAATGCAGGACACCCAGGTTTGGTCTGTGGGTCAGGAAGACCCCCTGGAGAAGGGCATGGGTACCCACTCCAGTATTCTTGCCTGGAGAATCCTACGGACAGAGGAGCCTGGTGAGCAACAGTCCATGAGGTCGTGAAGGGTTCACACATGACTGAGAGACTAACATTTTCACTTCTTTTTTCTCACACTTGGTTACAATGTGTGTTAATTTCTGCTGCACAGAAAGTGGTGCAGTCATACGTGTACACATATGTACGCGTGTTGTTCAGTCACTAAGTCATGGCCGACTCTTTGCGACCCCTGGACCGCAGCACGCCAGGCTTCCCTGTCCATCACCAGCTCCCGGAGTTTCAAACTCATGTCCATTGAGTGGGTGATGCCATCCAACCATCTTGCCCTCTGTTGTCCCCTTCTCCTCCTGCCCTCACTCATTCCCAGTATGTGTGTGTGCGCACATATATATGTATGTATACAGACTTTTGCATAGTCTTTTCCATTATGGTTTATCACAGAATACCAAAAATAGTTTCCTGTGTTCCACAGGAAGACCTTGTTTACAAGAGTTATGAGTTTACCTCTGCTAACCCCGGACGCCCAGCCGCCCTCCCCCGGCTCCCTTCACCTCCCCTCTTGGCGCTTTGCTTCAGGGCTTGGCCGTGTAGAGCGGCCCCCAGCCCCGGGCTCACCGTGGGCTCCCTGGGGTGCCACCAGCTGTGCTCTGTGTCTGCTGCGGCTCCTATCACTGGTGACCAACTCCAGAGCTCAGATCAGGTTCAGCTGTGATTTGGGGGATTTGGTGGGACCACTTCATGAAGCAACTTTTTTTTTTTTTAAGTATAGTTGAAAATTCATGAATGTAAACACTGTGTTTCAATCTGTTAAAAATTATTCTCCTTATGGGTATTAGACGATCCTGTCTTTGGCCACTGGGAGTGAGCTTGCTTTGGCTCTTGCGTCCCTTTGGTGTTGGCGACCATCTTGATCTGCTTTGCTCTCCGGTATGAAAAGCCATTCTGGGTGCATCTCAAATGTTCCCCAACCCAGACCTAAGAGCATCTACTTCTCTCTGCAGGCCTCCTTCCTCTTCATGAGAAATGCTAGCTAGAGACCACAATCTGGCTGTTAGGCATGTTGGTTTCTAAGCCTTATCAGCAGTCAGAACAAATAAGCTTTAAGATAAGACACAGTACGAGTACAAACTGATACTCTTCTCTCAGATTCAGGTCTGCTGGCTTTCTTTCTTTTTCGAGTAGATTTCTGTTTCCTTGTTTGTTTTTTGCTGTCCTGGGTCCTCATAGCTGCGCCGGCTTTTCTCTAGCTGTGGCGAGCAGTCTACTCACCAGTATGGAGTGAGGGCTCCTTGTTGCGATGGTTTATTTCTGCAGAGCACGGGCTCTGGGGTGCATGGGCTGTAGGAGCTCTGGCTCCTGGCTCCAGAGATCCGCTCAATGGTTGCAGCACACAGGCTCGGTTGTTCCAAGGCACCTGGGATCCTCCCACACCAGGGGTCGAACCCGTGTCTCCTGCACTGCCAGGCAGACTGTCTACCACTAGGTCACCAGGGAAGCCCCAGGTCTGCTTCGTTTTTACTAAGTTTTATTGATGATACACGTTTATCCTGCAGCGGAAGTCTCAAC
This sequence comes from Oryx dammah, assembly GCF_014754425.2. NCBI lineage: Eukaryota > Metazoa > Chordata > Mammalia > Artiodactyla > Bovidae > Oryx > Oryx dammah. The sequence goes on from NW_024070212.1 coordinate 117,521,116, forward strand.
AATGCCTGACACAATTATTCACTTGCTTTATCCCATAGCACAACAGTCTCAAAATAAAGACCTAACACTACTGTCAACAACATGGTTACTGAAAATAATTTAAGATGCACTTTTACAAAAATCATTCAGTTACACAGACGTACAGGCAAGACAGTGTTTTTAAAATATTTGGAAGGTGATTACACACAATGGAACGTTTTGGCCATTCTCTTTGTCGTCAGGCTGTAAGGATATGCAGCCGAAATACTGGATTTTAAAATCACTTGGAAGAATTTGGTAGGGTTATGCTACTAACTGACCTTGCGAATTAACTGTCTTCGCCTTGCTTTCAAGTTCAAGAATCCCTTTTAAAATATAATGTGATTTAATTTAGTAATTGCATAAATATTTACCTGGTTCCAAAGCCAAATCTACAAACAAAAGTATATTCACCAAAGTCCAGTTTTGATCCCTCTCTCCCTTCACCTCTCTTCTCCCTCGTCCCTGTAGGTAGCAATTTAATTTTAAACAAATGTTATGGCTTATTCTTCCATTTGTAAAAATATAGCCTTCTGCTCCTACGTAAATACATGAGCATCAACACCTTTTCTTTTCACTTAGCTATATATCCTGGAGATGACCATACACTCGTGTATGGTCAAAGACATTTCTCTTCGCTTTTTGAAACTGCCCAGTTCTGCACGGTGGGGAAGGGACAGACTCCACGCCACCCGGGCCCGTGGACAGCTGTCTGAGCGGGGTCCAGGCTGTCGCAGCCTCACAGATGAGCCTCTCCCGCACCCTCTCCCTAAGTCCGCCGTCCATCTGTGGAGGAGATTCCCAGAGGTGGGGTTACCAGGTCAAAGGGCCCAGCTGGATGCTGCCCGGTGCCCCTCCAGGGGTTAGAAGTCAGAGGAGAGTGTCCGAGGGTGTCCTCCCCCCGCGGATGGTTGTCAGACTTGGCTCTGGCCCACCTGACGGGAGACGGGGCTGCCGCGCCCTGTACGCTGAGGGCCCTCTTTCGAGCTGTTTCCGTCTCCTTCTCTGTGAACCGTCCAGCCGTCGCACTACCGGTCAGCATCTTGCCCACCCTCCAGAGGGCCTCCTGCCTCAGCGTCGCTGGGGTGCTGACCAAGGTGGACTCCCGCTAGGCAGACTGGCTCATACCAGCCTGAGCTGGAGGCCGCCTGCCCTTGGGGACGGGGGCGGAGGACCCCCTCGTGGAGAGGCAGAGCCCCAGGGTGCTCTGAGCCTGGGTGCTGACTTCAAGGCGAAGGTGGCGTGCATGAGGCACACGTCTGCTCTCTGCCCACCAGACTCCCCAGCCTGAGGCTGCCACCAGGGAACAGGGCCTGGGAGCTGCCGTCGGGCTGCAGGGCCCCTGCAGGGAGTGGGTGCCTGGAGAGGAAGAGGGGCCGAGTGTGGGCACGGGCTGCCTGGACGGGGCGGGCCCAGATGGCCGTCTCTGCTGGGAAGGGAGGCCCGAGACCAGGCGGGCGCTGATGGCCGGAGGCCACAGGGAGGCGGTGTCCCCAGGAGGAGGGCTGGTGTGGGGCAGTGGTCCTTCCAGGCAGACAAACCCCAGGCAGAGAAAGGGGAAGGAGGCCCTGGGGGAGGCAGGAACCTGTGGCCAGCTGTACCAGCTCCTCACTGCTGTGGGGGGCGGGGGGTGGGTCCCAGGGTTCAGAGCAGGAGGCAGAGCGGGCAGCCTGGCAGCCACCCTGGAGGAGGCCCCATGAACCGCCAGGCACCCCTGCCCTCAGCCCAGCCAGGCCAGGGAGGCAGGGTGGTGCTCACGCGTCCCCATCCTGGGCTCTGCCTGCCCATGGTGTCTGAGGTGGGGTTGCAGGAGGGGAGCTGCCCCCGGCCCTGGTCCCTAAGTAATGCTACTGTTGGCAGGATGGGGTGTCAGGACCAGGGGCTGGGAAGCCCGAGGCCCCCATGCCCGGCCCGTGGGTCCGATTCTGTGGGCCAGAACGACAGGTCCACCCCTCAGGCCCAACTACTCCCCAAGGGGGACCCAGAGGTGACCGGGGGGCAGCCAGGCCAGGCCGGCAGAGCCCCACAACACCTCAGGGGTCCCTCACAACCCCCCAGGGGCCACAGCTATGCAGTTTCTCTCCCTGGGGCAAGTCCTCCAGCTGGGAAAGGACTGGCCATGCCTGGCTTGGCCTCTGTCGGGCACCCTGGGGTCCCAGGGCGAAGGGCTGTGGAAGAGGCTGCAGAGGACAGTAGAGCTGAGGGGGTCTGTCTGAGAGCGCTAGGGGCTTGGGGGCCTCTGGGAAGCGTGTGGTGAGAGTGCAGGGGCACCGTGAGGGCCGGACAGCAGGGCTGCCCACCCTGGGTGCCGGAGTGGGAGTATGCGCCCTGGACATGTGCCCTCTGGCCACCAGGCCCCTGGCCTGAGCGGCAGTCCAGAGCCTGGAGGGCGTCTGGTGCGCTGGTCGTCTGACCAGAGGACCACGGGCTCCGCTGCTTGGGTGAGCCGGCTCCTTTCTGGAAACAGAACGGTCATCCCTGGGCCCCTCAGCACCCAGCCCTCGTGGGCTCACCGGCAGGAGGGCCCAGGGGGCAGTGCAAGCTAGAGGCCACAGGTGGACAGGCAGCGTGGCCTTCTCGAGCCCGACTGCGCCCCTGGGCCTGGCTGTGTCCACCGGACTCCGCCCCTGGAGCCAAGCCCTGCTCTCCGGCCACCAGCCCGCTCCCCGCTCAGCCACAGGTGCTGAGCGACAGACACCGGGGCACAGGCGGCTGAGCAGCCACGTCTCGGGCCACAGAGCGCTTCCTGGAGCGGTGGAGGGCTGCAGGGTTCCTGGGAGGCTGCCCGGAGCCGGCGTGGGGGTCCCTGCCCAAGCCGGTGGGGGCGGGGCGGGAGGCGGGGTCCCTGGCGCCCTGCGCTTCTCACCGAGGAGGCGGGTGGCAGAGCCCTGGGGCTGTGTGCGCACCCCCTGCCCTCCACCCCGGGTCGGGGCCTTGGCTCTCCCTGCCCCTCAGCCACTTCCGCAGCAGGACCCTGTCTGGTAGACCAGTGGCCAGTGCGTGATGAGTCACAGGTCACATCCGAGGGCCTGCGGAGGCGGCAGGGTGAGCCTCGTACAGGACAAGTCTCGAGTGGAGAGCATCTCACACCAAAGAGCTGCACCCAGGCAGCCACGTCCCGGGGCTGAGGGGCCAGTTCACCGCCCACCGGCTGCAGACCCTTCCCCGCCGCACACCACTTCTCCATTTTTATAAACTTGATCTGTGGAAAAGTTCAACTGTATGTCGAAATAGGGGGTCTCGTACAGAGACTTCCAGTGTGCCTGCCCCACGAGGACCGAGGCCGCCTGGCCTTACGGCAAAGCCCCGTCCCCTGTGTCACCTCAGCCGGTGACTCAGGAATGAGCGTCCAGCAGGCAGGACCAGCCAAGCCATGGTGATGACCCCAAGGACAGGAGCCGGCCCCCGGCCCTGCCCACACTGGCCGGTCCCCACCGTCCACGCACAGAGGACGCTGGCCCCAGGTGGCTCTCGACAGTCCAGCCCTGCGGAGTCCCTCGGGGGCTGGGGGCAGAGCTGGGCTCCTCCAACTGCCCCTTCATGAGGGACCAGCCTGCAGGAAGATGGAGGGTGTGAGTCCAGGAAGAAACAGCCAATGGGGGGCCCAGACCCCCAAAGAGACGCGCCTGGAGGTGCAGCAGTTGCCATGGGGGGCCCAGGGAGGAGGGACGAGCAGGCAGCCTGGCCAGGAAGGGCGCAGTGCCCCCGCTCTCCTGCCTTCCTTAGGCCCTGAGGCCGGTCTGGCGGCTCAGGTGACACCTGAGCCCAGGGCCTCTGGACAGCGTCGGGCGAGGGAGAAGCAGCCAGCCAGTTGAACAGTGCCTGTGGTCTTCAGGTCTGGGGTGGAGTTCAAGGCTGTTTCCTCAAGATGGGGCCTCATTTTCCTGTGAGGTGGGGTGAGGATGGTCCCCAGGAGTGAGCGGTGAGCCTGGGGTGAGAATAGTCCCAGGGGTGAGCTTGGGGTGGGGTGAGGATGGTCCCAGGGGTGAGTGGTGAGCCCAGGGTGGGGTGAGGATGGTCCCAGGGGTGAGCCCAGGGTGGGGTGAGGATGGTCCCCAGGGGTGAGGGGTGAGCCCAGGCTGGGGTGAGGATGGTCCCAGGGGTGAGCCTGGGGTGAGGATGGTCCCAGGGATGAGTGGTGAGCCCAGGGTGGGGTGAGGATGGTCCCAGGGGTGAGCCCAGGGTGGGGTGAGGATGGTCCCCAAAGGTGAGGGGTGAGCCTGGGGTGAGGACGGTCCCAGAGGGAGGGGTGAGTCGGGGTGAGGGGAGGGCCCGGTTCGGGGGAGTTTGAGGCCGGCGGCGGGAGGAGCTGCAGGCCCACCACTCCCCTCCCCTCCCCTCCCCCAGCAGCGCCCCCTTCCCTGGCAGCTCCACGGGTGTCCCCCCTTCCTCCTGCACCCCCGCGAGGTGTCCCGTAGTCACCCCTGCCTTGCCCACTACAGTGGCAGCGCGCAAATAACAGGCCCCAGGCCGGCTTGGGGCCAGACCAGTGGTGGGGGCGGGGGGCGGGGGGGCTGTTTCCTAGCCGGGTTTTGAGAAGAGGGGAACAGAAAGTGCTGGCAGCGACAGAAGGCTGAGCCCAAGGCCCAGAGGCCCGCCCCCGGGGTGCCCTCGGCCCCCTCCCCGAGGTGCCTGGGGCAGGGCTGGCGCTGGGCGAGGCAAGTGAAGTGCTGCCCCCACCCCCTCATCTAAGGGCCCGCGGTCAGCAATCAGGATAAACTGTCCTCCCGAGCAATACACCGGAGACAAGGCAAGGTCCAGGAAGACTGAAGCAGCAGTTAGACTAGGCGGCTGGTAGGACCAGCGCCCCTTTGCCTCAGGCTGAGGTGGGCGCTGACGGGAGCCCCTGCGCGCACAGCGGGGGCCGCGTCTCCCCGCGGACAGCGCTGCTCCCCCGACCCCCGCCCCGCGCCCAGCTGCGCCCAGATTGTGCAAGCGAGGCCGCCGCCCCGCCTCCCGCCTCTCCTCCCAGCGCCGAGGCACCGCGGCTCCCGCCCTCCCATTTTGCAGGAAGCCCCTCCCCACTCCGCTCCGCCCACCTCCCAGGTCCGGCTTCAGGGCTGCCTCCTTCTGGAAGCCTCCCGGTCCTGACTTGCCCTCCGTGAACCCCACGAGGTGAGTGTAGGCTCCCCCTGGGCCGGCTGCGTCCCCCTGGGCCATCTCCCCAACGCCCTGCCAGCCGTGTCCAACGTGGTGCCCGTGAGTGAGGCGCCCACGGCTGGGGTGGGCATGGAAGGGGGCAGACCAGTGTAGAGCCAGGCCAGAGTGGGCAGAGAGTCACGGAGCCCTGGGGAGGACCGATGGGGGGGGTCAAGGCCCTCGGCCAGTGGCCACACTGAGCGGCTTGTGACATCCCACCTGTGTGTCCTCAGGGTCCTTTGCCCTCGTTCTGGGCCGGTCCTGAGTCCCCCACTCCTGGCTCCCGATGGCGGGGACATCACTCCCACCCCAGGTGATGAGGCCGGGGATGGGGGTGGTGGAGGACAGGGGGTCCCGGAGGCAGTGGGGTTCCCAGGGGCAAGGGTGGGGATGGGGATGGGGGCCCTGGGCACACCCGGCAGCCTCCTAGGGCGCGACTCCGCCGTCCAGGCACTTCCCTGGAGGAGGTTCATCTGGACAGGGCAGGGATGCCAACATCCAATCTCAGGAGTGTGTTTCCCCGCTGCAGCATTGCCAGCGGTCTTTTCTCTCAAACTCCAACTGTTCTGAGGGGTGAAGGGCCAGGACCCCGGGGCAGGAGGAGCCCCCCGCCTTCAGTCCCGCACTTGGAAACCTGACCCCCCCACAGGCCGCCACGCAGGCTCTCGGGCAGGTGTGAAGCAGGAGAGGCGGGTGCTGGGGCCAGGGGCGCTGAGCAGTGAGGGTGGGGGGGCCTCGGGGACGGAGCCTTGTCTGAGCCTGAGCTTGGAGCAGCAGCGGGGCCGTGGGCCCTGCCCGCCCTGCTCTGCGGAGGGCGCCTTAGGGCTCTGAGCCCGCCCAGCAGTGGGAATGGGTCTGGTCTGGACTCTGAAGCCGGCCTGGTGGGGCCAGCCCTCTTGAACCCCCGGAACCCAATGGACCTGGAGGAAAGGACCCAGCCCTGCCCTCCCTCCGGTGGGGGGATGGTGAGTCAGCTGCAGGGCCAGTAGAGGGAAGGGCTGTGGGGTGGGGAGGCGGGGGGGCTGCACCCCACTCCAGGCCGCGGCCACTCATGTTTACATGCGCCTGCTCTGGGCCAAGACTCTGCTGTCGCCGGGTGCTGGCCACCCGGTTGATTCTCCCATTGGGCCCTGCTGACCCGTGAATGGGATTTGTGAGGCCCTGCTCTCTGCAGGAGCAGGAGGGGTCCCGGCCACAGGCCGGGACAAGGACACAGGGACAATTCAGGAGAAGGTCTGTGGCTGACCGCCAGGTTGCAGAGGGGTGCAGAGGGCTGCGGAGGCTGGGGGCTGGTGGGGAGGGGATGGTCGGAGAGGAGGGACGGCAGGGGAGGGGCCGACAGTGGGACCCTCCAGCCTGGTCTGCAGGGTGAGCCCAGTCCCCTCCTCAGGGCAGGGTCCCTGGTTCCCGGGTCAGGAGGCCAGCCAGTCCCCTTTGGGGAGCCCCAGGTTCTGTCTGTGGAAACGGGCAGGGTGGGGTCGAACTCGCCCCAGGCCATGCAGGGAGAGGTGCTGAGGTCAGGTGCAGACAGCCCAAGCCGAGCGGACAGGGTGCTGCCCTCGGGTGTGGGGGGAGGGCAGAGTGGTCCCTGTGAGCAGGGTCTGGGGCCCTGAGCTCGGAGGGGAGGGCACAGGAGAGAACATTCTAGAAGGGGAGGGGGTGGTCTGCAAGGCCGGATTCTGAGGAGGGGCAGTGAGGAGGCTAGCTGGTGGAGGGGTGGCGGGGGTTGGAGCAGAGCGGCAGGAAACCCACCCGGAGTGGGCTGTGCTGTGCTGCCGTGCGTGCGGAGGTGCAGGGCCTTCCTGCCAGGACGCGGGGGTGGGTCGGGCACTGACCGCAGACACGGGGTCCCCGCCCGGGGAGATGACGGGGAAGGTGCCTCTGCACCACGGGAGGTCACGACCTCCGGCTCCGCTGTCTCCAGAAAGACCACTGCTTCTCTGGGCGTCAACAGAGGCGGCCGCTGGCACCCCACTTCCTCTCCCAGGAATCCCCCAGGCAGCCCCGGTCTGGGCCGGCGAGGGCACTGGGGAGCCCCAGGCACTGTCACTGTTGTCAGCCCGCCCACTGCCTGCCGGCGTTAAGGAGGGGTGCGGTCGGGACAGTGTGGAGGCCCGGCTCACCCGGCCCCGCTTCCCTACCAGCCCTTCGGCAGGACCTGTCGAGGCGTCAGCAGCTCAGGAGGGAACCAGTGAGTCAGGTCAGTGCCCGCGGGGGCTGGGGGTCTTAGAGGGTGAGGCCCGTGACGGGGTCTCAGAGGTTTGAGGGTGACTGGATCTCAGAGGGTGAGGGTGAGGGGGTCTCAGAAGGGGTCTCAGGGGTGAGGACCGCGACGGGGTCTCAGGGGGTGAGGGTGACTGGGTCTCAGGGATGAGGGTGAGGGGGTCTCAGAGGTTTGAGGGTGACTGGGTCTCAGGGGTGAGGGTGAGGGGGTCTCAGAGGGGGAGGGCTGTGACGGGATCTCCGAGAGTGAGGGGGAGGGGGTCTCCTAGGGGGAGGGGGAGGGGGTCTCAGCAGGAGAAGGCCGCGCCGGGGTTCTGAACCTCGGCAGGTAACCCGTAGGAGGAGCCCTGTGGGGGCTGACGGTCTGGCACCGGGACGTCACTCATGGGCAGCATGCAGAGGGTCTTAGGGTGACTCCTGGGGCCTGGTCCCCCCTTACTCGAGTCTCTGAAGTCTCTCGTGGGCTTAGACCAGTGTCTGAAGCTAGAAGGGAAGGTCTGAGGGGGGCCCCTAGCACAGCGAACGCGGCTTTGTGAAACTCGTCCCGGGTCCTGGGCTATTTCTAAGTTGGGGTCCCAGCTCCAGAGACCTCTACGGCGCCCGGACAACGGGGGTCAGCACTCCACTCTCTGCCCCAGACCCCACTTAGGGCGTAGGACTGACAAAGGCGCCTCAGCGCTGAAGTGAAGGTGGCTCCCCACCCTGGGGGGGGAGCGGATTGACCCGCCACCGCTGTGGGGGCAGGAAGCGAAGCCTCTGGGCTTCTGCCCCGCTCCCAGGGCTGCCTCCCCCAGCAGGAAGTGGCGGTGCCCCCACAGCTGAGCGCTCTGAGCCCCGGCCACCCCCCAGCCCTGCCCTGGGGCCCTGCAGCCTTGCCTGGGGTAGGCAGGACCTGAGTGTGTTGCCATGGCTTCTGAGGACCTGATGCTGTTTGAGCTGGACCTGGGGACTTGACCCCCCAAACCTTTTCCACCGCAAGGGGGAGGGCCCATGAGCAGGGGCCTGGCGTGCACCCTGATAATCTTGCAGAGTTGATGCCCTTCTCCCTGACGGTTAGCGGTCGCTATAAAGGGGAAAATGTGAAGATGGCAGCTAGATTGTTTAACTTGCTCTCTCCAAACGTTGGGCTTCCCTGGTGGCTCAGACAGTAAAGCGTCTGTCTACAATGTGAGAGACCTGGGTTTGATCCCTGGGTTGGGAAGGTTCCCTGGAGAAAGAAGTGGCAACCCACTCCAGTACTCTTGCCTTGAAAATCCCATGGACGGAGGAGCTTGGTGCAGGCTACTATCCATGGGGTCGCAGAGTTGGGCAGGACTGAGAGACTTCACTTTCACTTTCACTTTTCTCCAAACACTGGGCCACGCGAGGCTGGACTGAAAGTTAACACGCCTACAAGTGTGGAGCAGGACACAGCCCCGAGACAGTCGTCGGGTGCAGGGCATCCCGTGAGGGGCAAGCCTGCCTCCCCCTGCTGTCCCAGGCAGCGCCCGGGTGACCGTCCGCTGCTGCAGGCCTCACTGCCCCGAGGAGCCAGGGGCGGGTGGGGAGATGGCCCGGAGGTGCGCGTGTGGCAGGATCACCCGGTGCTCCCAGCAGGCTCGGGGGCTCTGGGCCGGGGGGCAGGCACGCAGGCAGAGGGGACCCCCAGCAGCTGCCCCATTGGGTTCTGGAGTCTGGGGAGCCTGCCTGCCTGGGCCTGGGGCCACAAAACAAGGAGTGGACAAGTGGAATCCTTCAAACACAGGCGAGAGGTTTCGCACAGTGGACGCTTCTGTGAAACTTGAATTGCTGGCGAATGGGCACTTAAAATTCAGAAGGGATTTACCGGGATAATGGGGTGGAATATTTCCGCTCCCTGTCGCTGCGGTCTGGGCACCAGCTCCCCTAATGGACTGGGGCCTGGACACTCCCAGGGGGCTGTGTCTCAGGAAATGAGCGCCCCGCTGCCACCCCCGGCACCCGTGAGCCTGATACCCCGCCTCTGGATGTTTCTTCTCTTCCTGTGTGTGAGTGGGGGCAGGGGAGCAGACTCCCCCCTCCAATGGACTGAACCCCCTTCTCGAACTCGCCTGAAGGTCAAGGAGCCCCCAGGGGGCCCGGGGCTCATGGAGGGAGGAAGGCCTCTCCCCCCACCCCTCCAGGTCCTTCCAGCCAGAGGAACCAAGGTGGCGGGTGGGAGGGGGTCCGGAGGGTGCCTGCCACTCACACAGGCATGCTCCATGGGCCCACACATCTGACACCCACGCCTCTGGGTGCCGCCCAGCTCAGGGTACCACACCAGGAACGTCAGACCGCTGACCAAGTCCATCCCCAGCCTGGTGAGCTGGTCCTGGCAGTCCTGGGCTGTCATGGAGTGTGTGCAGGGGAGTGAGAGGTGTGGAGGGTGAGGCCGTGTAGGAGCTTCTGATGATGACCGGGTGGAGGTCACCCAGCAACACCCCAAGGCCGCCAGAACCACAGGGCGGCTCTGACCACGGGGAACTCCAGGGGCCTCCTGAACCAGATGGGCATCAGGCCAGTCTAGGGGGCTGAGGGCGGCTGGGGAGGCTCTTGGAGGGGAGGAGGGAGGGAGGCTGGGAGCCAGAGCGCCCAACCACCATCCCCTCAGCAAGAGGACCCAGCACAGGAGGGAGAGAGGGGCTGGGCTTCTCTGGAGGGCCGAGCTGCGCCCCTGCTGCCCTGGGCCTCAGGAGCTAGGAAGGGCCCCGTCGGGAGACGCCTGCCCTGCTGAGGTGCAGGAGTGCATCAGACGTGGGTGCCTCCTGCAGCCAGGTTTGCGGGGGACACGGTGGGGGGCCAGTGAGCCACCCGGGACCCCATGGGCCGCTGAGTCTACCCGCTCTCAGACTCCAGGGCTCCTGGACTCCCTGTCTTGCAGTCTCCTCTGAGCCCCCCTGCTGAGAATGGCATGAGGCTGGTCACCCCTGGGTCCCTGTTCTGAGAGCAGGTGGCGTGGGGGCCCTGGGGTCTGAGAGCGGGTGGAGCCAGCCTGGCGGGGGCTGGGGGTGGACCGTGCACTCCCGCTGTCCTTTCTGCCCAGCAGCCAGCAGGTCGCTGCAGAGACTCAGGCACGGGGACCTGAGTCCAGCCCCAGGCTGGCTCCCCGAGCCATCTCAGGCCCACAGGCCTCTGAAGGCCTTGGTTTCCCACGGGTGGCCTGGAGGGTGCCTCGGGGCTTCCTGGGGTGTCCTTGGGTAGGTGAACGTGGGGTTCTTGAGGTGGGGGTGGCCAGGCTCCCCCCGCTGGCCTGCCCACCTCACACCCTGCTCCCCTCTGCAGCCCCGGGATCATGAACAGCAGCAACTGCAGCTTCTGGGAGCCCCTAGTGGTCAAGGGAGTCTTGCTGACCTACCTGGGCGGGCTCCTGGCGCTCGGCCTGGTGCTCAATGGGCTGGCGCTCTGGGTGCTGTGCTGGCGCCTGCTGCGGTGGACGGAGACCCGCATCTACATGGCCAACCTGGCCGTGGCCGACCTCTGCCTGCTCTGCGCCCTGCCCTTCTTCCTGCACTTCGGGGACACCTCCAAGGACACGCTGCTCTGCCAGCTCTCCCAGGCCGTGTACCTGCTCAACAGGTACATGAGCATCAGCCTGATCACGGCCATCGCCGTGGACCGCTACATGGCCGTGCGGCACCCCCTGCGCACCCGCAGGCTCCGCTCCCCGGGCCGGGCCGTGGCCGTGTGCGCCGCGCTCTGGGCCGTGGTCCTCGGCTCCCTGGTGCTCCGCTGGTTCCTGGACGTGCAGGACAGTGGCTTCTGCTTCGCCGCCCGCTCCGGGCAGAACACCTCCACCGGGGTCTTCTCACTGCTGGGCTTCTACCTGCCGCTGGCCGTGCTGGTGTTCTGCTCTCTGCAGGTGGTGACCGCCCTGACCCAGCGGCCTGAGGCCAACCCGAGCCAGGCGGAAGCCACGCGGAAAGCCTCTCGCATGGTGCTGGCGAATCTGGCCGTCTTCGTGGTCTGCTTCCTGCCCTTCCACGTGGTGCTGACCGTGCACGTGGCCCTGGGCCTGCAGACCTGTGCCCTTAAGACAGCCATCCAGATCACCAGCAGACTCTCAGATGCCAACTGCTGCCTGGACGCCATCTGCTACTACTTCATGGCCAAGGAGTTCAAGGAGGCGTCTGTGTCAACCACATCCCCCCGAGCCAAGGCCCACAAGAGCAAGGACAGTCTGACTGTGACCTTGACCTAGGAGATGAGCCATGGGCTCCCCTGCGGGGGAACCAGTGGCCAGAGACGAGCCCCACAGTCTGCCCTGAGCTCGCTGTGCGCCGTGAGCTGTGGACACTCAGGAGGCTCAACTCAGCAGGACAGCCTGGGCATGGAGCCTGGAAGGCACCACCCCCACCCCGGGGCAGAAGAGGGGCAGGATGAGGACAGGAGGACTGGGGCCTGAGCGGGGCCAAGCCCAGGGACCCTGCTCCGTCCAGAGCCTGGCACACCTGGGGCCCTGGGAGGGGGGTGTCTGCCGGGTGCCTGAGGCTCTGATGGCCAGCCTTCTGCTACTGCCCCACAGGGGCCAGAATAAAGCTCTCCCCTGGGGCTCTGTGCCACCCACGGCCGCGTATTGGGAGGTGGAGCGCCTGGGGCATCTTCCAGGTGGCTTTCTAGGGCTTCCCACTTGGGGGCTCTCCACAGGCCCTGCCAGCTGCTTCCCACCCTGGCCCACTCCCCATTATCTGGGGGGCTGCCGCCAGGGAGGGCTGGTCCTCAGCTGCCTTGTCGGTCCCAGGCCTGAGTGTGAGCAGCTGGTCCTGAGCTCCAAGTCCAGGTGTAGGGAGAGGTGGGGGGACCGTTAACCTCTGTGTCAGCATGTGACACAGGCGTCTACAAAAGCCAGAAGTGCAGAAGTCCCAGGAGCCCCCTCGGGCCTCAGCCTGGTTGTCAAGAGCTGCTGTAGGCAGAGACAGCCTCTGGGAGAGAGAAGAAGTGAGAGATGGGAGAGAAGGAGACACAGATGGGGAGAAAGCAAGAGAGCGGGGGTGGGCAGTGTGGAGGAAAGCGGGGGACCCGCGTCTACATGGCCAACCTGGCCGTGAGATGGGAGACGGGGACGGGACGTGAGTGAGGAAGATGGTTAGCAGAGCGAGACAGAAGGGGCCTCCAGGGCACGAGAAGAGAGCACGAGGGCAGAGCCGGGAGGAGGGGCAGAGAGACTGACAGACGACGGCTCAGCCTGCTCTGCCCCAGGCCCAGGTCCCTCCTGCTCTCCTGCCACCCGGGAACCCCAAGGGCCAGCCTGGGACCCCTTCTGGCCCCTCAGAGGGTCCCCGAGAGTGGGTGGAGGTCAGGGGTTCTCAAGGAAGGACCAGGACCAGCTCTTCCGGCCAGAGTTGTTTGGGGCCCCACACCCAGGCCCACAGGAGGAGGGGCCTTCCAGGCATCATGTCGTCTGGGGCAGATGGGGTAATAGGGTGGAGGGGTGGGCCGACAAAGGTCCTGAGCTGGTCTGATGAAACCTTGGGTGGAGAGGCTCAGAAAAGGCAACCTGCCTGGCGGGGTGCCACTGCTCCAGGGCTGGGGCCCTCATCCCACTGGGCAGGGGAGGTGACAGGTCTACAGTCTGGAGGGGCCCTTGGCGGAACCCCTGAGGTGAGGGGAGGAGGCACCCTGACCCAAGTTGTGTGGGAGCCCAAGGCTGGCACCTGAAATTGGGGAGGGGGAGAGAGATGGGAGGTGGGGGAGGGGGGAGGAAGATGGAGGTGGGGGAGGGGAGAGGGGGAGAAAGGGGGAGGGGAAGGGGAGAGGAAGACAGGAGGGAGGGGAGAGAATGGTGCAGCCCCCCCTGTGGTCCAGGTGAAGTCCACCCAGCAGGGCACCCTGGCCCTGAGCCCGCTGAGGCTTCCACGCTGTCCCAGGCTGCCGACCTTGTGGCTGCCGCCTGGGGAGCGACCACAGTGGCCGCAGCGTGGGCAGCAGTGCCCTGTTGCAGGTGGTGACCACTGTGTCCGTCTGCCTCCCTGCGGCTCTGGGTCTGCCGTGACTGGCGTAGGTGGAAAGAAGCCTGCATCCTGTGGTCAACCAGGGAGCGGCCACTGCCCACTGCTGCCGAGCCGGCCGCATCCTGCCTGAGAGGTGAGGCAGTCTGGCCGGGAGGGCCCCTGGCAAGGAGTCCTGCAGAGCGTCCACTAGGCCAACACCTGCAGGAGCAGGTGGGTCATCAGCACGGCTTGAGAGGAAGCTCCGGGACCCTGCCACACCCCGACCTCCATGGGTCTCAGGACGTGTCCACTCCACCGCAGCCAGAGGGCCTGGCGGGGAATCGAGTGGCTGGATCAGCACCAACACAAACCCGCGCTGTGAAGTCCAGGCAGGAGGCCACCCTGGGGGCTCGTGCTGGGCCAGGGCAGCAGGGCGGCTGCTCCTGACAGCATCAGGTGACCTCGCCTTGCCCATCAGGCCTCTCCACATGACCTTGTCATGGGTGGGACCTCCCTGCGGGCTCCCGGCATCCCTCTGCCCGTGCAGGTGCCCCACCCACGGCCTGGTCCTAGGGTCTTCTCCTGCTAGGAGGCACAGGCCTACCCATTCCCCCACTGCTAGCACCAGGCACGCTTTTCTGGGGCCAGGTACAGGGGTGCTTCAGATGGCCCACTAGAGAAGCCGTTTATGTGGCCAAGGCTGCTGGCGGCTTCAGGGCCCTTGACCACCACTCTGGTGCCAGGGGGATCAAGGGCAGCTGTCCTGTCTGTGGCTCAAGTACACAGCTTCTCCACAGGCCAAGAGCGCGGCCACAGCCCCTGCCCCCGTTTCCTCTTGGGGCTCTCTGATGGTCAGAGCAGCAGCTGGCCGGCAGGAGGAGGTGGGGCCCTGGCCCTCCATGCCCCCAAACCCAGAAACTGCAGAGTACAATGTCTGCCCGGCCGGGCTCAGTCCTGCCCACCGGTTCCTCGGGATCCTGAAGGGGGGCATTGCCTTGGAAGACAACCTTGAGCTGCAAGTGACCCGGGAGGGCCAGACCCTCTGCCTCCCTGTCCCAGCACACTCCGTGTGCAGTGAAAAGCATCCCGACACAGCCGGTCCAGCCACCCTCCCCAGCTGGTGCTGCCCTCTGCCCTCAGCCACGGAGGCCCAGCTCTGACTCCAGGAGGACGTGTGCTGCTGGCCGTGGGCACCTCCCCTCACAGAGGCCCAGGGACAGGCGAGGCCCGGGGTTCAGGCTGGTGGCACACTCACTGGAGGAGGGTGGGCTCATTGGCCTGCTGCGTCCTCATCCCTGCCTCAGAGGCCCCCAGAGTCACCTTTCAGGGCTGGTCCCCTTGGGGAATCAGGTGCCAGAGACCAGGCCCTCCCACTAGGTCCAGAGACCACTGCCCCCTGGAGGCAACGCTGGGGCTCAGCAGGCCGTGGAGGGGGCTGGGTGTCAGACCACAGAACGGGGAGGGGAGCCGTCCACGCAGGGAGCTGGCTAGAGCCTCTTGACCTGCTCCGAGGCTGCGTCCTGAGGGTGGACCCAAGCCCATGGAGCTGACTTATCAGTATGTGCAGATAAAACCTGCCGTGTGCCTGGCACTGGACTCTGAAATGTGCACCCAGAGCCTCACAGGGCTGCACTCTGGGGTCCTCCATGGAGGAATGGAGAGGAGAGAAGCTGGGAAGTGGGCCAGATAAGATGGCGGGCTGAGAAGGGGCTGCTCCGAAGGTGGGGAAGGGTGTGCCTCAGAGGAGCGGGAGGCGCCCTGCCCGCGGGCCCCGCCATGTGCTGCTGGCTGGACGCTGGGTGAGGCTCAAGACAGGGAGCCACTCGGGGGGGTCCAAGGGGGACATGACCAAGGCCAAGGTGGCACGGGGGGCGTCGGGACAGCAGTGGCAGGTGTAGGCCAGGATGCGGACTCCGAACGTGACGGGGGGGTGACGAGGGGACTCCGAGGGACACTCTAGGAGGGCGTGGCTAAGGAGGAAGCAAGAGGGCCTCCAACAGACAGGGTGCCGGGTTCCAGTGTGGAGGGGTGTGAGGGCCAGAAGGAAGCAGGGAGAGCGGCCGCAACGAGGCGGATGTCGCTGTGACCCTGTAACCGGGAGGGTGCTCCCGGGAGAACAGGGGGCGGACTGCCCGAGCAGTCACGCTGTGTCCTGTCTCAAGGACACCCCCGACCACAGCCCCGCCTCGCACACTGCGCCTCGCACACTGGGGCGGGAGCCGGAGTCATGTGCTCGGCGCTGCTCAGCTTGCTGGGCCTGGCCTGGTGTCCAGCATGTGGCAGGGACAGGCTGGACAGGCCCGCCCTCGAGGCGGGGCGAGGTCAGAGCCTCGGTGTGGAGGCGCAAGGCCAGGCGGCGGGAGCCGCCCACTTCGCCCCACCTCTGCTCTAGGCTCCGCCCACGAACGGGCCCCTCCCCCTAGGCTGCACCAACGAATAGACCCCGCCCCTTATGCCCCGCCCCAGAACTTCTTTCCTGGGAGGTTCTCACTCGGTGGGGTTGGGGTTGACTGGCCCCACCCTCCCCTCCCCAAAGACATTCAGGCTCCAGAAAACGGGGGCGGCCCTGCGCTGGTGAGGAGGGGGCAGAGGCCCGGGCTTTGCCTCCCAGCACACCTGCCTCTCATCGCAGCTGCTGTGATTGAAGTTTCAGTTAATTTACGGAGGGAATGTGAATTCCCACTGTGACCCAGACCACAGGGTGGAAGTAGCCTGCTCAGCAGAGACCCAGCCAGGGCACGCAGGCAGCTCAGGCTGGGGGGTCGTCCCACCTGCCCGGGTCCTGGGTGCAGGACTGCCCCTGTCTGGGAGGGGGACTGTTAGAACACCACCGGCGGGGTGGCTTCCAAACGGCAGGTCCCAAGGCTGGAAGTGGACCTCTGGACACCCGCCTGATCCAGGTGCCAGCACGGCCGCTTCGTGGTTCACAGACTGTTGTCTGCTGCTGGGTCCTCCCTGCTGGAAGGGGTGCAGGAGACCCCTGGCCTCTCTTTCCCGAGGGTGCCAATCCCATTCCTGAGGGCTCCACCCTCGTGACCTCATCACCTCCTGAGGCCATCACGTCCAGCTGGCCTAGGTTAGGCTTCCAACTTTGGAAGTTTGGACACAGACACTGTGAGCACAGCAAGGGGTCTGACCGAGGTGCTCGCCCAGCGTGTACCCAGGACCTAGTCAGCATCACCGGTGCTGGCGTCCGCGAGGGGCTTCTAAGCATCCGCGTGAGGACGACTCTGATAGTGAGCTGCCCCTCCCTGCCTTCTCCAGAGACGTGCCCCTCCAGAGAAGCAAACCTGAGACCTGGGCGCCTGCCCTCCCAGGAGCAGGAGTGCCTGTCTGCCCTCTCCTCTCCCACCGCCTCTGACTGTCACCCCTCAGCGGCCCTGTCCCCTCCCTGCCGTGGCCTCTGGACCCCTCCCTGCTGTGGCCTAGTGTGCCAGGGCCTGCAGGTGCCAACCTCTCCGAACAATCGCCCACTGTCCTGTAGTCCAGAGAGTGGTCCTGTGTTCCAGCTGCCCGAGTGCGGATTCAGGTGGCTTCCTCCCAGGCCGCAGAGTTCCGCCTGTATCCTGGGATCCTCGGGTTCAGGGTGACCCCTGACACTGGGCAGAGGTGAACCCCAGGCTCATTCGAGTATTGAACCCGTACCCTCAGAGTCTGGCCTTATTTCCCAGATCCCCACCCCTGCAGACCACAGGGGCCCAGAGGCTGGGGAGCTGCCCCATCCCTGGCAGGGCCTGAGCCGTATCCCCACCTTTGGGAGATGGCCGGGACTCCTGAGAGTGACTCCCTGGCTGGGAATGATGGGGGTCAGGGTGGCCTTCCTCAGGCACTCCTTTTCAGACATGAAATTCCGAGGACACCCCCCCGCAACCCCTGGCAACTGTTGCCTGAGCAGAGGATAGGGAAGGGCCTGTCCTGCCTGCACTCTTCCTCTGCACGACTCAGCAGCGGCTTTCAGCGCTCCTCCTATCTCGCTCCCTGGACTTGCTGCACGGCCCTGTGGGCCCAGACACTGCTGGCCTTGGTCCCTCTATTTGTGACCTAATATCACTGCCAGTGGGTTTCCCAGGCGGCATTAGTGGCAAAAAACGTGTCTGCCAATACTGGAGAACCTCTCCAGCACCACGGTCCAAGAGCATCAATTCTTTGGCACTCAGCCTTCTTTATGGTCCAACTCTCACATCCATACGTGACTACTCAAAAAACCACAGCTTTGACTAGACGAACCTTTGTTGACAAAGTGAAGTCTCTAATTTATAATACACTGTCTAGGTTTGCAATAGATTTTCTTCCAAGGAACAAGCGTCTTTTAATTTCATGGCTGCACTCACCATCTGCAGTGATTTTGGAGCCCAGGAAATTTTGGAGCTGTTTCCACTGTTTCCCCATCTATTAGCCATGAAGTGATGGGACCGGATGCCATGATCTTAGTTTTCTGAATGTTGAATTTTAAGCCAGCTTTTTCATTCTCTTTCGTTACCCTAAGAATTATAATTCTATCAGGTCTGCATTTGAGATGTCATTTGATCACTTAAACGATAGCAATAAAACCGAAAGAGAAAAACACCAAAATGATTTTAGAAGACAGA
Organism: Oryx dammah; assembly: GCF_014754425.2. NCBI lineage: Eukaryota > Metazoa > Chordata > Mammalia > Artiodactyla > Bovidae > Oryx > Oryx dammah. The sequence continues at coordinate 117,539,009 of NW_024070212.1, forward strand.
ATCCTTGCTGTGGGTCGGCATTATTTTATTACCCTTGTTTGCAACAAGAGACTGTAATTACTCTTCCCACAAATGGAATAATATTGAAGCACTTACCTCCCAAGAGAAACTCAAAACTCTTAGTGGAGAAAAGCATATGTCTTGGCCCTGAATCTTCAGAAGCTTGGGGTGGGGGTGTCACCTCGGAGATGAGCCACTTCTAGGACTCCTTGACTGGAAGCCCTGTGCCCTGCAGTTCCAACAGCTGTGGGTGACACCCAACAGAAGTGAACGTTAGACTAGAGGAGACAGGAAGGCAAGAGCTGATGAGACTGGGGTGAAAGTTTGGATGAAAATTGTCAAGTTTGAACACGGGCAGTGTTTGCACCTGCTGTAGCTGAACGTATTCTGGGAAGACATTCTGTGTGTGACTGGGGCATGTCCCCTGCCTAATCCTGTACAACAGGAGGCCTGGGAACCCACCCTTCGGCCGCCATTGACGGAACATTCCAAATGAGGGTCTCAGGTGGTTCAGCCCACAGACGTTATTAATATGAAGGCGTCTAGGATGCCTGATGGACTAAAGGGATCTCCAGGTTCACTATCTCCCGTTAAAGGCTGGAGCACAGGAAGGATAAATGGAAGTATCAAGTGATAGGAACTACCTTGTGTGGAGCCCAGGAGGAACCTTAGGGCAGGAGTCAGTGAGCGCCCCCCCAGCAGTCACCACTGGGGTGCTGGACCGGAACATTTCCCATGGAAACAGCTGGCCCACTAGCCGGCATCAGGTGTGACAGAGACCCCTCCCTGACCCAGCGACACCGAGTAATTACGGAACATCCCATGTGATGCCACAGACCTGCCAGTGGGGAGGTCAGTGACCGGAAGAGTTCCTGAATGAGATGGGAATTTTATTTACCTTTTAATACAGGTGTGTTCTCCCAGGGACCGTCCATGAACAGGACAGGTGCGTGCTCCCAGGGAACGTCCACGAACAGGACAGGTGCGTGCTCCCAGGGAACGTCCACAAACAGGACAGGTGCGTGCTCCCAGGGAACGTCCA
>NW_024070212.1:117545050-117578720 GCF_014754425.2 Oryx dammah
GTCCACGAACAGGACAGGTGCGTGCTCCCAGGGAACGTCCAGGAACAGGGAGCCTTGTTCCCCCTGCAGTGGCCTTGGGACCCCCTGAGGAGCTGCCAGACACCTCCGCCATGTGAGCGGTGCCCACGAGCAGCTCTCAGACCGCAGGGCCTGCTGGGTTTCCGGCAGTCGAGGGGAATGGACAGCATCCTCTTGCATGGTCCCCATCTGGTCAAAGAAGGGAAAGCGAATCGGCTCACAACCGGCACACACTGTCGCCTCTATGTTGGGTTTTACTGACTCGTGTGCGGTGGCCAGTAGCCTGGCCATACAGTCAGGCAGATGGGCACCGGGAAACTGGTGTTAGGGCCCACACAGATCGCTATGGAGATTCAAGAGCTGCGCTAAGCTAGGACATTCCAGCACCCATCAGAAGTGCCCCTTCCAGGATCAGAGGTGACTGGAATTGGCAAATGGCTATCCTGGCGCTCTTGCCTAAGGTGGCCCCCCAGGCTCTCAGCATGAGTGGGCATGGGGGCTCTGAGGGTAAGGTGGCCCCTGGCTCTCAGCATGAGTGGGCATGGGGGCTCTGAGGGTAAGGTGGCCCCGGGCTCTCAGCATGAGTGGGCATGGGGGCTCTGCAGCCACGCAGAGATAGGCTGAGTCCAGACACGGCCTCCTGCACCCGGACGGCTGGGGGCAGGCTCCCCAGGGGAGGACCCCACAAGGCTGACAAGTCAGACTGATGCCCCGTAGCCCCATAGAGTACAAATGGGTCCTGCCAGGAGTCGACGCCGACTCTGGCCTCGGCTTTGTGGGTCCGGTGGGAGATGCAAGCACTCGGCTATACACATACACACACCTGTTCCTTCTCAGCCTCTTCTCAGAAAGTGGAATAGAGCTCCCCGTGCACTGCGGTAGGTCCTTGCTGTTGTCTCTTTTATGTACAGTAGTGTGAGGACGTTCATCCCAAACCCCGACCTTTCGCCTACGGTGACCTGACGCTTGTTTTCTGTGAGGAGTTTGCTGCTAATGCTGCCCAGCCTGTCCCAGTCTTGGCCATTGAGGAACCTTGTTGGCTGGGTCGCTTTCTTTCTGACACACTCCTGCCAGTGTGGGTGTGTTTTGGGGGAGGGCAGGGAGGCAGATGCTTCAGGCTCACCCTGAGCCTCTCCAGCCCCAGGTCCAGAAGCAGCCGTTTCTCCTAGCAGCGCCAGAGGGAGCCAGCTCGGGGGGTTGCAGCGCTGCTGGGGTGGGGCTGCTCCGGGGTCCTCTCTGCAGACACAGACTTCTCTCCAGAGGACCCCTCCACTGTGGTGCAGCCAGGACGGGTGGGGGTGGGCCGGGACGAGGGAGGGGGCAGAGGTCCAGAGACGAGAGCCCCTTCTGGAGCCGGCCTGGATGCGGGGCCATGGCATCCGCAGCCCGGGAAGCCACAGGTGGAACCAGGGAGGCCCTGCCCACCAGAGCACCCCCCACCAGAGCCGCCCAAGAGCCCCTCCCAGCACCAGCCTGGTCACTCCCTGCCTTCAGAAGGGACCACTCCGACCAGCACAAGGGGCGGGAAAGAAGGGTGCAGAGACGGTCCCAGGGCCGCCCCTGGGGCCTCCGCGGAGGGTGGCCCCTCTCACCTGTAGCCAGGTGATGGGCAGATTCTTCACCATCTGAGCCCCGGGAAGCCCCACCACAGCACAGCGCCATACAGCAGCCAGGGTCAGCTGTGTGCCCAGGCCAGCTTTGTTGGGCTTATGGACACACTCCTAGAACCTGCTTGCGTGTAGGGGACTTACTATACTTCATTCACAAGAGATTTTGATTGATTGTCCAATTTTCTTGTCTCCCTTTTCTGCAAATTTATTAATTAGCTAATTAAAATGTATACATTTGGCAACTTCATCTTCCATTAATCAAGCTGAAAGCAGTATCAGTCACTCTGGACAAATATAGGATTGCAATCATTTCTGACGATTTTCAACTTCGAGAAGGACCTTTCTGCTGATGGACCCATTGCTGGGACTGTTCAGAGTGTGAATCAAGAAACTGGCTCCTGGTTCACACGTCATTTCAAGTAGCTCTCTGTGCACTCTTGTGTCTTCAATTTTACTGAAGAGTTAATTTTAAGTTGCTGTCCATGTAGTAACTGGTTCGTCAAAGCTTCCTTTCTGTGTAATTTCCTTAAATTTAATTTTTGTTCCCAAGCCTGTGGGTTGTGCTTTGCAATGTTGACATTTTTCAGAACAGGGATTCCAAGCTCCTGGAATAATTCTAACGACTCGCTGCTATCGTGTATTGCAGCGCCCACGTTGGTGCTTTTCCTGAACTAACTCACTGAACAGCTCACAGCCCAAGCGCCCGGAATCCCTGTCCTGGAAGCCTTCGTGCAGGGGCTGTGGGGCCTTTCTGTGGGGACGGCTGAGCGGCTGCCTCCCACCGGTCCTGGTGCTGCCAGTGATGACCCCTCTCTCCACCCAGGGTGATGGCCTCTCACCCCTGTGGCTGCTGCAGTGACCGTCCTCCCAGTGCTGACCCCCTGGGGACAGGGCTGCAGGAACCCCCAGCTGAGGGGCTGTGTTCTCTGGGGGTGGGAGATTCCAGGTGAGCTCCGGTCTTTGGGGAGAAAATGGCTGGGGGCTCCTCCGAGCCTGGGGGAGCCCGGGGTCTGCAGTGATGGCCCTGCTGTGCGTGCCTGGCCATGAGGGCCTTCAGGGTGGCAGCGTGCAGGGGGATCGTGGGGCTGGGTGTCCTGTGTCCCCTGCAGCTGCGGGCTCCAGCCACCACCCTGACCGTCCCCAGCAGGCCTCGGCGCGGGAGCCGCTGGGCCACATCCAGGCTGGCCAGTCGCCAGCACTGGGACAGCCCACCCTTGGTCTCCTCAAGGCCGGCTGTGCTCACCCTGGACCGTGGCCTCTCCTCCTAGGTCTTACCTTTGATTTTGGTTGGGAAAGACTGAAGGCGGGAGGAGAAGGGGACAACAGGGGAAGAGATGGTTCGATGGCATCACCGACTCAATGGACGTCCACTCAATGAGCTTGAGTGGACTCTGGGAGCTGGTGATGGATAGAGAGGCCTGGCATGCCGCAGTCCATGGGTTCAAGAGAGTCGGACGCGGCTGAGCAACTGACCAACAACTGTAGAGAAGAGGCCCCAGAGACCCCTTGCCTCCCCCTGCCTGCCCTTCACCAGCCTGCCAGGCCCAGGGACACAGCAGGCCTTACAGACAGTTTATTGACATGTGGTTTCCGGGGAGAAGGGGCTGGAGGTCTGGCCCCTGCCCTCAGCTCAGGGATCCCCCGAGTCCGGCCACGGTCGGGCCCTAGCTCCCTGCTCACAGGGTTGGAGCCGGCGTGGCTGGAATTCAGTGGCTGCCCCCCTGAGTTCCTCTACGGGGGCCCCTGTCCTCTGCTCCCCTCTTTAGGCGTCTGGCTGCCTCCAGGCCCCAGGACAGGCCTCCCTCTGGGGACCCGGTACTTGCTCTTCTGACTGTAGAGCAGGTTCCTCTGGAAAAGGCGAGGGAGACGGCCGTGATGCAGCAGGACGGCCAGAAGCGTGCCTGCGGGAGAGCGAGGGTCACACGGAGGCCGGGGGCTCCCCGGGCCTGAGACCGCCGGACGCCGCACCCCACCTCTCCGCGGACAGGGGCCTCCAGACGGGGCCAGGTCTCACCCTGGCCCGGCTCCTGCCAGCGTCCGCTCCCATGGAGTCCAACCCCCCGGAGGCCAGTGGGGACCGGGATCCGTGTGTACTTGCAGACCGTGCTCTGGGCCCCGTGTTCCCCCCGGGGCCGTCTCCTGATGCTGGCGTGTCATCCTCGGGGTGGTGAGCGTGGAGGTGGGGCCGAGGGGGCCGGGGGTCGGGGGTGGGGCCTGGCCGAACCCTCCCCGCCAGGTTCTGCCCAGAGCTTCCGCAGTGGAGGACCCTGGACCCCCACCTGGCCGCCTCTCGTCCCCCGAGGGCGGGAGGCCCCCTTGCCTGAACCAAGCTGGCGCATGCACGTGGGTCCTGGGACCCCCGCCTCCGCCCCTCGCAGCTCCCAAGGGGGTGCCATGGCAGCTCGGGGGTCAAAGGCTGGAGCGGTGTCCCCCGGATTCGGGTCATTCCCTGACCTCGCAGCAGGACTTCACCTTTGGCAGGTGTGAGTAATTACGTTAAGACAAGGTGTCCCTGGAGCAGAATGGACCCCAACCCTGTGTGACTGCTGTCCTTCTCAGGGGACACGTGGCGAACAGGTAGGATGGGCTGGGATGGGGCGGGGAGGAGGCCGCAGCCCCAGAGAGGCCCCGCGCCCAGCTTTCCGCGCCCACCTGGGGACAGGTGAGTGGCCTGCTGCCCCAGCCTTCACTTCGCTGTGGTTCCCGGGTCGGTGGCCAAGAGCTCCGAAGGACAGCCCCAGCCCGTCCAGCTGGCGCCCACGTGGGTTGGGGCCAAAACGCTCTATTCCAAATGCCTGCGTCTCCAGCTTCCCTGAGAGGACCACCCCCCCAACCGGGGACCCTGGGGAAGGCCCCAGGAGCAGCCCCTGCCTCGACCCCGGCCAGCAAGCTGGACGCCCTGTGGGCCACCCCTGTCCCAGAGGATAGCCTGGGCTGGCCTGCCCCCACCCCCAGGACCCCCAGTCCCCTCACCTGTCACAGGGCCCAGCCAGTACACCTGGATGTACTCCAGCAAGCTGTGCCCCGAGCAGCGGAAGGTGACCGAGGTGGCCAGTGTGGGGTTCAGGAAGGCGGACGTCAGGGGCCCGGCTGCGGAGAAGTGCAGGCGTCAGTCCTGGCCCGCCTGCACCACTTCCCCACTGGACCCGCCCACCCGCCTGGGGGGCCCGGCTCCACCCCCTGTGCCAACTGGGACACGGGGAGGCGGCCGCCCAGCCCAGGCCAGAGGTCAGGGGTCAGGCAGCAGCCAGACAGGAGTGTCTCCCGACCTCTCACCCCTGCGTGGACTTGGCTCCCCAGCCTTTCTCTGCACACCCTATGCCCGTGGGAGGGCATCTTAGAGAGAGAGAGACCCAGAGAGCTAGGGGGACACAGAAGGAGAGACACGGACAGCAAGGAGAGAGAGACTCGGCTGAACAGAGAAACAGCAGCAGAGAGGGGTGCGCGGGGCTGGCGGGGGCGGGGTTCAGGAAGGCTTCCATAGGGGCTCAGGGACCCACAAGAGCTTGGTCAGGAGGCTTGGCCTGGGTGGGGGGGCAGAGGAGGAGGGGGAGGAGGCGGAAGGAAGGAGGGGGAGGAAGGAGGGAGGAGGGAGGGGAGGAGGGGGAGGGGAGAAGGAGGGGGGAGGAGGGAAGAGGTTGAGAGGCTGCCTCGCAGTGACAGGTGGGCCCAGCAGACAGTAGGCAGGGGCTGAGGAGGAAACAGCAGCCCCAGACCCCCAGGATGGGTGACGGAGGACGCAGGGGCTTCCAGACCAGAGCCTGGGACCCGAGGAAGCAGCAGGCCCCCTCCCCACCCACCGTCTGCCTCAGGTGCCGGCCTCCCGGGATGGACAGGAGCAGCTCGGGGTGCGGACAGACCCAGCCGGGAAGGACTGCCCCACCGGGGTCGGGTCCCTGCCCAGCGCGTTGAGTCCCACCTGGCTGGCCACCACCCCCAGCAGGTGCCAGGGCAGCGGCCACCCCAGGCCTGGTGGCCCCATGCTGGCCTGCAGCCCCTCTCCTGGGCAGCCATGCAGCCCCGGGGACAGGCGGCTGGTCTCACCTGTGCCGGCCGCAGCGGTGAGCAGCAGGGCCACGGCCGGCGCCCTGTGGACGGCGCGGCTGCCCTGGAGGCGGAGGAGCACCAGGTGCAGCAGGAAGGCCCAGGAGCCCTCGAGCAGGGCGCCGTGGGGCACGGCCGTGCGCAGCGCCGAGCTGCAGTGCGGGTCCACGAGGCTCTGCAGCACGTGCAGCTCGCTGAGCCCCCAGGCCCAGTAGAGCCGCGTCAGGGCGCCGGCCGCCTGCACGCCCAGCGCCTGCGCCACCAGCTCCAGCAGCGTGCTGGGCAGAGAGGCCTCAGCCAGGAGGAATCGCTGCAGGGACACCGTGGGGTTGGCCGAGGCCCCGTCCAGGGTGGCCCCGTGCGCCAGGAGCAGCAGGAAGACCAAGGTCAGCAGCAGGTCGGGGCCGAAGCCCAGCGCCCAGGGTCCGAGCTCCGCCAGCATCCGCATCTCCAGGCAGCAGGCCCCCAGCTGGGCAGTGCCCGCCGCCTCCCGGGCAAAGTGGGCGTAGGTGCCCCCGGGGAGCAGGGCCTTGGCCGCCCTCCTGACCGCCTGGCAGAGGGCGAAGGTGGCGAGGAAGAAGCAGAGGGACACGTTCAGACTGGCCATCGGCCTGGAGGCTCTGGGAGGATGGGCCGGCAGGGCCTGAGCTGACGTGTCGGGGCGGGGGGGGGGGGGCCGTGGGAGCCTCACACCTGCGCCGCCCGCAGCGACTCTCCGGCCCGCCCCTCAGTCGAGCGTCCTCCACGGACACCCGGCCCCCCTCAGCCACTCCGGGTGCTGCTCCCCAAAGCCGCCATGCCTCTGTGACTCAGCCCGGGTCCCTGGTTCCACCGGGCAGCTCCTAGAGGGCGCCAGTGCTGGTGTCCACCCGGGGGAGGGTCCCCAGGCACCAGCTCCCTCGGGAGGGTGGCAGTGTGCTAGGCCAGGAGCCCCACACGGGGAGCAGGCTGCGGCCTGGCAGGGCTGCACTGGGCACCTTGGAAGCTGAGCCTGCAGAGACGGACCCACCTCACCTCAGGGAGGCCTGGTGTGCTGCACTCCTTGAGTTTGCAAAGAGACACGACTGAGCAACTGAACTGAAAACAAAGAACGTCCAAATTAAAAACAAAGGTCAAATGCTTCCCTTCCTGGCCCTTTTTAACAATAAGACTCCCTCTCAGGTGCCGAGGACACGCTGACTCGCTGTGGAGCACGTGCTGGTCTGTTTTTGAAAACTTGAAGGGATACAGGGCTTCCCAGGAGGCACTGGCAGTAAAGAACCCTCCTGCCGATGCAGAAGAAGCAAGAGGTGAGAGCTCGATCCCCAGGTCGGGAAGGTCCCCTGGAGGAGGGCACGGCAGCCCGCTGCAGTATCCTTGCCTGGAAAATCCCGTGGACAGAGGAGCCGGGTGGATCTGAAGGGACACATCCCTGACTTGTTGGATGGTCTCTGTCCCGACGAGTTATAGAACTGCTCTGGAGCACTCCCTCCGAGTGATCTGGGAAGCTCTTTCCTGGGCGATCGTCTTCAGCTGGGGTTCTGTAAAACTCTCTTCCCTTCCTGTTACAGATTATCGATGGTCTTCGTGGACCCCGCGTTTCCCTCAGGCTCACACAGAGCGTGAGCGCCTGCGGGGACCTCCCGTCCACATCGGAGCCCTGGGCCTCCGCCTTACCCGTTGGCCACCCACGGCTCCCCCATGGGGCCTGGTCTCCAGGTGGCCAAGCTCTGCCCAGATCGGAACACACAGCACCCATGACCACCAGAAATCCTGCCTGGAGCTGGATGGTAATTCACACTGAGTCATCAGCCTGAACTGGCTGTATTTCTAGATACTTCATATTTTTAGATAAAATGTAAATGGTGTGCAGCACACCTATCTTGAGAGTGAACTCTCACCCATGAGACGCACAGACGCAGGTCACCCACGCCTTTACCCTGGCGGGAGCGGAGCATGCTCTCAGAAAGTCCCATCCCTTCCAGTGGACCCCGCCCCTAATCAGAGGCATCCGGCTTCCTGCTTTGGGTCATCAGAGGCTTGGGGATCATCCTGTGAAACCCAAGTCCTGCGTCTGCCCCGCGTCTCCATGTGCGGCCGGCAGGGAGGTGGGCTGCTTTTGTTTCCAGTGTCATAGTTTTGTTCCTACTTAATTCTGAATGGAATTCCATTTCATGGCTGAACCACAATTTGTTAATCCATCTTTCTGAGAGTGAACAAACATTTAGGTTTTCTTCCATTTTTCCCCTACAATACAAACAAAGCTGCTCTCAGTAACTTCATATAAGTCCTTATAGACAAATGTTTTTGGTTTTGGGGGGGGTGGTAAGTAGCTAGAGAATCTTTCTAAATCACAGGGCAGGACAATACTTAATTCTGTGAGGTTCTCTTGCTACTTCCCACAATGCGGTTGTAGCATTTACAGTCCCAGGAGCATTCTAATGGCAGAAAGTGAAGAATTTAAGAGCCTCTTGATGAGGGTGAAAGAGGAGAGTGAAAAAGCTGGCTTAAAGCTCATCATTCAAAAAGCTAAGATCATGGCATCCAGTCCCATCACTTCATGGCAAGTAGATGGAGAAAAGGTGGAAACAGTGGCAGATTTTTTTAGGCTCCAAAATCACTGTGGACAGTGACTGCAGCCACGAAATTAAAAAACGCTTGCTCCTTGGAAGGAAAGTTATGACAAAACTAGACAGCATATTAGAAAGCAGAGACATCACTTTGCCTACAAAGGTCCGTACAGTCAAAGCTGTGGTTTTTCCAGTGGTCATGTATGGATGTAAGAGTCGGAGCATCAAGAAGGCTGAGCGCCGAAGAATTGATGCTTTTGAACTGTGGTGTTGGAGGAGACTCTTGAGAGTCCCTTGGACTGCAAGGAGATCCAACCAGTCCATCCTAAAGGAGGTCAGTCCTGGGTGTTCATTGGAAGGACTGATGTTGAAGCTGAAACTCCAATACTTTGGCCACCTGATGCAAAGAGCTGACTGATTGGAAAAGACCCTGATGCTGGGAGGGATTGGGGGCAGGAGGAGAAGGGGACGACAGAGGATGAGATGGCTGGATGGCATCACCGACTCAACGGACATGGGTTTGGGTGGACTCTGGGAGGTGGTAATGGACAGGGAGGCCTGGTGTGCCGTGGTCCATGGGGTCAGACACGACTGAGTGACTCAACAGCAACAGTAGGAGCAAGATAGGAGACTCCTGGTGTCCACAAGCGCGATGCCGTGAAGATTCCCGCAGCCTCTCCTCCTGGTGTTGCTCTCTCTGTGGCGGGAAGCTGCATTCCCCGGATGACAGGTGATATGAGCACATTGTCAGGAGCCTACTTACCAGTCATTCAAATGCTGTCCGTTTTTTGCTGAGTTGTGTATCTTTTTCATTATTGAGTTATAATAATTCTTCCCATGTTCTGAAGACAAGTCCTCTGTCCTATAATTGTTTTCCAAGTATTTCCTCCCAGGTCCTGTTATGCTGTGCTTAGTTGCTCAGTTGTGTCTGACTCTTTGAGACCCCATGGACTGTATCCCACCAGGCTCCTCTGTCCATGGAATTCTCCAGGCAAGAACACTGGAGTGGGTTGCTATGCCCTTCTCCAGGAGATCTTCCTGACCCAGGGATCAAACCCAGAACTCCTGCATTGCAGGACGATTCTGGCTCAGATGGTAGAGTCTGCCCCCAGTGCAGGAGACCCAGGTTCAATCCCTGGGTTGGGAAGATCTCCTGGAGAAGGGAATGGCTACTCGCTCCAGTATTCTTGCCTAGAGAATCCCATGGACAGAGGAGCCTGGTGAGACCCAGTCTGTGGGGTCACAAAGTGCCAGGGTCCAGCCCCGGTGGATCCAGGGAATTCGAAGGGTGGACGGAGTCGGTGAGGAGAGATTTAATTAGAAATATAAGATTAGATTAGGAAAGAATTGTGTAGTAGGAAAATTAGCGGAGAAAAGAGGCTGAATAACTTGGTTTACGTGGAGAATTAATAAAACCTCGAGACAAGAGGTTTGCACCATCTACGTTAGGCCACTGGCACCCGTTTGAATAGTGGAGGGTGCTCCACCTTGGGCTCCCTTTCATGTGGGTCTTAGAAGCCAGGGCAAGTAAGTAGACATGGCGAGCCTCCACGCCCCAGATGGGAATTCAGCCAGAAAATAAAGAAGACACGGGGAGACCAAGCTGCTTTGGTGAGCGAGGCCCCAATAACTTTATTTTTTAAAAGGACTTTTATACCTTTTTCACAAATGATGTTGTGTACATTATCTTCTGGCCTTGGAGGCCTGTGAAACATTTTAAGACCCTCTTTTGATAAAGGCTGTTCAACCAGAAAACTTATTTTCCCTTGAAGTGTTTTTTCTTTATATTTCTAATCTATGTCAGCCTCAGAAAGTATCAAACAAAGTTACATTTTCAGGAAGCAAAGGTGCAGTAAGTTACAACAAAGAAAGAACCAATTAGCTCAAAAGTCTGATGTGGTCAGTTTCAAGGCTACACTTGTTTTTTCTTACATTCTAACTATGTTAACCAATGTGCTCCCAGGTGTGCAGTGGGTAAGAGATATGGGAACTTAGCAACTAGCATTGGCTCAACAGTGAAATCTTACACCAGCGCTACTCTAATAACTTTTAACTCTTTGAAAGGCTTTATGTTTTAGGCTTCCCGTGCCTCTCACAGTTGGGGGGCTGTAAACAATCACATGCGTAGTTGTAAAAGTCCCGGTAAGGCAAGTGAGAGAGCCATCAGAGGGGTTTGAGCTGAAACAATCCTTTCAAATGCAGAAGAAGGAAGCCCTAAGTTAACTTTTTGCAGAAAGTGTCAGAAGAGTGGAAAAGCACATTACAACAAAATCAGGCCGACCTTGGTTTTTTGGGGTACATGTTCAGGAAAACTCAGGGGGAACCCCTGAAGTCAGATCATGCCTTTGCGTTTTGTCGGGCTTCCTTCCTCATGACCTTTGCCGTGGGTGGGATTCCTCACGCTGGCTCCCGGCACCAAAGAGCTGGACATAACTGAGCGACTAACACTTCCTTTCTTTACCATCTGAGCCACCCAGAAGCCCAGGTCCTAGTCATTTCTTAGCACTGATAAGTACTTGTAGAAGTTTTAGTTTTGTGTTTTGCGTTTAGGTCCACGATCCATTTTGACTTAGCATCTGAATGTTTGTGAGAAGTGTAAGATCTGTGACCAGATTCTTTAAAATGCTTTTTGCTCGTGGGCATCCCTTTGCTCCAGCCCCATTTGCTGAGAGGATTGTCCTGTTGCCCTTGAACAGGCTGTGTTCCTTTGTCAAAATCAGCTGACTCTGTGTGCGTCCATTTCTGGGCTCTCCTGTACCTTTACTACCTGTCTGCTCGTTCACCAGCATCACACTATCTTGATTTTTTAAGCATTTGTTTTTATTTATTTAATTGTGGCAAGCAGGATCTTCGGTCTTAGTTGCAGCGTGCAAGCTCTTAGTTGTGGCATGTGGGATCTCGTTCCCCAACCACGGATAGAACCTGGGACCCCAACATTGGGAGGGTGTCTTGGCTGCCGGACCACCAGGGAAGTCCCCATCTGGCTGGCACCCCAGCAGTGTGACTGGGGAGGCTGAGTCTGTGTGCACCCTAAGTCGCTCCAGTGGTCTCCAGCTCCTTGCAAACCTATGGACTGTAGCCTGCCAGGCTCTTCTGTCCACGGGAGGCAAGTATACTACAGTGGGTTGCCATGCCCTCCTCCGGGGGTTTCCCAGCCCTGGGACTGGACCTGCAGCTCCTGTACCGGCAAGCAGGCTCTTCACCGCTGGCACCACCGGCCAACCGGGAAAGCTCACGGCTTCGCAGCAGCGAGTCTCGTGGTCAGTGAACATAGGATGTCTGTTTACTTACACCACTGATTCATCAGGATTTTGTTGTTTTCTACATCAGATACTGAGCATATTTTAATTTTTACCTATGTTTTTTTTTTAAACCTTCTCTCCTTTTTTTTTTTGTTTGGCAGTGCTATAAATGGTGATTTAAAAATGTCAAATTCCAGCTCTTTGTTGCTGGTACACAGGCAGGCCATCGACTTTTAATTTTGATTCTATATTGCCCCCCTTGGGGCAACAGTGAGTAGTTGCTTTAAACATCTGTGTATCCATTTCTCAAAGGCATACTTTGTCATTTCTCTGGGGTAGATGCCCAGCAGCGGGACTGGTGAGGCATATGACAGTGTGCGCTTAACTTTCTAAGAAAGCCCCAAGCCCTTGTCCGGAGTGGCTGAAGCTTTGGCATTCTCACAAACAGTGAAGCATTCAGCTGCTGCTTCTCACCAACACGCGACGTCCTCAGGTTTTGTAGCTTGTTTTTGATTTCAGCCCTTTAGAGTGTGAGTAGTGGCATTGTTTAGCATTTTTAAGTTGGGTTGTTTATTTTTCCTATCGGAGACTTTGGAGGATTCTTAATGTATTCTGGAGACAAGTCTTGGGCCAGAGGTATGATTTGCGAATATCTTCTCTGCATCTGTAGCTTGTCTTTTCATTTTCCTTCCCAGAGCAAAAGCTTCTTCACCGTCATAAAGTGCAACCTTGCATCTCTTTCTTTGTGAACAGAGCTTTTGGTGTCATGTTCAGGAACACCATGCCTAGCTTTGTATCCTGAAGGTTTCCTTGTGATATTATTTTCTTCTGGAAATTTTATAGATTTAGATTTTACATAAAATTTTGAGTTACTTTTTGTATAAGGTGTTAAGTTTATATTCATTTTATTTTATTTTTTATTTTTGTCATGGATAAGGGTGCTTTATTTTATTTTTTTCACTTTCTTTTTTATTTTACTTTACAATTCTGTATTGGTTTTGCCATACATTGACATGAATCCACCACAGGTGTACATGCGTTCCCAAACATGAACCCCCCTCCCACCCCCCTCCCCACAACATCTCTCTGGGTCATCCCCGTGTACTAGCCCCAAGTGTGCCGTATCCTGCATCGGACATAGACTGGCAATTCGATTCTTACATGATATTATACATGTTTCAATGCCATTCTCCCAAATCATCTCACCCTCTCCCTCTGAGTCCAAAAGTCTGTTCTATACATCTGTGTCTCTTTTGCTGGCTCGCATACAGGGTCATCATTGCCATCTTTCTAAATTCCATATATATGTGTTAGTATACTGTATTGGTGTTTTTCTTTCTGGCTCACTTCACTCTGTATAATCGGCTCCAGTTTCATCCATCTCATCAGAACTGATTCAAATGTATTCTTTTTAATGGCTGAGTAATACTCCATTGTGTATATGTACCACAGCTTTCTTATCCATTCATCTGCTGATGGACATCTAGGTTGTTTCCATGTCCTGGCTATTATAAACAGTGCTGCGATGAACATTGGGGTACATGTGTCTCTATATTCATTTTAAAAGACGTATCAGAGTCCATCTGTTCCAACATTATTTGTTGAAAAGTCTATCCTTTCTCCGTTGATTGCTTTTGCATCTTGTAAATAGCGTCAGCTGGTTACACGTGTGTGTGTGTGTGTGTGTCCACTTCTGGGTTCTCGCACGTGCTGCACTGATCTGTGTGTCTGTTCCTTCACCGATACCACACTGTCCTGGAATCTAGAAAAATGGCACAACTGGCATTTTGCGGGTCAGGAATAGAGATGCAGATGCAGAGAACAGATGTGCGGACGTGGGGCGGGCGGGAAGTGGAGTGTGCGACGAGCCGAGCGAACAGGACTGAGGCACACACACCACCGGTGAAAAGCAGACAGCTAGCGGGGGGCTGTGGCGAAGCCCGGGGAGCTCAGCTCGGTGCTCAGCGATGCCCCCAGAAGGATGGCATGGTGTGCGTGGGCGGGGGGAGGCCCAACAGGGAGGGGGCCTGTGTGCGCGCGGCTGGCTCACTCTGCTGTATAGCAGAGACACAGCATCATAAAGCAGCCAAACTCCGATTTAAAAAAACACCACACTGTCCTAATCCCTGTGGTTTCGTAGGTCAAAATGGATACTGTGACTTTTCTAACTTTATTTTTCTGGGCCAAATCTGTTTTAGCTATTGTAGTGCCTTTACTTTTCATGTAACTTTTAGAATCAGATGTTTGATATCTACAGGAATTTTGATTGAGACCATGTTGAACTTAAAAGTCAATTTGGCGAGAGATGACATCTTCATAAATATTGAACCTTCTGATGATGAATATAACTCTTCACTTAGGTCTTTAGCTCATCGGTGTTTCACTGTCGTCTTGGCATATTGATTTCGCGTGTATTTTGTTAGATTTATACATATGTAGTGCACATTTTTGCTGCTGCTATAAATGCGTGCTTAGTTGCCCCGCTGTGTCTGACTCTGCGACCCCTGGACTGCAGCCCGCCAGGCTCCCCGTCCACGGGATTCTCCAGGTAAGAACACTGGAGAGGGTAGCGGTTTCCTTCCTCAGGATCTTCCCAATCCAGGAATCTGCATTGCAGATGGATTCTCTACCATATGAGCCACTAGGGAAGCCGCCAGTACAAATGGTACAATTTTTTAAATTCAAAGTTTCGACAGTTTATTGCTAGTATATAAAAATAAAATTTGTGTTTTTAATTCTGTAGCTTGTAATAACATATAATGGAAAAGAATCTGAAAAAGAATATACATATATGTGTGTATTTATATAGATATATGCATATATAACAGAGTTACATTGGTGTACACCTGAAACATAGTAAGAAAAAGAAAGTGAAGTCGCTCAGTCGTGTCCGACTCTTTGCGACCCCATGGACACCAGGCTCCTCCGTCCATGGGATTTTCTAGGCAAGAGTACTGGAGTGGGTTGCCATTTCCTTCTCCAGGAAACTTCCCGACCCAGGGATCAAACCCAGGTCTCCCACATTATAGACAGACGCTTTCCATCTGAGCCACCAGGAAAGTCGAAACATAGTAACTGTACTTTAATAAAACATAAATAAAATGAGCGTTTGTATATCAACGTTGCATTCTGCAGCCTTGGTTAACTCGTGCATGAATTCTAGCAGATTTTCGGTATATTCCTTTAGAACTTTCTGCCTTTTGGGCCATTCTTCTGCCCTGATCTGTGCGCCCGTTCTCTCCTCATTCTGCCTCACTGCCCTGGTTAGGGGCTCCATTCCCTCGTTGACTCGGGGTGATGAGAGAGGGCACCCTTGTCTTGTGCCCAGTCTTAAGCTTCATGTCTTCATTTCTTGCTGTTGAGTATGATGCTAGCTCGGGCTTCCCAGGGGGCACCAGGGTGAAGGACCCACTCGCCAGTGCGGGAGACAAAGGAAGCCTGGGTGCGATCCCTGGGTCGGGAAGACACCCCGGAGGAGGGCCCGGCACCCCACTCGAGTGTTCTTGCCTGGAGAATCCCACGGACAGTGGAGCCTGGCAGGCTGCAGTCCATGGGGCCACAGAGAGTCGGACACGCCTGACGTGACGGAGCACACACAAGGTGTCAGCTACACACTTAGTGTGGACACGCTTTACCACGTCAAGGAAGTTATCTTCAAGTTTTGATGAGCAACAAATACTGCATTTTCATCAAATGCTTTTTATGCGTCTATAGAGATGATAATGTGATTTCTCCTTTGCTGGCTTAATATAGGGAGAAGCCAATGGCACCCCACTCCAGTACTCCTGCCTGGAAAATCCCATGGATGGGGGAGGCTGGTGGGCTGCAGTCCATGGGGTCATGAAGAGTCGGACACGACTGAGGGACTTCACTTTCACTTTTCACTTTCATGCATTGGAGAAGGAAATGGCAACCCACTCCAGTGTTCTTGCCTGGACAACCCCAGGGACAGGGGAGCCTGGTGGGCTGCCGTCTATGGGGTCGCACAGAGTCGGACACGACTGAAGTGACTTAGCAGCAGCAGCTTAATATACCGAATTAGAATGATTAGCTCTTGAACTGAGCTTGCATTCCCAGGATAAACCCAACTAGGTCATAGGGTACTAGCCTTTCTATGTACCCCAACATGCAATTTGGTGAAATGTAGTGTGCGTTGCATGCTACGTCGCTTCAGTCGTGTCTGACTCTCTATGACCCCATGGGCTGTAGCCCGCCGGGCTCCTCTGTCCATGGGATTCTCCGGGCAAGAATACTCGAGTGAGTTGCCATGCCTTCAGTGAAATGTTACTGAAGGTATTTGTTTCTATGTTGAGGAAGGACATTGGTCTGAGGTTTCACGGAACGTCTTCGTCCAGTTTTAGTGAGTAACACTGACCACCTGAAAGGACTTGGGTCTTGTGCTGCAGGGCCGGCACACCCGAGGGCACCTGGAGCTGCTGGGACAGGCGCAGCCAGTGCGGAGGGAAGCAGGGAGATGCCCCCGTGATAAACGCCCTCACACCTCCCACCCCTCAAGGCTCTCTGCCCTCTCTGCCTGGCCGCTGGGAGGCGCGTGCTATCTCCAGACACTGCTGGACAGCGGGCCCTGCGGCTATAAGGCCCCAGCAAACAGACCGACGCACGAGTGAAGCCAAGCGGGGACCCACGGTCTGGCGTTGCACAAAGAGCCATTTTATTTCTTAACTGGACAGAGCTTAAGTGCACACACGCGGGACAGGAGCCGAGAGCCTAACACTTGGTTCAGGACACCAGGGGACTAGTCGTTACATCAGGATGGCAGTCTCGGTGCAGGGGCCACACAAGCACGTATGTACAAGCCACGGGGGACTCGGGGGCTGGCCGGCCGCAGGAGGCCCGGGTCTGTCCCAGGGCACGAAGGAGGGGGCCTCTGGGGTCCCCGCGCTGGGGAGAGCTGGCGGGGACCGGCGTGGCAACCCCCTGCACGCTGTAACCTCGGAGACGTTCAGGGACCCTCCTTGGGCATCTTGCCTCATCCGGCCCAGAGGCGCTGAGGGGGACCAGGGCTGACGGGGGATCACCGCAGTCACCCTGCTGCGCACGTGTGTGTGTGTGTGCGCACGCACACGTGTGTGTGTGTGTGCACGCGCGTGTTTGTGTGCGTGCGCGTGCATTGTCAGAGAACAAAACGCTGGCTTATGAACAGTCACTCAGAGCACAGAGGTCTTGAAGCAGACAGGTCTCAACACCCGCCTCTGGCCCCCAGCTTGGTCACCGGGGCCCAGACTCTCCCTCCCGGGGCTCCACCCAGGGCTGCTGTGGAAGGCATGCCCCCTCCCTGGAGGAGCCACCCCCAAACTCACGGCAGCTGCAGCCCGAGCAGCCTCAAGCGCCAAAACAAAACCTGTCTGAGAGAGGTGGCTTCCGGCATCTTTCCCTCCCCTTGGGGACACAGCTCGACCCCACACCTGACCTCCCCACCTGCGCCCACCCCCTGGGGACCCCCGGGGCCTCCAGGCAGCCCTCCCTGTCACAGATGGGATGGGGTCCCGGACCACCTCTGCTGGCTCCCATGGCACCTGGCCCAGGAGAGCAGCTTTCCCAACGCGCAGACGGAGCTCTCGGGCCCAGGCCGAGAGGAGGTGGTGTTGGGCAGGGGACACCCTGAGTGCCAAGTCCCCACCAGGATGGCAAGAGGCCAGGACGCAGCGGCCGTGGGGGCCCCCGTGGCCGTGGGGGCCCCGGACGCGGGCGAGTGCCTCAGGCCTGCCCTGCGCAGCAGGGGCTCTGCAGGCTGGCTGGCCCCAGGCACCCTGCCCCCAGACAGGGCCTCGGACCCTGATGAGGCCATGGCCTCAGGCTGGCTGACCTGAGGGGCCGTGGCCTGGGCCCTGCGCCCCAGTCTCCCCGCAGGACAGCGGGGTGCTTGGGACTGACCCCCAGAGCTCACCCGCGCGTCCTCCCCTGCCCGCAAGCTTGGCTCAGTGATGGTTCTGGAGCGGCGGTCAGCCTGCTCTCTGTGTGGCCTCTGTGAACCCCGGGGGGGCTCAGGCCCCCGGTTTCTGGACGGCGTTCGGTCCTAGTCTAGACCCTCCGCCTCTGCCACCTGCTCTGGGCTCTGCGGAGTGGACGGGCCTTGTGCTACAGCTGCTCTCCCCTGAGCTGAAGAGGGGCTGGCGTGTCTCTGGGAGGAGGAAGAGCTCCTCAAAGACCCCAGGCCAGTGGGTTCCCCGACCAGACCCTCAGCCCGGGCGACCCTGCGCGGTCCTGGGCGACCCTCGGGCACAAAGTCTGAAGAGGGGATGAGACAGGTACTGTCACAAAAGGCCGGAACCAGACCGGGCGACACCCTAGGACACAGGAAAGGTGTCTGGAAGACGAGTGACCCAGCACTGGCACTGGCTACCCACACCAACCGCCTGGAGTCTCCCCACCGGGACCCCTGAACACTCCTCTCCTGGTAAAAGAGAGGCCCACGGCCTCCTCCTCACGGCGACCTGGGGCTCAGCCTGGGTCTCACCCCCGCCCACGCTGCCCACAGCCCCTCGCCGCCCGGACCACTCGTAGACCCAGCCCTGCCCCCGGCCGGCCCAGACACCAGGCACCACCCTGACTCTCTCACCCCAGACCGGGCGCCTGGGCACCCCCGCCCGGTCCCAGGGATGCGCTGCCAGCGTCCCCGACGGTCACGGCTCAGGGGCTGCCAATTGGGAGAGACACGCACCCTACTCCTGCTGGAAGGGACACACCTGTGCTGCTCAGCCTCAGGCATCACACCCCTGACACACACATGCGCACACGCACACACATGGGCCCCGGGACCAGGCCTCAGCTCCGGCCGGGGCAGTGCATCCCCGTGGCTCCCGGAGGGCCGCCCCAACCCGTCTGTCCCCAAGAGGCTTGGGAAGTGTGTGTGGGAACAAGGGCGCGGGTCCGTCTGAATCCTACAGATCTACTTGAAGGCATTAGAAATAAATACTTATAAATAAAACACAGTCTTATCGTTAATGTCTGAGGGGACTGTCTCAACGTCACTAACTAGTGTATGTTAATTATAAGTCTGTCTATGCTTAAAAAAATATGAGAACGGCGGCGACGCCCCGTGACGCCTGCCCCCCGCCTTTCCGGCACCTCCCAGCTCCTCCCACCCGGGGCGCCTCCTGCAGGAAGAAAGAACGACACGCGTGGCCTCTGCTGGGACAGGTCGTGTGCCAGGTCCCAGGTAGGGTGGGCGTCCCAGGAGGCAGGCGGGGCTGGGCAGCACTGACAGATGGTGACGATGACGGGAGGCGGGGCCGGGCCTGCGGGGGGCTGGGCTCAGACCCGCATCTGGGCAGACCTCCTTCTGGACAGCTTGGACCTGTGGGCCGAGAGGAGCAGCGGTCAGGGGGCCGTGGGTGCCCGCAGGCTGGTGTGAGGGGCATCGCGGGCACGCCCCTGCCTCCCCAACCGCCCGGGAGACATACCCTCTGACTCCTGCCCCTGGGACTCGGTGGGAGCAGCACCCCCGCCCCCACAGCCTCCTTTAAAACGTTGCCCGCCAGGGGCAAGGCTCGCCCACCCGGGGCCTGGTGGTCCCGACATAGAGGCCACCTCCCACCGGCCAACCGTGGGCTCTGGAGGCCTTGGGGACCCACACACAGGGTGGCCCTCCGCGGGCGGCCGTACCGTATGGTCCCGGCCAGCAGGGGGTTGAAGGCGTAGAGCCAGTCGTGCATGTCCTTGTCGCTGCTGGCCTGCAGCAAGATGCCCCGGTGCTCCGTGCACACCGCGAACGTGTTGGGGGTCTGCAGAGGGAGCCGCTGTGAGGGGCGCCAGGCCTCCCAGCTCAGCCCGGGGCGGCCACGGCTCCTCGGGGGTCGGGGGGGTGTCGGAGAAGGGACAGAGAAGGAGGCCCGCGGGAGGGCCAGGGTCCTGACCTCCCGTCCAGCTGCCCCTGCAGGCGGGCCACCCTGTGCCTCTTGCCCCATGGCCACGCCCCGGGTGGCCTTGTCACTGTTCCGTGTCCCCAAGGGCACCTCCCCGGGCCCCTGCCTCAGCTGTGTGCTCAGCCCGTTAATCCCTCCTCTTCTCTCAAGCCTAAGCCCTCGGCGGGGCGGGCGTGGTGGTCAGGCTGAACTCACACCCCGCACCTTGGGGAA
The DNA here is from genome assembly GCF_014754425.2 of Oryx dammah. Lineage (NCBI taxonomy): Eukaryota > Metazoa > Chordata > Mammalia > Artiodactyla > Bovidae > Oryx > Oryx dammah. Next base: position 117,564,613 of record NW_024070212.1, read on the forward strand.
CCCCGGGCCCCAGCTGGGAGGACTCAGAGCTTCTCACACACAGGCCCAGGCCGCCGCCTGCCCGGAGAGGACCTGGGGCAAAGCCGGGGGGCAGGAGGCTGCCCTTCTGGGCCCAGTGCGCTGCTGGGCCTGCAGGGCTGCTGACACCCTCTGCGGGTGTCTCCAGAGGAGGCACTGTGTCCTTAGCCATCAGATGGGGCATCCTTGGGACCAATGCTCGATCCACCCCTCACTGCTGGTTGTCACCAGGACGGCGCACCCCACCCCGGAATGAGACAGGCTGACCCCGACACCCCCACCCGTGACGTCCAGCCACACTGCTTCGGCCGAGCGGCGAGAGGACACGGCCCACGGGGCCCGGGCCCGGCTCGCGCCCTCCCCGCCCGCCCGCCCGCGGCCGCACCTTGAGCATCGCCTGCTGGTCCTCGCTGTACTCCACCTGCGCGGTGGACAGGTTGAGCACGAACCGCTCCACGGCGTCCTTGTCGCTGTTGTACATGTAGGCGTAGGGCCGCCGCACCACCACGAAGCGCTTGGCCCAGCCGGCCGTGTGCGGCTCCAGGAAGTGCAGGTAACCCTTCTTGGAGACGATGGGGCTGCAGGGCGGGACGAGTCAAAACAACATCTCCAAGGCCTCCCACCGGCCCCGCCCCCCCGCAGCCTCCCACCGGCAACCCCCCGCCACGCCCCTTCCACAGCCTCCCAGCGGCACCGCCCCTCCGCAGCCTCCTACCGGCACCCCCCCACGCCCCTTCCAGAGCCTCCCGCCGGCCTCGCCCCCTCCGCAGCCTCCCACCGGGCAACGTTCCCCACGCCCCTTCCACCGCCTCCCAGCGGCCCCCATCCCCCGCAGCCTCCCGCCGGCCCCACCCCGTCCACAGCCTCCCACCGGGCCCGCCCGTCCAGGCTCTGGGCTGCCCTCCTGTCCTCTGTATCAGCCCGTTTTCCACCTCTGGTTTGTGGGGGGCTTGGTCTCCTGACTACAGCACAGAGCTGCCCCTGCCCCACATGGGGTGGGGTGGGTTGGGTTGGGTTGGGGGGGTCTGCTTGCCCCCAGCACTGCCCCTGCTCAGGGCGTGGTCTCCTCGCCCCCAGCACTGCCCCTGCTCAGGGCGTGGTCTCCTCGCCCCCTGCACTGCCCCTGCTCAGGGGGTGGTCTCCTGGCCCCCTGCACTGCCCCTGCTCAGGGCGTGGTCTCCTCGCCCCCAGCACTGCCCCTGCTCAGGGCGTGGTCTCCTGACCCCTAGCACTGCCCCTACTCAGGGCGTGGTCTCCTGCCCCCTGCACTGCCCCTGCTCAGGGCGTGGTCTCCTCGCCCCCAGCACTGCCCCTGCTCAGGGCGTGGTCTCCTCGCCCCCAGCACTGCCCAGGTTGGGACGGCTGCCATTCCTGCAGAGGCAGAGCTGGGGTTCTCAGGAGCCAGCTGGGCAGGACCCCCACACACCTGACGCGGATTTCCTGGATGTCAGGCACCAGCAGGCGCTGGGGCTCCTTGTCGGCTTCCGCTGCCCGGGTAGGGGAGGGGGGCTTCTTGGCATCCACCTCGGGCAGGGGCTCAGGCTCCGGGCTTGCCGGCCGGGAGCAGGGCTGTGGGGTCCTGGGGGAGCAGAGTGAAGCCACTGCAGCGCCAGGAGGCACCTGGAGGGCCGGGGAACCTCGGCCAGCGTCACCCCCTGGGGCCACCGGGGCACCCACCGGGGTCCACCCGCCACCGGCTCCTTCTCCAGGGGCACCCTGGCCTCCCACCCCCTCCCCAGGAAAATGGCTCCCCGTCTCGCCTAGACCGAGGCTGACTCGGCTTCCTCAGGGACCATCTGCGTGGAGGGAGCGGGTGGTCCGCGGCCCGGCCAGCGGGGCCGACGTGCTGGCCGAGGCGGCCTGTCTCAGGATGGGGCCCAGAGGGCTTCACGCCTTTCTCAGTCAGAGGAAAAAGACCCCAAGGAGCTACAAGATCTGGGGGTCAAACACGAGTGGTGTCAGCAGGGGGCCCCCACGTCAGCAGAAGTCAGTGGACCCAAAGGGCCCCAAGTCTCTGCTTTGTCACCCTATTCCATTTGCCACTGGAAAGGGCTTTTGTTGAGTGTTTTGACCTGTTCCCAGCCTCATGGAAGAGCGTATTTTAAATTTACACTTTAGCAGAAAGTGGCCCGGAGGGGCAGCATGAGCCCTGCCCCACTGCATGGCTGCCCCCAGACGCCAGCGCCTTGAGCCATCCTGCCCCCGCAGTCCAGCCCCCAGCCCGCCGGCCGGGGTCCACTCGTGCAGGCCCGGCCCGCACCTACCTCGGGTCGGCAGCCCCATACCGGCCCTCAATCAGGGAGGGGCAGGTGGAGGAGGGGGTGAGCGTGGCGGCCCCCAGCGGGGACATGGACGGGTCCCGCAGCAGGGTGACCGACATCTCGGAGAGCTGCAGAGGAGACGGTGTTCTCTGAGCCAGTGTGGGGCCCCCATGGGGGTCACCTCCCACCTCAACTGCAGGCCAGACCCTCCTGCCCACCCCACCCAGGGCTTCGGGCTCTGCCTTGGGGGAACCGGAGGACACCTGGGCAAGGACTGCAGAAGGTGTAGTCTCTGAGCCCCAACATCAGCACGTGTAGCCCCACGGCCAGGGTGAGAGGAGCTCTGGGCAGAGGGAGAGGCTAGTGAGAGGGCAGAGGGCAGGCCGCCCACAGGGCCAAGTGAGGGCGTGGGCAAGACCCCGCCAGAGGCTCCGTGCAGGGCAGCACAGGAGCTGGGGGGACAGGCCTGAGGCTGCCGGCCCCAATGGGCTCCCGGGTGAGGACTGAAGCCAAGGAGGGGCTGGACTCGCCCAGGACAGGGGCAGTGGGGTGAGGCCAGGTCAGATGGGGCTGCTACTGGAGACAGTGGGCAGAGGAGGGCACCTCGCTCCTGCCCTGCACGGGCCCTGGCCTCCAGCCCTGAGCTCAGAGGCATCCCTCTGGGCTGGCAGAGGGGTGTCCCTAAGGAAACCCGAGTTCCCTCTCGGCGCCGACAGTCCCGCGGGCGCCCCGCCCCGTGCCCACCTTGCTCTCACTGGCGCTGACGCAGACGTGGCTGTGGGTGTACTCTCTGTTGAAGGAGTGGGTGAGGAGCCGTAAGCACTGCGGGCAGAGCGAACACCTGGTCAGGAGCCCCTAGGACCCGGCTCGGACATGGACGCGAGCGACTGGCTGAGGGGCCAGGCACCCCAGGAGGAGGTGGGCAGCACCCTACCTCTCCCAGGGGGTAGGGCCATCTGAGGAAGCCTCCTGCGGCAGGCTGGTTAGTGCTTGGGCAAAGGAGGGGGTAGGGGCACACGAAGTGCAGGAGGTCTTCCCTGTGGCCCACGCAGCGGCAGAAAGGGCCAGCTCTGGGGGAGGTGTTGAGTTCCCCATCAGTGCAAGTATCCAAGAGGGGGGGCAGGTCACCGCCTGGGGGAGGAGGCTGTAAACAGTCCCTGAGTCCCAGTGTGGGTGGGGTGGGGTGGGGTGGGGACAAGATCAAGGTGACTCCGAGGCCCTCGTTCTCCCAGGTCCCCCGCCTGCAGGCCGGCTGGCCACCCACCTTGAAAGCCAGCTCCCGCTGCCTCTCACTGGGCGCCTCCAGAGATGCCGGCCGGGCCTCAGCTGTGAGTGGGGAGGAGGCGCTGGAGGAGCCGGGGGCCTCAGAGTCCTCGCTGGAGGCGGGGGACAGCGCCTCGGGGCCGGGCCGCTGGGCTGCCTCCAGCTTCTCCCGCAGCAGCAGGTAGTGCCTGGTCTTCTCGACCTGCGCAGGGCACGAGCACGGCCTCACCCTGAGCCCACCGGGCGGGGAGGGCGGTGTGGAGCCCGCAGACCTGCCCGCGCCCTAGCGCAAGCGGACGGACAAGCTCCAGGGGCGCACCCTCGGAAGGGCCCAGAGCGTGGACAGACGCAGACCTGATGCCCTTTCCACCCGCTGCCCCGGCCGGCGGCCAGTGCCCGCTGCTGGGCACGGGCTGTCCTGACCGGAGCCACCGGAGGGCCTCGCCGCCCCCAGTTCTTTTCCCAGTGTCTCTCCTGTCTCCGCTACACGGCCCCCCATCTGCGGCTGGACCAAGTGCGAACGTTCCACCAGAAGCCGGAGGCCATCGTGAGGCTCTGAGCCCCGTGACAAGCGGGAGAGCTCGAGAATGCGGTTGGGGCGGGGGTGGGGGTCTGGGGGGCCCGGCCCTCACCTCCTGCAGGAGACTCAGCTTCTCCAGCTCCCACTGGTGGTCCAGGATGAGGCTGTCGCTACGTGGCCTCCAGCCCGCCAGGTTCTCCTCGCCGCGAACGTAGGCCACGGACGTGTCCAGCACTCGCCGGCGCCGCCGCTGCATGCCTGCACGGGCCGCGGACATGATGTACCCTGCGGGGGCTGTGCCCACCCCCACCATCCTCCAGCCCCCCAGGGTCTCCAGGTGAGGGGTTCCTCACACAGCAGCATAGCCAAGGTCACCCGAGTATCCCCTGTGGACCCTTCTCCCTGACCTCTGTCAGCGGCTCCCCCAGCCCCGGCCAGAGGGCGCAGGGCAGACACCTACCTGGGCTGCCTGCGTCAGCCACGTGGCACAGACTCAGCTCATACACGCCCGTCACGCGGTTGCTGTGGAGGGGGCGTTGTTAACCGTGTGGTGACGGCCGGGCACCCATTCACCGTCACATGCACTCTGGGCACGAGCCCTACGGCCCGCACGGCAGGCAGTGGGGGCTGCGGTGTCAGGGTCCCCATCCCAGACCCCCCCTGGGCCCCCTTTGTCTTGGGACTGCTGACTCTGCCTAGGGCACCCCACTAACCCGCTTGTGGAGGGGTCCCACAGTCCCAAGGTGACCTCCTGGATGACAGAGTCACGGGGTCATGGCCATCCAGGACCCCCATGCTCTTTCCTCCCGGCTGTGCCCCCCAGGGCAGCCGCCCACAGCACAGGGTGTGTGAGTATCACTGAAGGTGACCAGCAGGGACCCTGGGTGTCCCCGCTCCTGGGGCGGGGTCCCTCCACTGCCTTCCTCCCCTCCCCCAGGAATGCAGAGAGCGGTCAGAGTGCGAGAGGGCGCTGGGCCTGGGGTCTGACCCCTGGGGTGCTGGGAGGCCTGGCTCTGCACACGTCCCTGGGGACGTGCCGTCCAGGGTCCCTCTGTCCCCACCCCCCCATGCCCAGTGTTCACCCTGCCCAGCGACAGGGCCCCATGGCCGCTGGGGTGGAAGGTCACCCAGGACCACCCATGGGAGCCCCAGAGTGGACACACAGGCCTTCCTGCTGCACCTGGCAGGCAGACCCCAGCTCTCTCCTGCCCCACAACACAACATCTGTGTCCCCACAAGTGCGCAGAGGCCTCCCCCGCTGGTCCAAGCGAGATGGGCTGGAGAGCGCTCCTGGCGGGCTCACCTCTCCGAGGCCCGCAGGCTTCCACTGCCGAACAGGTTGCGGATGGAGCGCGAGGCGGGCAGCTTGGCATCTCGTGAGTAGAAGACCATGCAGAAGTCCTTGGTGATCACGGCCGGCTGCGCACAGCTCTCCATCTGCAGGGTGGGGGGCTCAGCACAGGTTCGCCTGGGGCCGGCCCAGCCTCTCCTTCTGGGGCTGAGTGCAGGCTCGCTGGTGCCGACCCAGCCCCCCAGCCTCTCCTCCCAGGGGAGGCCCAAGAGCTGCACCGCCCGAAGCCCCAGACCCTGCCCACCCCCCGTCCCCAGGGCAGCCCCAACACAGGTGAGTCTCTGGCCCCGCCTTGGACCAACTCCAGCTGGAGATGCCAGGTGTCCATACAGGACACCCCGACATCCCAGACACGGGCCTCAGTCTCCTCACCATGCAACTGGGATGACACACTGCCCAAAATGTTTGTGAGGATCTGACTGGACACTGTCTGTGCACCCACGGGTCAACCCTAAAGGCCACAGGAGCGAGCCGCTGTCTCAAACAGCAGGTTCTTTTGTTTTCCTGAAGCTCCAGGGAGACAGCTGACACAGCGGACGTGTCCTGGGGCCCTGCTTCGGTGATGCCCTGCCAGTGTTTGCTCAGCCTGAGCAAACCTCATCCCATGGGGTGGCCACACTGGTCCCCATGTTACAGCCACAGTAGCTAGACTCTGGGGGCAGGGAGGCAGGGTGGCTGGGTACTTCTGTCTCTACCACCCTGCTGGCTGCTGTACCAGTGAGAAATGCCCACACCCCCAGCTTCCTCCTATACTTCCAAAGGAGTCGCAGCCAGAGACCCTTGTGATGGGGAAAAGGAGGCTTCTGTTCTTGTGCTGTCTGGAACACAGATGCAATGTCTGGTGCTGCTGCACCCATCTCGCAACCCCAAGGACAAACCCACACGCTAAAGATAGAGGAATTGACTAATTCTGAGCATTCCCATTAAAAGTACACAGATTTAACTCAAGGACTCAAGAAGCCCTTTGAGAAAACAACAGGGTTGACTGGGGTTGTGTGGGACTAACAAGCACCCTTACTGTCCGTTGTCTGGCAACTCAGGCTCGGGGGGTGGGGGACAGGTGATTTGAGGGGAGGCCCTGGGCACAGGTTTCTTGCCTCGATGTAAGCAGAGAGGGTCATGTAAATCTTCTCTCGGTAAGGGGTGACCCGGTTCAGCAGGAGGGAGTTGTGCATGGAGCTGTCCCACGAAGCCTCGAACTGGTAAAAGGTTCTAGAAGGAAGCAGAGATGAGGCAGAAAGATGGCGGAGTGCGGCGCGCTCTCAGCGGGGACGGAGACGTGCAGACGGACACACAGAGACAGACGGACGTGTGGGCCACCTCCAGGGCGAGCCGCTGGGGCCAGGGTCCAGGGAGGACCGACCCCTCCTTACTCAGGACAAGGCCGGGTTGGGGGCACCGGACGCCCCACCAGAGGGGGCCCTAGAGCGCTCTGAGCGCCACCCTGGGGGGTGGGAGGTTTCAGCCCAGGGCTCTGGAGCGGAGGCGGGAATGGGAGGGTGGAGGAGAGGCGAGGGGCCCCCTGAGCCTGAGTAAGGAGGCGCACGGCCTCTCCCTGGACCCGAAGGGAGCCTGCCGGGTCTGTAGAGCTCTCTGCGGCATCTCCTCCCCAACTGACCGCCCTGGGGGATGATGCTGGGGGTGGAAACCGGGGTGGCCCCCTGAAGACAACAGCCCCTGTGGCCGCAGCCGGACCCCACAGAGCAGGCCGCGAGTGCTTCTCTCTGTCCCCAGTGTCTAAGTCAGAAAGCAATGACCAGAGCGGGAGCGAGCGGCCAGGAGCCCACGCTGCGGGCGGCTGGGGGCAGCCTCAAGGGCCAGACCAGTGGTGGCTTCCACTCCTGGCCGGCTTTCCTGTTACCCGACAGTAACAATCGTCCTAAACCCCTGCCACAGTCCCGGCCTCAGAGTCGAGGACCGTCACTCATGAGCTGGGAATTTGCCTCAAGCCCTAGTGTGGCCGCTCTGCGAGCCGTGGCAGCCCCAGATTCCCCGGTTTCCACCCCGCATCTCCACGAAGACGCGGCAGAGAACAGGTCAGCGCAAGCGGGGCGCCGCACACGCTCCCGCACGGCCAGCCCCGCCCAGGGGTGTGGACGGCAGGGCAGCGAGGCCGCGAAGGCGCCGCCCCTTCTCCGCGGCGCAGTCCGGGGGCACGGGAGAAGCAGCGGGACAGGGCAGGGCCAGCGCCGGGCACGTCACGGAGGCAGACCCACGGGGAGGAGTTGAGGACAGTGGGGGGACAGGAGGGCGGGCGGGGACACTGGAAACCGGAGAGGGCGGGCCAGCGGGCGCGGAAGAGAAAAGTGAGCTGTACCTAGTGTCACTTCCGAACGAAACGCTAAGGCGGAGGCAGCCAGGACACACGCACACACACAGAAAAGACCACATGTCAGAGCGAGCACCGCCACCCGGCCGGATACGCGCTGCCTGACACGGAGCAGGCGGGCGCCGCACCACGCTGCCCACGGGGCTGCTGACCGCCATGCCCGGGGCCAGACACCACCCGGGGGGGCCCCACTGAGTCCACAGGGGTGAGGGGGCCCACGCTGAGCACACGAAGGTCGGCGGTCCACTCTGAGCCCCAGGGGGCCCCCCACTCTTGAGTACACGAGGGTGGAGGGGCCCACGCTGAGCACACGAGGGTAGGGGCCCACTCTGAGCCCCTGGGGGGACCCCACTCTGAGTACATGAGGGTGGAGGGGCCCACGCTGAGCACATGAGGGTGGGGGGGTCCACTATGAACCCCCAGGGGGTGGGGGGAGCCCACGCTGAGCACACGAGGGTAGGGGGCCCACTCGGAACACACGAGGGTTGCAGGGGTCCACTCTGAGCCCCCGGGGGATGGGGGGTCCACTCTGAGCCCCCGGGGGGTGGGGGGTCCACTCTGAGCCCCAGGCGGGTGGGGGGCCCACTCTGAGCCCCTGGGGGTGGGGAGCCCACTCTGAGCACACATGGGTGGGGAGCCCACTCTGAGCACACATGGGTGGGGGGCCCACTCTGAGCCCCCTGGGGGTGGGGGGCCCACTCTGAGCACACATGGGTGGGGGGTCCACTCTGAGCACACAAGGGTTGCAGGGGTCCACTCTGAGCCCCAGGGGGATGGGGGGTCCACTCTGAGCCCCTGGGGGTGGGGAGCCCACTCTGAGCCCCCAGCCTGGGCACTGCAGATACTCCCTTCCCCATGTCCTTGGGTTTGTCCCCAGCAGGACCAGCTGGGCCAGAGAGATGCCCTCTGTCCCCGGGGCCCCCAGATGCCCCAGCTCTGAGAGACTGGGCCAGTGGACAGAGCCAGAGGCCCACAGCAGCCCAGCTCGGAGCAAGATGCCACTTCACAGCACGTGACCTTGGGCTGTCAGCAGACACACCACTCTCTGCTTCCTGGTCGGATGGTGGCAGTCACCGTCCTGCCGGCTAAGTGAGCCGGTGTGGAGCGGAGGCAGTGTGGGTCACTAGTCCTCGCCTCAGACTCTCCCACTGGCTCAGTACTGCCCCCTGTCAGCCTGCCTCAAATTTCGCTGAAGGACACAGAGGGCTTCCTTCCCTCAGCAAGGGCTGGGGTGTGAGGGCCCAGCCCACCCCAGCAGGGGTGACCAGGCGGTCACACAGGGGCCCCTGAGCTTGCTGGACAGGCTGTGGGAGGCAGACTCGTGCCCCCTCGATGAAATGGCAAGAAGCTCAGACCCAGCGGGCTCAGAGGGAGCCACAGTGCACCCAGGTGGCAACTGGGAAGCGGGCCAACCCTGCCAGCCCCCGTACCCGAGCAGGCATCAGGCCACCCGGGAACTGCGGTCCCTGGCCCCACAGCACTGCTCCCTCTGACTGAGTGACACTCAGCCAGACCCCGGTGCCACTTTGAGGGGGACGGGTGGCCCAGACATGGGGACTCTGGAGCCACAGCGTCCCCTTCACTGAGAACTGGTCAGGAAAGCAGATTCCCGGGCCCTCGCACAACGGAGGCAGAGATGCCAGGGGGCGCTGCCTCGAGGGCAGAGTCTGCGCTTCACCGTCAGGTTGCCTGTCATTCCGCAGACCCTCTGCACCCAGGCATCCTGGGGAAACTCTGAGCCACAGCAGGGCCAGTCCAGCCGCTCCCTCAGCGAGGCCACGGGGCCTACTCTGCCCTCCCAGCCATAGGCCACGCTCCGGACCCCGCTTGCAAAGGGGCGGGCTCCCAAGCTGCACCAGCAGAGCCCCCGGCCGTGCGGAGAATCCCCACCCGCACAGCCCTGCAGCCTGAACGCTCCTCTGTCCACGTCCCGGAGGCTCGACTGACTTCCTGACCCCAAGTGAGCCCTCCAGGCGGGGAGAAGGTCCTGGATGAGGGGTTCTGCCTGGTGGCCTAAGTGGTCAAACAGCAGGGACCTGGCGACAGGACCACCCCAGGTTCAATTCTGGGACAGACAGTGTGAGGCTCAAACAAGCAAGGACCCACATGGGGAACACTGGAAACTCAGAAGTTTTGTTGGGACTTCCCTGGCGGTGCACTGGTTAAGACTCTGAGCTTCCACTGCAGGGACACCGGTTTGACCCTGGTCAAGGAACTAAGATCCGACATGCCAGGCTGTAGGGCCAAAATATAAAAATGATTAAGAAGTTAAAAAAAAATTGTTGACAAAGAAAATGTCATGTGTTGCAAAACATCCTCTCCATCTCATTTCTTGTTCAAACAGCGTGACTCTGTGGCCAGGCAGGGGTCCTGCCAGACAGGGTTCCATTCTCCCAGGTCTGTGTCACGGGAGCCCCTTAGCCCTGCCTCTGCACCCTCTCAGCATATTAAAAAGCAGAGACATGACTTTGCCAACAAACGTCTGTATAGTCAAAGTTATGGTTTTTCCAGTAGTCATGTATGGATGTGAGAGTTGGACCGTAAAGAAAGCTGAGAACTGAAGAATTGATGCATTTGAACTGTGGTATTGGAGAAGACTCTTGAGAGTCCCTTGGACTGCAAGGAGATCAAACCAGTTCATCCTAAAGGAAATTAGTCCTGAATATTCATTGGAAGGACTGATGCTGAAGCTAGAGCTCCAGCAATACTTTGGCCACCTGATGGGAAGAACTGATTCACTTGAAAAGACCCTGATGCTGGGAAAGATTGAAGGTGGGAGGAGAAGGGGACAACAGAGGATGAGATGGTTGGATGGCATCACCAACTCAATGGACTTGAGTTTGATTAAGCTCTGGGAGTTGGTGATGGACAGGAAGGCCTGGCGTGCTGTGGTCCATGAGGTCGCAAAGAGTCGGACACGACTGAGTGACTGAACTGAACTGAACTGCACCCTCAGGCTTAGGGGTTGCCCGGGGGGAGGTAAGAGAATCTCAGGGCTCCCAGCACAACCCCCTGGGCACTCTGAGTGTGACCACCACCCCTGCTGCGATGGCCTGACAGGGCTCATTCAGACAACTTCTGACAAGCATCACAGCCATGGGCACCCACAGGCAGGCCCAGTGGGCAGCCTGGTGCGAAGGGGTCTGCTGAGAATCTACACATGAAGCCCCTCCCTTGAGGTGTCAATCAGAAATGCCTTAGGCTCTGGGAAGTACGTTTCTTGAAAGAGTCACCTTTAGAAGTGGTCTAGGACTCAGGGAAGGAGATCTGAGCCCCCTGAATTGCAGCCAGGGCAGCCCTCCTGTCCAGTGGGAACTGTGATCACAGGGTGCAGCCAAGCAGCTAAGAGCAGGGGAACGGCCTCGAACCTCAGAGACGCAGCTCTGTGTCTGGATGCGACTTTCGCACAGCCGAGCGGCGTCTCCTGCCACGCAGAGCAAGCACTCTGACCAGAGGGACGGAGAGAAGGGAGGACCGAGGGGTGAGGGGACAAATGGGCTCCTCAGCAGGTTCTGAGCTTCCTGAAGACAGACTCCTCCTGTTTAGTCTTTAATCCCCCTTTTGAACAATCGCAGAACGTGGCTCACATGTGACGGATGAATGAATGAATCAGTGAGTGGGGTCGTGTGCCATGTGACGCGTGAATGAATGAGTGGGGTCGTGCCCCGTGTGACGCGTGAATGAATGAGTGAGTGGGGTTGTGTCCCATGTGATCAATGAATGAATGAGTGGGGGTCATGTCCTGATCACGGATGAATGAATGAGTAGGGTTGTGTCCCGTGTGAGAGATGAATGAATGAGCGAGCGAGTGGGGTCGTGCCCCATGACAGATGAATGAATGAGTGGGGGTTGTGCCCCAGGTGATGAATGAATGAGTGAGTGGGTGGGGGTTGTGCCCCGTGTGATGAATGAGTGAGTGAGTGGGGGTCGTGTCCCGTTGATGGTGCGGCAAACAGGACAGAGAGGAGACTCTGCAAGTTCCCAACAGGAGAGGCTGGGGCAGCCCTTGGGGCACCTGAGCCATCTGTCTGGAGAAATCTAACCCTGTGCCTGGTGGGAGGGGTGAGGGTCACCGTGGACCACCCTCCTCCCCAGACTCAACACCGCCTTACTTTGGAGGGTGTCGCGGCCCCTTTCTGCCCCAGGCACCGGGACCCCCGGGGCAGGAGAGAGCCCAGGTAAGATGCATGGACGTCATGGAAGGTGGAAGATCTGGCCCACTCTTCGTGGGTGAGGCTGGATCACCAGCTCCCCTCCTTGCTCCTCACTGTGAGAGTGAGATCACCGCATCTCAGCAAGGTTCCTCTGGAACACGGGTGTGGTTAGCATTTCAAAACCTAGGCTTTTGCTGAGGAGGTTTGTGCTTTAGGAATGTTTCAAAGTAAATGCTAAGACTCTAGGGAGCCCTTTGGACTGCAAGATCAAACCAGTCCATCCTAAAGGAAATAAACCCTGAATAGCCGTTGGAAGGACTGATGCTGACGCTGAAGCGCTAATACTTAGGCCACTTGATGCGAAGAGCTGACTCACTGAAAAGACCCTGATGCTGGCAAAGACTGAAGGCAGGAGGAGAAGGGGACGACAGAGGATGAGATGGTGGGGCAGCATCACTGACTCCACGGACAGGAGTTTGAGCACGCTCCGGGAGATGGTGAAGGACAAGGAAGCCTGGCGTGCTGCAGTCCATGGGGTCGCAAACAGGTGGACACAACTGAGCGACTGCTCAGTTGGCAGTGAAAATAACCACACCACACACGTTAATAACGTTCCGCCTGCAGGGGCCCTCCTCAGAGCTTGTCCAATCCATCTCATTTAGTCTCACACGCTGAGGCAGCCCTCACAGAGTCCCTGGCCTAGGAGATGGACTGCAGGCTCCAGAAGTCCCTGCCACGCATCCACATTCTCACAGCCAGCCCGGCCAGCTGGTGCAGACAGCCCGGACGGGACCCTCTGCTCATTCCCAAAATCTCCCACCATAGCAGTTTCCTGCTGCGTGAGGCAGACCTTAGCCCAAGGCTCAGGGTTCTGACCCCTTGCCCCTCCCAGCTCTCTGGGCCTCGTCTTGCAGGCCAAGGCCACTGGGGGCCCACGAGCCCAGCTCTGCACCTGGGGACTGGGGTGAGGCCCTTCTGCAGCCTGGGGCCTGGTGCTAAGACCCTGCTGAGTAGGAGCCCCCACCCCCATGGCCGTCCCCTCCTGGCCACAGGGAACATTTCTATTTCATGATGTACCTGCAGGGGGCGTCCTGGACCAGCCTGAGCACGCCTCTATCACACCGGGCTGGCTGTGGACATGCAAACTGGAACAAAACGCTCACACCCCTGTGTGATCGTACTGATGGACTCATCAGGGAAACAGCCCCGAAGTCAGGTCCCCTCCGGGGATGAACCCAGAGCTCTCTGACAACAGGCAGACTGCAGGCTGCAGCCACCATGGCGGGCCCAGTTTCCTTCCAGGACCAGCTGGCAGGCTGCCACCTCCAGGAAGCCCTCCAGGCTGCCCAAGAGGGGCAGGTCCCTGCTCTCTGGGCTCCGCAGGGATGTGACCCTCCTCTAGGGCAGCCTCACCGCAGGTCTTCCTTGACAGAGTCCCCGCCACAGCCAGCCGCCTGTGCCCAGGGAGGGCCTGACCCTGCCCTGGGTGCGCATGTCCTGGGGACACGCTGACAGGAACCACAGCCTGCTGACCACCCCTTGGGGCCTCAGCTAGAGCTGCCCGGGGCACAGAGTGACCTTCCGGACCAGCACCTCGCGCCACACCTGACCTCAGCAGGCTGGCTGGCGCCCCGCCCTCTGCCCTGGGCACCCCCGAGAAGGGGCAGGCGCCGCCCCGCACCCCTTTGAGGACCAGGTGTCCTCACTGGGGGCCTTCTGCTGACCCCGTCCTCTTCCAGAACAGAGACCCCAGGGCGCCAAGCTCTGGCCACAGTCCACAGGGCCCAGAACCGCGGCCTCAGGGACAGGGTCCGTAACAGGGACTGCGAGGCCGTCCACCCCGGGGGCCTCCTGCACCTGGCCGCCAAGCTCAGAGCCCTGGTGGGGAGAATCTCCATGCCCGACCCAGGAGCCCGTGACTTGGGGGCTGGTCCTGGGACCACCCGGGGGAGTCCGGAGCCGGGCCCTTCACCCCTCACCACCCACCCGCTTCCAGAAGGGCGTGTGGTGGCCACGCCAGGAGCCTGGCTGGGCAAGGGGCCACACCCGGGGCGGTGGGGCAGAGCGGGGAGGGCCGGGCCGGGCCTTGCCTGTCCGCCCCGCCCCGTCCTGCGCCCACTACGCACCCGCTTTGCTCTCTCACTGTGTGGGGAGGGGGCCGGGCAGCCTGCATGCGGGCGCCTGCTCCTGCTGGGGTGAGGGTGGGGCACGG
>NW_024070212.1:117579120-117604220 GCF_014754425.2 Oryx dammah
GGGTGATGGGGAGGAAGCAGTGTGACAGGGAGAGGAGAAAGGAAATAAGACGGGAGGAGAAGACGGCAGAGACAGACGAGGAGGTGAGCGAGTGTGGAGGGGCCCGAAAGCTGGAATGAGATCTCGGGGCTGTGGAGTGGGGGCGGGCTGAGAGAAACCAGGGGCACGGATGGTACCTAGGCATGTCCGAATCAAGAAACTGCCTGCAAAACACAAACAGTCACAGGTTAGTGGGGGCGGGGGCCGGGGGGCAGCGGCAGCAGAGCAGGCGGGGGCAGCGCGGAGGAGCGTCTGCAGCGAGCGGCGGCCCATCGGATCCGGGCGGCCGCACAGCACGGGGACCCTGAGCGGGGGTTGGGGGGTTGGGGGGCCGTGGCAAAGCAGGTGGGCAGCTGAGGCGCGGGACCCAAGGCTGGCCTGGGTCTCCCGGCGGGGAGAGCGCCTGCCCTGTCACCCGCAGAGCTCTGAGGGCGTCAGCCGGGGTCCAGGGGACAGGAGGACCCTTGAGGGGGCTGCTGGGAGGCCAGCCAAGCCTCCGCACGCTGCCCGTCTAGGGCCGCCCGCTAAGGGGGTCCCCGAGACTCTCCCCTGGGTGGGGCTCAGGTCAGGGCCGTGCTGGGGTCAGACAGAGGAGGGGGAGCCAAGCAGGGCCAAAGCAGCTGCGGGCAGGGACTCTGGTCCAGGGGCTTCCTGTCGCCCCTGGGGGCCCTGACATCCAGCACCTGAGCTGGCCTCTCGTCCTGCCCAGGGCACAGGCCGGGCCCGGCAGCGACGGGTGCTCTGACTTCCAGGAGCAGGGTGAACCTTTTCAGCCAAAGCCCCACTGACCCGAGGTCCAGCCCCGTAAGCTCCCCAGGACGTGCCCTGCAGCCACTGTGCCGGCTGGGGGATGGGAGCCCAGAAACACAGTCCCAGAGGCACCCACACCCTCCTCCTCTCTGGTCCACGCGCCTTCTAGCCCAAGAATGGAGGCGTTGCCAGGACAAAGGGAGGGTCAGAGGCTGGGGGAATGCTGAGGTCACTCTCCAGGTCCCCAGGGGCACTCGGCATGCCAGAGCCCTCTCTGGTGACAGGGGTCCCCTCAGCCCCACCCCCGGGTCCCGGTCTTGGAGGCCCATGTCCCCACAGGCAGCCCATGCAGAGAGTGCTGGGCCCTCTGCCGCAACCCCAGGGTGTGTCCTCACAGCGACCGGCCTACCGTACGTGCTGCACCGCCCTTCCCGTAAGCCCAGCCTGCCTGTCATGGTGCCCCCACCCTCGAGAGAACACCTCTCAGCATCCTCATCCAACCCTCCCTCCTCTGGACACGAGTGCAGGCTGTGTTTCCTCCAGAAGGTTCTAGGGCAGGGCTGGAACAGAGCCACATCTGCCCCTGCGGGTCACTGCCCACTCTCCAGGGAGTCTGCAAGGAAGCCCAGCTCTGTCTGGACCAAGACCCTTTATCCTTATGGATCCAGCTGCCCTGGCAAAGGGGCCCCCACCTGCTCCAGCGCAGCCAGCCCTCAAGACACTCCCTGCAAACACAGCACAGGAGCCCACGGAGACGCCCGCAGCTGGGGCTCGGGGTCAGCTCTCGGCTTCCGCCTCTTAGGCCAGGTCAAGCCTTCAGGACTCGGGAGACCCCTCCCCATGTCCCCACGCCCTCAGAAAGCACTGTCTCAGACAGAGCCAAGCCTACCAACGTCCCCCCAGGAGGGTGGCTCTGGCAGGGAGCTGTCCGCCCCAGCCTGGCCCCCAGAGGCCTCGCCCCAAAACCCCCAAGCCCGGCAAACCCCGTGAGGAGGAGTGTGTGCCAAGCCATGCCGTTGGGCACATCCCCACCCCAGGATGCCAGACCACTGGCCAGCTTCTCCCTGAGCTCCTTCAGGACCCTGGGCCGCAAGGAGGGCGCCTGCCAAAGGGGACACGTGCCCACAGCAGTGTGGCTGGGAAGTCCGGCCCGTTCACCTGCTCACTGCCCCATGCTGCCTCCCGCCCGTGAGAGTCCTGAGGGCAGGACCCAGCTCCTCCGCTGGCAGCGCCCACGTGCCCCTCCATCAGGTGACCGAGCGACAGCTCACCAGGGGCCCCTTCCTGCACCACCTCCTGGAGGGCCAGGAAGAAGGGCCTGGAGAGCTCAGGGCCCAGTGCAGCCAGGCAAGCCAGGTGGGGGGGCTGAGAACACACCCCGGGCCCCCCTCCAGAGAGCACTGACCCCGAGCAGACTCACCGGTCATCCTGGGCCGGGCAGATGTATCCGGACGAGAGGATGCTGAGCGACAAGATGTTAGGGTCGATCAGGGACTCGTCCGTTTCCGGGGTGTTTCGGATGCGACCTGCGGGAAGAGGGGTGGGCCACATGTCACTTCCCAGGAGGGCAGGTGGGCACCAGGTCCCCACTCTCCATCTCTGCCTGGGCGGGAGCTTCCAGCTACGAGGCCGTGCCGCAGGGCTCCCTACACGGCCACAGGGGCACCTGGCTAAAGGCAACACCGAGAGGGGCAGGGAGGCCCATGCAGGGTCTGCAGTTGGAATCAAGACTGATGGGAGAATACCAACAATCTCAGAGGCGCAGGTGACACCACCCTAGTGACAGAAAGTGAAGAGGAACTAAATAGCCTCTGGATGAGGGTGGAAGAAGAAGGTGAAGAAGCTGGCTTGAAACTCAGCATTCAAAACACTCAGGATCATGGCAACTGGCTCCATCACTTCACGCAAATAGATGGAGAAAAAGTGCAAACTGCAGATTTTATTTTCCTGGGCTCCAAAATCACTGTGGATGGTGACTGCAGCCACAAAATTAAAAGACCCTTGCTCCCTGGAAGAAAAGTTACGACAAACCTAGACACCATATTAAAAAGCAGAGACATTACTTTGCTGACAAAGGTCTGTATGATCAAAGCTATGGTTTTCCCAGGAGTCATGTAGGGACATGAGAGCTGAACCATAAAGAAGGCTGAGCACCAAAGAATCTATGCTTCTGAACTCCAGCGTTGGACAAGACTCTTGAGAGTCCCTCGGACGGCAAGGAGATCAAACCACTCAATCCTAAAGGAGATCAACCCTGAATATTCATCAGAAGGACTGATACTAAAGCTGAAACTCCAGTATCCTGGCCACCTGATGTGAAGAGCCGACTCTTTGGAAAAGACCCTGATGCTGGGAGGGATTGAGGGCAGGAGGAGAAGGGGACGGCAGAGGATGAGATGGCCGGATGGCATCACCGTCTTGATGGACATGAGTTTGAGCAAGCTCTGGGAGATGGTGAAGGGCAGGGAAGCCTGGCGGGCTGCAGTCCCTGGGGTCGCAGTCGGACGTGGTTCAGTGACTGAGCTGCACACCATGCAGGGTCTGCAGCTGCCTATGGTGGCGTCTGTCAGTGGGCGTCTCCTGCAGCCTGAGTTCTGAGCTTCTTGGTCTCTCAGCCATAAATAACTCTTGCAATATCTCCCCACCCCAGCTGATAGGTTCCAATCGCCCAGCCTGGGACTCACAGGCCCTCCTACTCGTTGGAAGAGGACATCTTGGCAAGATGAGAAGGAAAAAATGCTTCCTCTCTTTTTATACTTAAAAAAAAAGAAGAGAAACACTATGTGAGTCAAAAACGTCTCCTTGCAAGGGCTATTTCCAGCAAAGCCTTCTGAGACGCCTGTACTTGTGGTGGGGGCAAGGGGTGACTCTGTCCATAAAAGGCACGGGGACTGCCAAGAGGCAGGACTCCCGCCTGGCGCCTCCGTTCCCCGTTTCTCGCCCAAGTGCACGTGCTTAGCCAGACAGTTGTGTCTGACTCTTTGCAACCCCATGGGCTCCTCTGTCCATGGGATTCTCCGGGCCAGCACACTGGAGTGGACTGCGGTGCCCTCCTCCAGGGCATCTTCTCACTCTTACGGAAATGGTTAATGTGATCACTCCGCCTCCTCAAGGGATAAACAAGTAGCCCTGAGTTTTCTCTCTTAAGTCAGAAAGGAATCACTGGGCCTCTCCCCCAGACCACATCTGCAACGGGGTGTGTGCACGCATTCTGCTCTTCTGGTTTGTGTGGAAAGACGACGCGGAACAGCTGACATGAAACGTTTGTCCTGGGGCCCCCAGAATCCTGCGGTCCGCGACCCTGACCTATTGACTCAGGATGACGGGCCCCCGTCACATCCTTGCTACTACATCCACAGAGCCACTCCCCAGCCCCAGGGACACTGCCCTTGGGCTGATGCCCTCGGCCACAGCAACGCCCAGGGCGAGGCCTCGGGGGTCCCTCAGCTCCAGGGCCATGGGGTGGGGAGGTGGTTTCATGCTGAGGACGGACGGCAGTCCGTCCTGGGAGGGATGGCGGTCCCTGTCTTTGAACGGAAACTGGGAAGACAGATTCTTTGCAAAGTCAGCAAACGGAACATTTCCAAGATGGAAGAGTTCATGGCAGGAAGTTACAGACCGAAAGCATCCAAGCCCCTGGCACTGCGAGCTGAACTGGGTCCCCTCAGAGAGATGTGCTGTGGTCCTGACCCCCAGAACTTCAGAACGTGACCTCCTATGCAAACAGGCTCTTGACAGACGTAAGCAGTTGAGAGGCTGTCATGCTGGACTAGATGGGCCCTCATCTAAGTACCCAGGCCCCATGAAGATAGAGATTTGGGGTGACGTGTCCACAAGGGGTCCCCACAAACCACCAGAAGCTGGAGGTGGGGAGGAAGGACTTCCCCTGAGGCTTCAAGGAAGCATGGCCGAGCTGCTGACACCCTCATCACAGGACTTATCCACAACGAGAAGGGGTCAACTTCTGTGGTTTCAAGCCATCCGGAGTGCATGACTTCCTCACGACGGCCCTAGCAAGCTAGCGCGGTGATTAAACAGAAGTCTGGAATCACCACCTGAGTCCCTGTGCCTCTCTTCAGGTGAGGGGCTGAGGCACACAGAGGTTAAGTGGGTCAGCCAAAACCACACAGCAACAGGAGTGGAGCCCGGTCTGGGGCTGAGCGCGGCCTGTGTTGCCCCCACCCACCCAGCCTGCACTCACCCACCACCAGCTCCCGCACTTCCTTCCAGCGGATATGGCTGCCCGTCTCATGCAGAAGGGTCACGGTGATCCGTCTCTGGATGCCCTGCCGGGCACCAGGGGAGAGGACTTGGTCAGACGGCCGGGCGGGGCGGGGGTGGGGCCGGGGGCGGGGCTCGGGGCGAGGTGGGCTTAGGGGCTCGGGAAGGGGTTGGCTGTGGGGCGGGCGGGGCGGCAAGGTCTCCGCACCTGATGGAGCAGGAAGGTCCCCATGCACGGCATCCCTCCACGGTGGTCCACCACTGCCGGGATGTAGCTGGGAGAGAGGCGGCAGGGCTGAGGGCGTGCCCGGCCCCGCCCCGCGAGCGCAGCACAGACGGCCGGCCCCCGGGGCGGAGCAGAAGGCAGGGGAACACCACCCGCTGCCCTAGGCCCCTCCTCCCCGCAAGTCCCTCGGACCCCCGCCCAGTCCCGCGCGGGCAACACCGGCTCGGGACTCACTCGCCGTTGGCCTCCAGCTCGCAGATCTCGAAGTAGACCAGCAGGTCGTACTTGCAGTGGCAGGGGCCCGGGCAGGGTCGCGTCAGCGTGCTGAGCTTGGTGGCTGGCACTGGGGGGACCAGGAGAAGACGTGGGTGCAAACTGACTGCTGGCGGCTGAGGGTGCGCAGAGGAGGTGGGGAGCAGACCCCCAGCAGCGGCAAGAACACCGCCCTCCTGGGGATCGACCGGCAGGCTCCACCCCGGGGTACAGACGGGCCTCACACACCACCCCAGGGGGCGGGCGTGACTGCGGCTCATCCATGCCAGGAGGGAGAAGCCAGCAGCCCCACATACCTGGGCACAGGCGGTGGCTGGAGCCACACCTACTCTGAGGCCCCACGACCCACCCAGGACCCCTCGGCCACGCCAAGCACCTGCTTCCAGCACAGAGAGGCCCCAGCCCTGGGCCCCCTGCCCTACACATGTGGCCGCTCCCAACACACAGGCTCCGTGCCCTGGGTGCCCAGCCACCTCTGCCCACAGCCCCTCTGCTATGGGTGCCAGGCGCGGACTGACTCCCAGGGCCCTTCCTCCAGGGACCTCCCGGGCTCGCCCACCTCCAGCCTCCCCCCACCACCCCGGGGAGCAGCTTCTGGGCCGGCCTTTCCTCTCAGACCGTGTCCATCCTGCAGGCTCAGTTCACAGGGCCCGGCCCCCTGGGAGCCCCCTGCCCTTATCCCCAGCCGTGGGCAGCCTCCCAGGTGTCCCTCTGTGGCCCCCGCTCTGGTATGGAGCCCTGACTCCATGGGGCCTCTGGAGGGCCAGCGGCGGGGGGAGGGGGCAGGGTGGTGCCAGGAGGCTAGGGGGCAGGGACTCCCCCACAGGACCTCGCTCCGCCAAGGGCAGCCAGCCCACACAGGCACCCCTGCACCAGGGAGAGCCCCACCTACCTGGCTTAGACAGCGGCATGACCCGTGGGAAGTGGCGGCGAGAGGGCCTCAGGGGGCTGTGCGGACAGAGGTGGGGAGAGTGACCGTGAGTGACCAGAGGCCGGTGCCCTCCCACGGGGCCTGGGAAAGGCCTGATCTCAGGCCTCCACCAGCCAGGGAGGAGGCACCCTAGAACCCGAGATCTCCCCTGGACGCCCCAGGAAGCCCTGGGAATCCAGGCAGGCCCCTCTCGTCCCTAGGACAGGCGAGTCCTGGAACTAGCTCCTTCGGCCTGCCCTGCCGACACTCACCCTGGGTCCCGCACGTCAGTGCAGAGGGTGCCTGGAGGTGGCAACAAGGGCCCCCACTGCCCCGGTGCCTATGGGCTGCTCTCCCCACACACGGGGGGACCCACCCTGAGAGCCCCAGGCAGGGGAGGGAGCAGGGCCAGCCACCCCTGTCCCACCTGGGGTGGGGGGGGCGGAGGACTCAGGAGCAGGGCAGGGGGTTGCCCTCGCCAGCCCCGCGTGGCTTCCCTGGGCGCCAGGACATGACCAAGGTTCTGACAGTGACCCTCTGAGACCCCTCCTCAGCCCCGCGGGGCCGTCTCTGACCCGCCCCGTGTCCGGCCACAGACAGGGAGGTGTTGGGGGGCACACGGGTCCAGAACCAGCACACCAGGCCTGTGCAGGCTGCAGGTCAGGCCTGCCGGCCGGGAGGCAAGAGGCCCCGACCCCCTGCAGCAGCCCGGCCGGGCCGGCCTGCTGACCTGAGCACGTCCTTGCAGAGGGGCGGGAACGGGTGCTGCTGGTAGTGCCCAAAGACCTCGAACACGAGGGGCTGGCTCTTGATGTACTCGATGAAGGACCTGGTCACCTCCACCGCAATCTGGTTGGGGGGCGGGACAGACAGTCAGGGAGGGGAGAGCTCAGCCTCTGTGGAGCACCTGGCAGCCCAGGCCCAGACTGGAGAGCCTGGGGCTGACCTCGCCTGGGTCTGCCCAGCCTGCTCCTCCACACGCCCTGTGGACCAGCCACTGCGGGCCGGTCTAAGGGCTCTGTCCCCAGGACTGAAGGGCCGAGGGCCCCTGGGCTCAGCTGGTCTTTCAGATCACAGAGTTGGAGGATGGGCCTCTGTGACCCCCCTCGGGCTCTCGTCCACTCGCCTGGCGTTGTGGGTTGAACTGTGTCCCCCCTCCTCCCCCCCACCCCCCCACCCGCATCCCACGTGTTAAAGCATGTGTGTTACAGAGGGGTCTCCACAGAGGCGACTGAGCTAGAATGAGGTCGCCGGGGACCCACAGGCCCAGTATTCTTGTAGGAAGGGGACACTTGGGCGCAGGCCTGCACGGGACATGACGTGAGGCTACCAGGAAAGGTGGCCATCTACGAGCGGGGGGCAACTGGTTCTCATCACAGCCTCAGAGGGAGCGCGGAGCCCACCAGGCTCTCGGGCTTAAGCCTCCGGGGCTGAGAGGCGAGCAGCCCCTGGTTGAAGCCCCTGGGCTGACGGGCCCTGCTGGGCCACCAGGGAAGGAACCCATGCAGTGCCCTGGCAGAGCTGGCCCCGCCTTCCTGGCTTAGAGACCACCAGAGCCCCTCGTCCCTGAGGGGCAGGACGGGCCACAGTCCACAGGCCCTTCTGAGCCAGGCCGGGCTGGCTGCTCAGGGCACACCCATAGTGCAGGTCCAACTCACACTGGCCGGCTGGGCCCCTGAGGCCTGGCGACCCAGCGGCTTCCGTCAGGGCCGCTTCCCCGCCTCACAGCACAGTCCTCCTGCTCTCCTGACACCTGGCTCAAGTTGCGGGCTGAACCGTGTCCCCACCATCTGCCAGTTCTTCCAGGCTGGGGGTTCCCTGGCCTCTCCGGCTTCTGCCTGGGCACCCCGTGGCCCTCCGTGCACCCTGCCCTTCCCTGCCTCATCCCCAGGACCAAGCCAGGGCGGCCTTGCGGGGCCCCCAGACCCTTCACATCCACATCCAGCGGAGGCTCACCGCAGGGGCCCTCAGGGGCTCTGGGCTGCCCCCACCTCCAGTCTTAAACCCCCCCAAGGCCCTACTGCCCAGCAGGAGCATGCGTGCCCCCGCCTGGAGCCTGAGGGCCTGTGTCCTCACGCCCAGCCCAGGGTTGGTGCTCAGGAGAGGGAGAAGCTGGGACCGAGTGAAAGCAACTCAGGGGTCTCAGGGAGGCCTGCAGAGCCAGGGCCCCGGGAGGGTGGGTCATGGCAGGGGTCAGGGGCCCTGAGGACGTACGTTTTGGACGTGGTAGAAGCCGAGTGGGGGTCCCCTCCCTGTGTTCTTCAGGGGCTCTGTAGAGAAGGCCTCGTCATGGCGATGGATGAAGCTGCGAACCGGAGGAGATGCTCGGTGGGTGCAGGGCCTGGGCATGGGCACCTCAGCCTCCAGGGGGCCACCATGCGCCCCCGCCCCCCTGCACCTTGCCAAGGCCCACCCGCACAGCCTGGGTACGAGGCTCACTTGAACTGGCAGAAGATGTCAGCGTATTCAGCAGAGATGCTGGACGCCTGCAGGACGGTCACGCGGAAGGTGAAGGTGCTGCCCAGGCCGAGGTGGTCCAGGGCGGCGTCCAGGGGCCCATCCAGGGCGGCTTTCTCAGGGCTGTCCAGGAGGCCTTCCGGGGTCACCGCTGCTGGGAGCCAAGGGCAGAGGGGCGTGGAGGGACCCGAGGGGCTGACCCCGGGCTTGGGAACTGGCCTGCAGCACGTGTGCCGGCCAGGAGGCGGGCCACGGAGACCCACCTGAGCAGGTGTTGTTGTTGACCTCGTCTGCTGAGGGCCCAGAGTCTGCAGCCTGGCCCTGGCCTTCCACAATCCGCAGCTCCTCCTGGGAGGTCCCTGAGCGGGACATGCCCACCCCGGGGCAGGACTCGGCCTGGAACTGTGCAGGAGGTGGCGGGGTTGGACAGAGCGCTGCCAGGGAACCTGAGCGCCCACCCAGGCCCACCCCTGCCGTGGGCATACCCCTCCCCAGGCCTCGTTCTTCTCAGGGCTATGTTAGTCTAGGAAGCAGGAAAGGAAGGTGGGACACGTCTCTAGGGTTCAGCTCTGCCCCCACCCCAGCCAGGACCCCTCCCTCGGCTCCCCCCTCCCTCATCCCTGCCCACCCCAGCCAGGACCCCTCCCTCAGCTCCGCCCCTGCTCCGCCCCCTGCTCCCCACCCTGCTCCCCGGCTGCCCTGGGCAGGACGCAGGGAAACTCTCCCCACTGCTTTCAGGGTCTGGCCAGCCCCCCAACCAGTTGCCCACAAGGCCCCACCGCCCCAACTCTGGGCCCTCCCTGCACCGCTGGGCGCCCCATGCCTCTCCTGTGAGGCCCAGCACTGATGACCTCTCTGAGAAGGACTCGGGGGCCCTGGGCCCAAGGCCTCAGAGCACGAGGTTCAGGCAGCCGCCTGGGCTGGGAGGTCCCGGCTTGGGCCTCTCGCCCGAGGGCAGGAAGGGTGCCTGCAAGGAAGAAGCCGTCCTCCCCCCTCCCTGAGGCTGCTCAGGGCTGGCGGCCGGGTGGCGTCTGTGGCTGCACCACTACCTTCTCAAAATGCTGGTCGTCAAAGGAGATTTTGGCTGTTCCCGACTGGCGGACACCGGAGCCATAGTCAGGGGCCTCCTCATCAGCTGAAACAGGATCAAGCAGAGGGTCAGGCCCAGCTTGTCCCCAGGCGGGAGAGGACATCCAGGCCGAGCGCTGGCAGGGGGGATGCGGGAACCAGGTGGGGCTCCGACCTGCGTGGGGGCTCCCAGACATGGCCAAGGGGCCCTGAATAACCAGGGCATGTCCCAGGCACCCTGACCACCCGCCTCCGCTGCCCCAGGGCCCAGCGGCAGCCACGTCATCCGCACAGCCGCTCTGAAGGGGCCGTGAACTCTACCTTGTCAGAGCCAAGCTTTCTACCTCTGCTCCCCGCCCCTAACTCCTGCCCCCAGACTCAGCTGCTGCAGCAGAACCCAGCATCCTCCGGACCCCTCTTCCCCCCCCGCCATCACGCAGCTGGATACTCAACACCCCACACGCTCTCACACCCCCTTCTTCCCGGTGTGCAGGGTTCCCTATTGCCTGGGACAAAACCAAACCCTTCTGCCGCTTGAAGGCCCCTAGTTCTAGCCCTTCCAGGGCCCCTAGTCCCCAGCTCCAGCCCCTGTGGCTAGACGGCACTGCAGGAGACTTCACAGATGCCAGGGGGCCCTGACCCTCTGTTCTGGGGCCCTGGGTGGGTGCGACCACCATCAAGGTGTCCACCCCGGCTGCCTGAGGGCCCAGGGCTCTATTCCACCACCGCCCAGGGTGGCCCAGAGTTGGCAAGTGCACAGGAGGGCTCCTGCTACAGCAGGGGGACAAGGCAGGGGTGACCACCTCCTCCAGCTCAGCCACCACATGGGGGACGTCGGGTGTGGCCCAAACACGCGCAGCACCGACCTGTCTATGAAGCGGCCGGCCAGGTGGGCCTGCTCTGCAGGGACCGAGGGGTCAGGAAGGGCTAGGAAGAGCCCGGGGAGGACAAGGCGCCCAGCGCACCAGGGTGCCCTCAGGGGAGGAGGGCGGCATTGGATGCCCCAGCATCGCCATCACCTGGCTCGTCCCTAAAGCCAGACCACCCCCAGGCTCCCCTTCTCAGTCACGTCCCCAGGGCCCTCAGCACCGCGGTCACAAGGCTGGAGGAGCTGGAAAGAGCGCTTGGGATCGTGGGGAAGCGATACCCAGCACAGGGGTCGAAACATCCAGAGGGCGCACACACGTGCTGCTCACGCTCCGCACCCCCCTGTCCTGGCCTGGGCCCTCGGCAGCCGCACGTGGGGCACCCAGAGTACCCGGGCCAAGCCTCAGGGAGGGGAGGAAGAGGCCCGAGGAGACGCCAGAGGCTGGAAGTGGAGAAGGGAACAGTGGCCACCACAGTAGAGGGACCCTCTGGCCGAGCAGTCCCCCACGCGTCCTCCAAGCCTCTCTCCACACTCCTTTCTAAAAAGCTTCACAGAGAACCCACTTTCAGAGGAGCAAACCCAGCAAACCCGAAGCCCTCCTTGGGGTGGCTGTCCCCAGCCCAGAGGGGTGGCCAGGAGGGGACCGGGCAGTGAGGGGTGTCTGCTTCTCAGTGGGGGGCTGGACCAGCTGGCCGGCTGTGGGGAGGGGCTCACGGCCTCTGGGGACACAGGTCAGCACCCGAGCAGCCATGTGCTCCAAAGGGGGCAGTACTGTGGAGCTGGGAAGGCTGGGGGACCCAGGGCTGGAGTCTGCACACCCATTCTGGGGCTGAGACCGTGGTGGGAGTTTGGGGGGCACTTCTGCACCAAGCTGGGTCTGCAGGCCGCCTGGTGGGGCCCTGAGCCAGAGGGGGTTCAGCCAGCCCCGGGCTCGGCCCATGCGGCCCTGAAGGCCCCAGCCGACCAAGAAGAGCCCCAGGGGCCCAAGCCGAGTGCCGGGCAGCAGGGCTTCTCTCACGGGGAGAGACAGAGGAGGCTGGCTGCACGCAGACCACCACGAGAGGCCGCGGAGGCTCCCCCCGCCCAGGGGCCCCATCGGGGAGGGACAGACCCCGCCCAGGCCGCCTGCACACACCTGAGATGGCCTGGACAGCCACGCGCAGGAAGCCCTTCACCTCGCCCTTCTCGCTGACGACGGCCACGCGGTGCACCAGCGGCACGGGGTACAGCAGGTTGCTGAGGTACACGAAGGCCCTGGAGGGCGAGAGGCCGCGGTCAGGGCCGCCCGCCGAGCACCGGGCCGGGCGGCGGCAGAGGTGGCAGGGTGGGCTCACAACACAACACTGTAAAGCAGGAGGGAGCGGGCAGCCAGGCGGGGGCAGGAGCGGGCAGGGCAGCGGGGCGGGAGCACGCGGAGGTGAGGGGCGGTCTGAGCAGAGGACAGGGAGGAGGAGGGCTCAGCCTGCTTCAAGGACGACGACCGGGGACCACCTCACTGACCTATGACCCTCACACTGGGGCCGATGCCCCCCCCCCGTCTCCCCTGCCCGTTTCCTGGGGTCCCCTGACACTGGTGGACCCCACAGAGGACCTCAGATGATGAAAGGCGGCTCAGGGCTCCCTGTGAGTCTCTCCAGGAACACAAGGGGCGAGAGCCTCCATGACTTCAGCCAGAGCCCAGGAGGAGGGCTGAACAGAGCCCCGAGAATGCCCCAGACGCTGCAATGCTGCCTGGCACGGCCCCACCAGCCCCAGGGCCCAGAGCCCCCCTCTCCCAGCAGCTCAGCTGTGCGCCCAGCTAGTGCCAGGACAGGCGGGCCAGAGGCCACGTCACCCTGTGGCACCCCCTCCCTGAGCCATTCGACCTGCGGGATCTGACAGGCAGCGGAGGATGTAGCCTGTGCTGCCCTGCCGGTGGGCAGGTAAGCACAACTCCCTTCCGCTCCTACCCTCCTCGGGGCCATGCCCTCTTTGAGGTGTGTCCTCCTCGGGGGGACCCCCTCTTTGAGGGAGCACCCTGGTTTCCAGCTGTGTTCTGCCCTCCACTCCAGCCCAAAGGCACAGACCTGGCAACCCTGAGCTCCTAGGCTAGGGGGAGTTCGGGTGTGGTCCTGGGGGAGGGGCAGGATTTGGAGTCCGATGGTGGGAGGTGTTGGAGAGGAAGTGTGGGGGCGTGGTGAGGGGCCCCAGGTGGGGACAGAGGTATGGGCAGTTGAGGTGGGAGTCTGGGCACTGGTCTGGGTGGGGTGGGGGCGCTGGGGGACAGGAGGAGAAGTGTGTCGTCCGTCACCCCGCCCCTCATCCAGGCTGGGGTCCCCACTCTGGACACCCCGTGGCCACAGGCGGGGGGCGGGGCTGCCCCCAGGGCCCTGCGTCCCCTCTCCAGTGGGCCCCTGGCCTGGCCACGGCCGGCCTTCCCCCGCCGGAGGTCAGGACTCTGCACGCCATCCTCGCTTGTCCCTCAGCTCTGCCTCGAGTCTCTCTGAAACTCATCACCCAGCCCATCAGCCCTGGCCTCCCTCCTCCCCCACGGCCTCCACAGCTGCCAGAGGGGACCTGAGGCCCGAGCAGACGCCACCCGTCGCGGCCTCTGAGCTCTTTGCATCCGACAGACGCCCCAGCCCCTGCTATGGGCCCAGCCCGGTTCTGGCCTCACAGCCCAGTCTGTCTGCTCTCTCTGTGCACAGCCACCCACGTCTCAGCCGCCAGGCCGCTTTCTGCACAGCTCTCCCCACTGGCCCGAATTTACCAGTAGGCCCAACCTCTGTTGACTGGTTTTGCTTTCTGGGCCCCTGCAGGCTGAGCCGGGCCCAAGGCGCCCCAGGGTGCGGCCTCCCAGGGCCTGCCACCACAGCCCCCTGGCCCCCAGCAGGCAGAAGCCCCCTCCCTAGCACAGCGCCTCTCTGAGGACGCCCCGTGGCCCCTCCCTTCAGTGCGCTCTCTGGATGAGGGGCACCCCTGCCTGACTGGGGGCGCACGGGCACTAAGGCCCACTGCGTGGAGCAGAAGCCAGCAAGAGACGCTGGAACCCGGAGAACAGAAGGCCTCGCCCAAGTCACAGAGAGCATCACCCAGCACCCACCTCGGACAGGATGGGGGGCCTCCCCTCCCAGGCACCTGGGCTCCTGGCCCAGCTTCTCTGATGGAAACTGGGGTTGGGAGGAGGGGCGGCCGTGAAATGAGCCAAGTCACAGGGTCCAGAAGGGGAAGCGCAGGGCCGGGACTCAGGCACAGAGCGGGCTCCGCTCCCCCGAGGCCCAGCTGCCCCGCCCTGCCCCAGAGGGCTGAGGGGACTGGGTGGGGCAGCCCCCAGGTGCGGGGCCCAGTCAGCGCTGCCCTCCAGCCCTGCCTGCCCCTGGGCACAGCCTGCTGCAGAAAGCAGGGTGGGGAGACTTCCCCGAGCCCCAGGCGCCAGGCGGGGGGCCTGCCCACCCCCCCTGCACCCTGCAGGGCCCACAGGAGGACCCATGGGGAAAGCACGCTGCCTCGGTTGTGGGCTAGTGAGGGCGTGATGCCTTCCTGAGGCAGAGTGTCAGGCTGTCCAAGGGCCACCAGCCAGGAGGGCCCGCCAGGCTCAGGGCCGCCTCCTGGAAGGCTCAGGGGGCAGCCCCCCAGGCACTGGCTCCCAGCTCCCTGACGGCCTCTCGCAGCGCCCTGCAGGGGACCCGGGGCCACCCCCAGGGGTGATGAGGGAGGGGAAGCAGGTCAGTCCTCCTCCCTCCTGAGCCCATGGAGGCCAGGACCCAGGCAGTCACAGCAGGCCCGCGGCAGCAGGGCGTCCCCACTCCCCAATGGCCCCGCGGCTGCACACGCCCACTGCGGTCTCCCGGGGGCGCCTCCTGCCACAGGGCCCACGCATCGAAGGGGGCCGCACCCCGTGAGTCCTAAGGCTCAAACCACCCCATTGGCAGCCTACCACTGAAAGCTCCAGGAAAGAAACTGCGTGACAGCCCCCACGGGCCCACCCAGCCGGCGCTGGAGCCCCCAGCACCACGCAGCAGGCGGCTGGGGTCCCCTCTACTCACACCTCAACACGGACGCTGGGGCTCCCTCCCCAGCAGCATGCCTCAGCTGGACTAGGGGCATTGTCCTTCTAGGGGTTCAAACACAGCACCGAGGTCTAAGCAGGGGTGCTGGGGCTGGCGTCTCGCAGGTGGAGATGGAGGCCCGAGGACAGCAAGGCTGGGGGCAGACGCTCGGCTGGGGTGGGACCAGGCTCGCTCCAGGACAGCCCCCGGCTGTGGGCACCGTGCCCCAACGCCCCCTGGCTGACTTAAAGTTTGTTAGGTAAAACTAGTCTTTCCCGATCTCACAGGATTTCCCCACATCGGAAAGGAAAGAAAACCTAGATGCTTAAGGGATGGAAAACGGCAGGGCTGGGGGCTTCGAGGGCCCCCTTGGTTGGAGGTTGGGGTTTCACAGAGAAAAAGATGCCTGGAGTCCACGGCCACGCTTGCCCTCTCTGAACCTCACTGCTGGCTGTGGGGGGAGCTGGTCCCCAGACTCCTGGGGGCACCAGGCGGGTTTGCACACAGATCAGACGCAGCCCTGGGCAAGGGCTTCTAGAGGGCACGGCAGCCTGGTGGGACCCTCTCTCCTTGCTGCCCTTCACCCTGAGACAACGACACCGCCTTCACCCCGAAGGGACCCCCGGGCCTGGCAGGCCCTGCCCCTGGTGCCAGCAGCAGCCTCGAGGGCAGGGGGCAGGAAGACCCCAGGCCCACCCCGACCAACGGGGATGGGAGAGGGTGGGGCCCAAGGGGTAGAGGCCGGGCCCTCCAGACGCCCAAGTGGACAGCAGCGCCTACCACCCCAGGGGCTGGAGCAGCCTGGCCCTGTCAGGAGGACCTCTCTGGCCACGGCACACCCACCCGCACACGGCGGCCCGATGCCTTGCTGGAGACCATTCGGGCTGAGCGGCTTGGCCCGCAGAGCACACCCAGGGAGCTCGGCCTTGCCGGCCCAGTGCTTTTCCGCCGGAGTCCTGGATCCTATACTTGGTGGGGGGCACCTGTCCTCCTTCCCCGGGACAGTCCATTCCAGACAGTCAGCCCCTCACCCTCCTCTCTCTGCAGCTCCCCTGCCCACCCGCTTTTCTGAGAGTGAAGGTCCAGGCGGGGAGGATCATGGGGGAGACTGAACCCACAGGCCCACCTCCTCACCCCGGGCCGGCCCACCCCACCCCCCAGCGCAGCGGCACGCAGGCTGTCCCTGGACTCGGAGGAGGCCCCCGCCGGGACCCCGTGCTTGGAAGCGAGGGCACCTTGAAGCAGGCTGAGACCCGCGGGAGACAGAGAGGGCGGCAGAGGAGGGGTCCGGGACGGAGCGTGGGGGAGCGGAGGAGGCGGCGCTAACCACAAGATTGGTGAGGTGCAGACGCATGCCGGGGCCACGGAAGCCTTTCCGGAGGGAGGCAAGAGTGGGCGCCCCAATTTCGCTTAAGCTTTGGAGAGAGAGCCAGCAGCTACCAGAAGGGTAAAGGGAACCACACACGGGTCCTCCTCAGGGCTGGGCCTGCACAGCTGCTGCGCGGGAAAAGCCAATTCTCGCCAAACCAGAAAAATCAGGACGTTTCCAAATGAAGCCCCTCGCAGACAGCCGCGTGGGGAGCTGGCCTCTCGCGCGGCTTTGGTTTTGGTTGTTTCGTAACATCCCAGATCACGGGGGGAGTGTCGGAAGGACCCAGCTCTTTCTGGCTGAGACTGCAAGAGCCCACCCCCGTTTCTCCCAGTGACCCCACACCTGCCTGACACCCGGCTGCCCTGGCCCGTGCGGCCAGGCTTTCTGAGAGGCCTGCATGGGGCCAGCCCCGGGGGTCACACCTTCGCTTGGGTCGGTGGGGCAGGAAGCTGGGCTGGGGCATCTCAGGAGAGAGCCAGGGGGCCAGCAGCCCCCGCTCAGGGAGACCGAGTCAGAATAAATCCGCAACCCCCTGGACAGAGCCTGCTTCCTTCCCAGAGGAACCAGAGGAGCTTCCACTCCAGCAGCTGCAGCCACGGGCTCCCAGCACAAACCCCGTTATCTGGGGGCCAGCCTCGGCACCGCTTCAGCACTGGTGCTCCAAGGCCAAGACTTCCAAAACCTCCCCTCAGCCTAGCCCAGGAAGCAATCCCAGACTCCTACAAAGGT
Organism: Oryx dammah; assembly: GCF_014754425.2. NCBI lineage: Eukaryota > Metazoa > Chordata > Mammalia > Artiodactyla > Bovidae > Oryx > Oryx dammah. Next base: position 117,596,062 of record NW_024070212.1, read on the forward strand.
TGCCATTAAAGCTATCTTCTACCTTGGCAGACACACAGAACGTATAAATTCAGTCTCTGTAAGCCAAGGTTTCTACTGCTACACCTAGGTTTCTAGATCTCTCCTCACGTCTGTCCCGTGGTGATAAAAACACAAACGGACTGTACTTGCTCCATCTGCCTGCAGGGCAAGCCCTGCGCCCCCTCCTGGACCTGGTCTGTCTCCTGTCTAGAGCCCTTAATCCCTGCCTCTCCTCCACAAAGGGCACCTCCCTGGAGGGTACAAGGCCAAGGGCGTGTCTCCAGTGCTGACGGCCTGAAGGTCAGGAGGGATGGGGTGTTCTCGATTTTAGATGGAGACTGGCTCAGAGAGAGGCCAGGCTGCCTGGGGCTTCGATTTTAGATGGAGACTGGCTCAGAGAGAGGCCAGGCTGCCTGGGGCTTCAGAGGGAGGCCCTCCCACTGCCAGGCTCTGCCCCCTGCCCCCTGATGCCTCCTCCAGGTTCTGCTCCCCTTCCCACGATGGTGGCTGGGGGGCACTGGGAGCAGACCCGGACCCTCTGTCTCTTTTGGAAAACAGCAGAAGGAGGCACAGCAGCCTCAGCTGGTGGGTGAGGGGGCGCAAGGATGCCTGCCCCCACTTCTCCAAACATCCCGAGGCCCCTGGTTGGGGATGGGGGCTCCTCCCGGGGTTCCGGAGGCCGCTCTGCAGAGACAGGGGCCCCTGCGTAGAGCCTGTGCCCCGGGGCATCCTGCCTCCTCTGTCACTGGGCCCCCACCCTCCCAGGCTGGGCCTCCCCAGGACAGCCAGGGGCGCTCTCGCGGCCTCACTCGCTCCCCGGGGGAGGCCAGCCCCTGCCTGCCCCAGCGCCGGGGTGGCGCCCTGCGGTGGCCCACCGTGCCCACAGCAGTGCTCCTGTGCAAAAGAGCTGGTTCCTTCCCAGCATGCCGTCCTCAACCTCACCAACCTTCCTACTAAACTGAACAGGGGGGGCCGGTCGTAAAACGGGTCCCGGCCGTCGCACAGCACGTGCTCCGGAAAGACGTCGTCCTGCAGGTCCTCCTGCTCCTCCTCCTCCTCCTCCTCCTCCTCCTCCTCCCCCACGCTCTGCTCCTCGGCAGGCTCGGTGGCGTCGGAGTCGGGGCTCGAGAAGGTGGGGGAGGGGGTGAGAGCAGCCATGCGCTCGCTCATGCATGTGTTGAGAAGAGGGTAGCTGTTGCAGCCAGAGACGACTGAACTGGGGTTAGTGCGACAAGACAGAGAGAAGTTAACACCGGCTCCTCGGGGGCGCGGGGAGGGGCGGGCGGGCGGCTGCGTGTGGCCCGGCCGACGCACAGACCACCGAGGGCGCCGCCTCCAAAGATGAGGTGGCCCAGGGCGCGCTGTCCCCAGGCGTGGACACACACGCACAGCCCCCCGTGGGGATGGTGTGCAGCCCGGAAGGTCCCAGCAGGTCCCGGCAGGTGTGGTCCCGGCCGGGTGTGGCCAAGGTCGTGGCCGCACTGAAGCCTCAGAAACCATGCCCCATGGGGGCAGGGGCTGGGTGCAGCCCCCAGCCCAGGAGGCAGGGAACAACAGGCGTGGACTCTGGGCTCTGGGAGCACTCACGCCCCACCGGTGACCCAGAAGGCTGACCAAGCCCCATTCTCAGCCGTGGACAGGTGTTGCCTGAGGGCTACGGCCCCAAAGCGGGGGTGGGTGGCAATGTGGAGACCCCCCTCCCCATCAGGGCCCGCTGGTGTGTGGAGAGGAGGACGGGGTCGGGGGGGAACTCAGACCAGGGAGCACCAGGGCAGGGGATTCGGCATGGAGGAGGGCCAGCACCCACCTCGTGTCGGGGCCAGGGCCCAGGCCCTCGCCACCCACCGGTCTCCCAGCCACCCACCAGTCTTCTCCTGGTCTCTCAGCCTGGCCGGAGGCAGACACCCACCTGCCCACCAGCCGGAACCAGGGGAAGCGGTCGTAGAAGGGGTCTCCCCCAGTCACCACGTTGTCACAGTCCTCGATGATGCTGGAGGGCACCTCGGCTGCCCGGTCATACATCTCCCGCATCAGGTCCAGCCGCTGCCTGCGGGGCAGAGGTCAGCGTGGGCCCGGGCGGACTGTCCTGCTCAGGGTTGCCCTCGGCTCAAGAGGGTTTGCCAGACAGACCCTCCACAGTCCTCAGAATCGGCTGACCATGAGCAAGGGGCTTGAGATTCAACACACGTTCACCACACACTTCTCTTAACCCCAGTGACAGCTGCAGAGTGTCAGCAGAGGACGAGCCTGGGACCAGCCAGGGTGGGGGGGACCCGGACTTGGGCACGGAGCCCCGGGAGCTGGTGAGCGAAGGGCAAGTTGTGACAGGACTCAAGGAACAAGGCATTTCCCAAATCATCACCCTGGAAAAGCAGCAGGCTGTGGGAGAAACACCTGTGAGGGATAGTTCCCTCGGGGGCCCAGGTGCAACAGGAAGGGCCTGGGGGCACATTCATCTCCCAGGAGTGGCTGCAGCTCGGAGGACAGGGGCAGGTGCGCCTGTGAGCATACATGGTTGGTGTGCAAGTACCAGTGGGCCTGTGTTTGAGGGTGAGCGGGACCACATGTGTAAGCACGCGTGGCTGCACATGTGAGTGTGTCTGTGTTCTTCATTTTCTGTGTCTCGTGGTATTCTGACATCTCTGGGGCCTCACTGCCTGAGACCCTTCCCCCACAGTGAAGACCCCCCCCTTACCTGGCCCAAGCCCACTCAACCAGCCAGTTCCCCTGCCCTAATCTCCAGGTGCAGGGCCAGACCACCAGCAGCCCTGCCCCAAGCCTCCAGCACTGTTCTAACCGGCCGGTCCTCACTGTTCACCTTGTCCAGCTGTGCCCACGAGCGCCTCGAAGAGGCCGTAGTGAGACCCCCCTTCGTCCCCGACAGCCCTCTGCCTCCCCTGCATGCGGGTGTCCCTCCTTCCAGGGGAAGCTGAGCGATAGTAAACTTTTCTCTCGGGGCAAAGCCCTGCCCAGTCACCTTCCCCCAGGAAGAGTCAGGTGCAGGTGACAAGGTGGGCGCGTGGGGCCCTGGAGGCAGAGGGGAGGGCAGACTGGCCATCCTCCGGGGACCCACCCTGCTCTCCACCACCCCCAGGCTCTGCCGCAGGCGGAGGAGCCCCTGCCTTCCTCCCCCCAGCCCCTCGCCGCCCCTTCCTCCAGCTTCAGCCTGGCTTTGGCAGAGCAGAACACAGATCCTTTAATAAGCCTGGATCCTGTGTACTTTCTTCCAATTTAAAAAGACCCTGAAACAGGAAAATGAGCCGCCAGACATCCGCATTCACTCCGCTTCCCGCACACCTGAGTTTCTCCAGCGTCCAGTAGTGGGTGGCCCCGTTCTTCTGGTCCTGCACCTCCACGGCCACGATGGTGCGAGGGAAGGGGCGAGTTTCTCGGTCTTTGGCGGCCTCCGGGGGCAGCAGGTCAGGTGGCAGCGGGGAGTAGAGTGTGTCCGTGAGGAGGACAAACTGGAACTGGACCTGTGTGCGGTGAAGATGGCACCTGTCAGCCCCTGGAGGTGGAGCCCAGCCCCAGAATAGCCTCCTTCCCACTGCTGGAGAGGAAGCTCCGCTTCCCCCCGTGCTCCAGCATGCCTACGCGCTCCCCTTGGTCAGTGCTGGCCTCTTTTGAGCCAACCGCCTTTCTAGGGGTACAAGTCAGGGGCGTCCCGCCCCCTGGTAGGGAGACAGAGCCGCTCAGCTGGGAGTCCTACTGGGCTGGAAACGTGCCATCGAGGTGCAGACGGCATGGTGGGGGCTTGGTGTAGCAGGGTGTGAGGCGTGGCGTGGAAGGGGCATGGCAGGGTGTGGCGGGGGCGTGGCAGGGTGTGGCGTGGTGTGGTATGGGGCCTGCTATGGGCTGTGGTGTGGTGTGGCATGAGCGTGCTGTGCGTGACAGGGGTGTAGCGTGGGCGTGGCATCAGCGTGGCTGCCTGGGCGTGCTGGGGGCGTGATATGGGGGTGGTGTTGCGGGGAGTGGCATCAACGCGGTTGCATGTGCGTGGCGGGGGCGTGGCGTGGCATCAATGTGGCTGCATGGGCGTGGAGTGGCGTGGCATGGCGGGGGGCGTGGCATAGCGTTGTGGGGGCGTGGCGTGGGGGCGTGGCATGGCGGGGCTGGCCCACCTTCTTCTTGAGCTCCACGCTGATGGCGTTGGCCTCCTTGAGGAATATGGCGTTGCCCCACAGCAGATCCCGCAGCGATGTGAACTGGTACCACTTCCACTTTCGGAAGGCCCACAGTGCCAACTCGCACTCCCGCTCGGTCCACTGGACTGTGCGGAAAGGCGGGCCTGGTCGATGGGGGGCGGGGGTCTCTGGCCCCCCAGGGTCGCACCAACTGTCTGGGGCGTTCGGGAAGGGACCGAGCAGGGAGACTGCCTCAGGGAGCGGCCCTTGGGCCCCAGAGGGACCGCCGTGCCCCCGCCGTGAGTGCGAGGACCTGAGGGTTAGGCCGGAGCTCAGCAAGGACTGGGGGCAGCAGTGGGGCGGGGACAGGAGGACGGGCTGCGGCCTGGTACCCCACCCTCCACCCAGGTAGACGAGTCCAGACAGGGGCGTCCAAGTCACATCCGCGCAAGGGGCCAACCAGCTGACCCAAGGCCGACCTAGATGTGAACCCTGCCTGTGGGCAGTCCTCCGCCCGGCAGCTGCGGTCAGCGGTGGGCTGCCCAAGCAAACGCTCCCAAACAGAGCAGAGACCTCGTTCCGGGAGGAGCACTAGCGCTCCTCGGGCAAGACAGGCCGGGTGGACGCAAGGTGCCCGCACGGGACCCTGCCCCGTCCTCCTCGTGCCCCAGGCTGCCTCCCCCAGAACTGCACGTGCGTGCACACGTGTGTGTATGTGTGTATGCGCAGGTGCCTTCCTGCTGCAGCACAGCCTCCCAAATCCTGCCTGCAGATCGGGGTCCCCCGGGCAAAAATGTGTACCAGCCGACCTGTAGGGAGTGGCCCCAGGCTCATCTCCTCAGGGAGACCCCTCCCCAGCCCCAGGCTGGCCCCACCCGCCCCTGCGCCGGACAAGACCCCTCACCTTCGTCCTCCGGCTCCTCCTCCTCCTCGTTCACCTCGGGGTAGTACCTGGAGTCCATCTGCTTCTGCAGGGCCTCCAGCTTGCTCTCGTAGTCCTGGGCACAGAAGCGCGCCTGTGGCTCCACGCGGAGACCAGCCCCCTGCGGCCCTCCCCGCCGGACGTGGCCCACCCCAGCGCCAGCGCCAGCGGCTGCGAGAAGGGCTGAGGGAGCAGGGACCCGGGGTGGGGGTGCCTCACCAGCCGCTGCTGCTCCAGCAGGTAGGTGGCCTCCTCGCGCTCCCGGCGGTACTGGTCCTCCAGCTCCTGAAGCCTGTAAGAGCAGCGGGTGAGTGCGGGCGGCGGGCAGCGGGCGCGGGCGGCGGGGCGGGCCGGGAGGGACAGCCCCGCCCACCTCTGCTCCATCTCCAGCTTCATGTCGATGCCCTGCTTCTCCAGCAGCTCGCGCTGCGCGAAGGCCCAGTCCACGGGCTCGGCCGGCGTCTCCGCGCAGGGCGTGCGCTCGCGCTCCTGCCGCGCCTGCTCGGGGTGGTTGAAGCGGAACACGTGGCTCTTTCCCATGATGATGCGGTTTCCTGGGGGACAGGGCCGAGGCCGAGCTGGAGAGTCTGTGGTCTGGGGGACCTCGGAGGAGGGGAGGGGAAAGGGGAGGAATTCCCCCCGGGGTCCCAGCGTCACCCTCCCCAGGGGGCCCCCAGTTGTCCGGAGCCAGCCCACTGCCTCCTCTACCCAGCGACCCCCTCACCAGCCCCCCGCGGGGTGGCCTGCTCCCGCACCAGGACCTGAAGGAGCCTCCTCCCGCTCCCGGAGCCTCCCCTGGGCCCCGCCCCTCCCAGCAGCAGTGATGTTTGAGAACAGCGGAGGAGCACCTCCACCATCCCATCCTCTCCACAACCCCGCACGTGCCACTCCCAGGCCAGCCTGGCCTCCTGCCCCGTGCCCTGGGCCCAGCACCCCCTATCTGAGGGCACTTCCCTTCCCGGCTGTCCCCTGGATGGCGGCAGAGCAGGGGCTGGCATGTTTCCAGAGCCAGGCTCCACCCTGTCGGCAGGACCCTCCCAGGCACACAAGTGCCCCCAGGGCAGTGCCAGCTGTCCCGGGACTGTCCTGCCTGGAGGCAGGGGTCTCTATAAACCTCCTAGTTTCCTTCTGACTTCCTCCAGGAATCACAGCTCTACTCTGGGGCCTGCAAACCCAGCTCAGTCCCACTCCCCACAAGAGGCCCCCAGCTTGCAGGCGGCTTCTCCTCCAGCCCCCGAGATCCACTTCCCTCCCAGCCCAGGCCCTGCCCTGAGCCCACGGGCACTGATCCTGAAGTAACAAGGGAGACAGAAACTGCTCTCTGGACCTGCCTTTGCCTGGCTCAACCAAGCGGGGACGCCGGCCACGGGCGGCCCCACGAGGCCCCTGGGTCCAGGATGCGTGGTGCATCCCCCCTCAAGGCATGCCAGGACCACAAGGGCCAGGGGGGCGCCGTTTGGAGCAGCCAGAGAGGTCTGGATGTCAGGCTGGGGGTGTCCCCTCTGTAACCCTAGCTGGGGCAGAGGGAGAGTCCCTTCGTTCTTAGCAGAGTCACCAGACGTTGACACGACGGTCTGTCTCATGTCTCAGCTCGGCCAGGGAGCCGAGCCAGGGACACTGCCCTCGTTCTCAGCAGTCACCCGGACACAGTGACACAACAGTTCATCTAACGTGTCAGCTCGGCTGGGGAGCCGAGCCAGGGACACTGCCCTCGTTCTCAGCAAAGTCACCCAGACACAGTGACACAACAGTCCATCCAACATGTGAGCTCGGCCGGGGAGCGGAGCCAGGGAAGGTCTCTTCATTCTCAGCAAAGTCACCCGGACACAGTGACACAACAGTCCATCTAACGTGTCAGCTCGGCTGGGGAGCCGAGCCAGGGAGAGTGCCCTCGTTCTCAGCAAAGTCACCCGGACACAGTGACACAACAGTCCATCTAACGCGTCAGCTCGGCCGGGGAGCGGAGCCAGGGAAGGTCTCTTTGTTCTCAGCAAAGTCACCTGGACACAGTGACACGATGGTCTGTCTGTGTGTCAGCTTGGCCGGGGAGTGGAGCCCAGCAGTGTGTCGGGAATGGATGTAGGCGCTGCTGGGTTGGGGGCACGTCTGTAGCTGGGGTGGCACCTCCAATCGCATGACCTCAGGACAGGAGACCACCCACAGGACGTGACAGGCCTCGCCCCTTGGGAAAAGGCCTTAAGAGCTAAACAGAGACGTCCCTGAGGAGAAAGTTCCACCTGTGGATTGCAGACCTATCTGTCCAGCCCCCACCACCTCCTGAGCCAATTCCATGGAACAAGTCCCTTGGTAGATGGACAGACAGATACAGCAGCATATACATGTGTGTGCGTGTACATACATCTTCCTCCTGCGTATTTACACGTGTGTGTATACATACATCTTCCTCCTGCGTGTTTACACGTGTGTTTACACGTGTGTACGTACACCTTCCTCCTGTGTTTACACGTGTGTGTACGTACATCTTCCTCCTGCGTGTTTACACGTGTGTATATACATCTTCCTCCTGCGTTTACACATGTGTACGTACATCTTCCTCCTGTGTTTACACGTGTGTGTACATACATCTTCCTCCTGCGTGTTTACACGTGTGTGTGTACATACATCTTCCTTCTGTGTGTTTACACGTGTGTGTACATACATCTTCCTCCTGCGTGTTTACACGTGTGTGTGTACGTACATCTTCCTCGTGCGTGTTTACACGTGTGTGTACATACATCTTCCTCCTGTGTGTTTACACGTGTGTGTGCACATACATCTTCCTCCTGCGTGTTTACACGTGTGTGTACGTACATCTTCCTCGTGCATGTTTACACGTGTGTGTACATACATCTTCCTCCTGCGTGTTTACACGTGTGTGTGTACATAGATCTTCCTCCTGCGTGTTTACACGTGTGTGTGTACGTACATCTTCCTCGTGCGTGTTTACACGTGTGTGTACATACATCTTCCTCCTGCGTGTTTACACATGTGTGTGTGTACATACATCTTCCTCCTGCGTGTTTACACGTGTGTGTGTGTACATATATCTTCCTCCTGGGTTTACACGTGTGTGTACATACATCTTCCTCCTGCGTGTTTACACGTGTGTGTGT
>NW_024070212.1:117604230-117608422 GCF_014754425.2 Oryx dammah
GTGTTTACACGTGTGTGTGTGTACATACATCTTCCTCCTGTGTGTTTTATAACACCAGGGCACGAGGCCCAGCCAGGGGCCCGGGGTGCAGGGGTTGTGCAGCCCACACCCCGGTGGCTGCTCTACCAAGGCCCCCTCCATCCCGCCGGGGCTCTGGGACAGGAGTTCCACCTCAGCGCTGCCGCCAACTGCCTTCGCCCCACCACCTCCGACCCTACGGTGCCACCAGGGCGCCTGCCAGCTGGCCGGGTGCCTGCAGCCCCACAGCCTGGGAGCGGGGGTGCATGGGCGTGGGGAGCGGGGCGGCGGCGCCCCCACTGTACCTGACCGCAGCACGCTGGGCTCCGTGACTTTCTTGCCGTTGACGTAGGTGTCCGCCCCCTCACAGGGCTCTAGAGTCACCACAGCTGCAGAGCAGGTAGGGGCAGAGGGGAGCGCCGTGAGGGGCTGTCACCCGGGCTGTCTCCCTGAGTCCTACAAGCGCTCAGCGTGGGGTGGGGTCTTGACCCACCTGGGCACTGGGCACCCAGCTGTGGCCCCCCGCAGGCACCTCCTTCCTGAGGCACCTCGATTTGGCCTCAAAGAAGCTGGAGGGGCATCTCAGCCCCTCACGGGCAAAGGAGGTGACACACGGCAGGGAGGCTCTTGTGCCCCAAGTCCGAGCCAGGGAGGCCGTGCCAGGCACCCACCCTGCCCTACGGGGTCTCCAGGAGGGATGGTCCTGGAGTCCCAGAACCCCTCCTGGCTTCGTGTCCACCCCCCGAGGGCAGCGGGGGAGAGGTTTGGGGACAGAATTCTGGGAGAACACAGAGAAGTCAGTGGTCTGCAGCCCCGAGGCCAGACGCCCACCAGGGAGCGTGCACTGAGCTTGGGGGCCGTGGCTGCTGGGACAGCAGGTACCTCCCCGAAAAGGAAGACTGGCAGCGGTGACAGAGACCCAAGGGCAGGCCGGCCAGGCAAATGGACAGATGGCCACTCCCAGCCCGCGGGAAGCTGTGGCCTGAGAACAGTTGTCCCCTTGATCTGCGCTCACTGCCCTGCCACCCATGAACGCCCCGACTGGCCCCCAGTCTGAGGAGGGAGCCCGGGTCCCCAGCCCAACTGTCCAAGCACCTTTAGAACCAGGGTGGTTCCTAGCACTGACTAGGAAGCTGGAGGGGGGGAGGCGGTACCTTCACTTCCCCCACGGGAATCACTCCGGAAGACACAGTGCTCCTCCTTGATGAAGTGCCCGCTCAGAACAATGTCCTGCCGCTTCTCCGCGTCCTCCCGGCCCACCCTGCGTGCAGCGGGCTGTCAGCACCACAGGCCCAGTGCACCATAACGCTGCCCACCGGCCCACACCGCCCTCGCAGCCTCCTGGATACCCAGCCCTTACAGAAAACGGCTGGAGAGCACATGAGTAGGGGCTCAGGAGACACCCCCAACATGGCCTGGCCACGGGGAGCCACACTGCCCAGAGGGGCCCACAGCATCAGCACCGGCGCACGGCCAGGCTCAGCGCCCCTCCCCGTGCCCCGCCGACCCCCACCTGGTGGTCCCGTCCTTGATGTAGTAGAGCAGGCACTCAGACATGAGGGGGTCCTCGTTCAGGTTGACCAGATGTGGCGTCTGGGGAGACAGGGGGTCACCTCTCTTGGGGAGGGCAGGAGCCTGACCCTGGCCGCCCACTGCCCTCTCTCCCTGGGACCACCAGCCCTAGGCCCGGCCTCGTGGGGACACAGTGTCCTCCAGCCTGGCCGAGAGGATGGGAGGAGACTCTGATGGGGACCCCAGAGCCTTGGGGGCAGCACTCGGGGCCGCTGGACCTCTGGAGGGGCTGGGAGTCCAGCTCTGAGCACTGGAGGCACACGGGGCTTGGATGTGCAGGGCAAGCCTGGGCTCCGTGGGGCCTGGGCCTGGTCCTCCACTAAAACAGGACCTGAGGTCCCCCTCCCAATCCAGGGGCTGAGGCCCCAGGGGGACCCAGGAGCCAGGAAGGGGGCGAGGGTGCCAGGCAGTGGGGCTCAGGCCCTGGAGGCCGAGAAGTAGAGAGGCTGCGAGCCAGCCGGGTGGGACGCTCCCCACCTGTCCTCACCAGGGGTCTACCAGAGCGCAAGTCACGGCCAAGGAGGGCACCTCCCCCACGGCCCTGTCTAAGCACTGCCCACTCCGTGCCCAGAGCAGCCGTGGCAGGCTCCGCCCCTCCTCCTCTGCTCTCCCTCAGGGTCTCTGGGCCCCAACACTTCCGGACCTCCACCCCGTCCCGGCAAGGACTCTGGAGCATGGCAAGGCTGGACAGCTTCCTGCTTCCCACCTGGCTCCTTGGGGCCAGCTGTCCACACCCTCACTATAGACCCCTGGGGCCCCCCAGTGACTCAGCATAGGGTCACGGAGACCTGGTCATCAGACACAGGACAGACATCTCCAGCCACCCTGTTCCTGGGAGGGTGTCCTGTGCGTCTCCAGAGGAGACGTCTTGGGGGGCCTCCAGGGCCAGCCCCCTCCTGGGCAGTGTCCAGGCCTGGGCCACCAGCAAATCCTTCTGCCACCAACGAAGCCAAAGGACTGCACAACTGGTGCCCCGAGGGCATATGTACCCCAGCTCTGCACACTTCCCAGGGCACCGCCCAGGGACAGGGCACCCCCCCACGGACAGGGCACCGCCCAGGGAGAGGGCACCCCCCCCAGGACGGGGCATCCCCCCAGGGAGAGGGCACCCCTCCCATGGACAGGGCGCCCCGCCACAGGCACTGAATCCCAAACAAAACTAAAAGCCTATGTGGACAGATGTGAGGCACCCCCAAGGCGCCACTGGCCCCTGCCCAGGGCCGCAGGCACCCTCGCTCCTGCCTCTGGGCCTCCGCAACGTGCTGCTCCCCAGCTAGCGGGCAGCGCAGACACAGCCTGGGGGCCCGTCCCCGTCCCCAGGGAGCAGCCACCCTGAGGGATGGGCCTTCACACGGGCACCCCGTTCTCCTCTTCCAGTGGGGGCCCAGCGGCACAGCACTGGCTTCACGTGCCGTCAGCTCCAAGACAGGCAAACACAGGAGCCCTTTTGTGAGATAAAAAGTCAGCCAGGTGCTCCCTCGCTAAAGAAGTGGCAGGGCCAGGGCCTGAGTGGACTGCCACTGCCTCCAGGAAGGCTTCTGGGCTTGAAGCACGGTTCCTAAGGGCTCTAAGGGTCTAGCGATCTTTGGCAGGGGAGGGTGGGTCTGCGTGCTGGAACCATAGAGACTTTTCCCCAGTGCTCGTGCGCTGCCCTACCTGAGCTACGGAACAGGGGGTGGGGCTTGGTTCCATGTGAGGTCCTGGGCCATGGGCAAGCCGGGCTAGGTGCAGAAGAGGAGTCCCTGCTGGGACGGCCGGGCTTACTTCAGCTAACCTCCAAGGGGACAGCTGGCTCCTGGCCCATGTCCCCCCAGCCCTGCCCTGCAGGCTCCTGAGGGGGTGCTGGCTCCCCCTGTTTCAGGAACCCAGTCTCAACCTAAGGGGCCCAGCCGACCCCTCAGGCAGCTAAGTGACCTCCCTGACGTCCTTCAGCCAAAGAGACATCCCACGGTGAGCAGCGGGAGATGAGGGGCCACACAGGGAAGGAATGGCTGCGCATGAGCGTGGTCGGGTCCCTGGAGCTTGCTTCCCTGCCCCCAGGAGCTGACAGCTGCCGAGGGCTGCAGGTCCCCTTTCCGTCCACGCTGGGGCAGCCCAGGGAATGGATCGGCTCCTACCTTTTTGGGAGAGAACACCCCCAGCGTGCCACCGTCCTCTCGCATGGCCACACCCATCTCAGCCAGCAGCGCTTCCCTGGGGCACAGAGTGAGGGGTCAGCACCCACACAGGCTCTCATCTGGGCTGTGGGCTCAGGTGCCCCTTGGAGGGACTGCTCCCCTGAGTGGGGGTCAGGTCAGTGGGGCCACTGGTGACAGGCATGGGCCCCTGACTGCAAGACTGCAGAGCTGGGCACAGTGTCCCAGCCCCCACCTCCCACCTCTCCATCACATGGCCTGGTCCCAGCCCCACCTCCCACCTCTCCATCACATGGCCTGGTCCCAGCCCCCAGCCCCACCTCCCACCTCTCCATCAGATGGCCTGGTCCCCAGCCCCCCAGCTCCCACCTCTCCATCAGATGGCCTGGTCCCAGCCTCTACCTCCCACCTCTCCATCAAATGGCCTGGTCCCAGCCCCCCAGCTCCCACCTCTCCATCAGATGGCC